>NC_072003.2:55278974-55579079 GCF_028885655.2 Pongo abelii
AGGATTTTCCACCTAGACAATCACGTTATCTGCCACTAAGAATACTTTCATTTCTTCCTTTCTTATATGTCTGTCTTTTATTTCCTTTTTCTGCCTTATTGCATTTGCAATATATTGAATGTGGTAAAAGCAGAAACCATTGTTCCATTACCAGTCTTAGGGAGAAATAATTCAGTCTTTTGTCATTAAGTATAATCTTAGCTGTAACTTTTTTCTATATGCTCTTTATCAAGTTGAGGAAGTCCCCCTCTACTCCTAGTTTTCTGAGATTTTTTGAAATGAATAGAAGCGGAATTTTGACAAGTGCTTTTTGGGCATTCATTGACATAATTTTGTAATTTTTCTTCTTTAGCCAGTTGATATACTGGATTATATTGGTTGACTTTCAAATATCGAACCAGCCTTTCATCCCTAGAATAAACCCCACATGGTCATCATGTACAATCCTCTCTCTCTCTCTCTCTCTCTGTGTGTATACTATCTGAATTCTATCTGCTAATATTTTGTTAAGGATTTTTGCATCTAAATTTATGTGGGGTATTAGTCTGTAGTTTTCTTTTTGTGTATTGTCTGTCTTGTTTTGTTATCTAGTTAATCCCAACTTCATAAAATAAAAGTGTTCCCTTCTTTTCTATTGTCTGCAAAAGATGTGTAGAATTGGTATTAATTTTTCTTTAAACATTTGGTAAGTTCTCCAGTGAAACTATCTAAGTCTAGAAACTTTTTTTGGGTGGAGTTTTTAAAATTAAGCACTCAGTTTTCTTTTTCTTTCTTTCTTTTCTTTTTTTTTTTTTTTTTTTGTCGCCCAGGCTGGAGTGTAGTGGCACGCAACCTCAGCTCACGGCAACCTCCACCTCCCGGGTTCAAGCAACTCTCCTGCCTCAGCCTGCTAAGGAGCTGGGATTACAGGCATACGCCACCACACCTGCCTGATTTTTGTATTATTTGTAGAAACGGAGTTTCACCACGTTGGCCAAGCTGGTCTTGAACTCCTGACCTCAGGTGATCCACCCACCTCGGCCTCCCAAAGTGCTGAGATTACAAGTGTGAGCCACCATGCCCGGCTGCATTCTGTTTTCTTAGTTGAGGACTATTCAAATTATTTAATT
Source organism: Pongo abelii (assembly GCF_028885655.2). Lineage (NCBI taxonomy): Eukaryota > Metazoa > Chordata > Mammalia > Primates > Hominidae > Pongo > Pongo abelii. Next base: position 55,280,084 of record NC_072003.2, read on the forward strand.
AATATTGGGTAAATGGCATTAGTTTATGTTTTTCAAGGAATTAACTCATTTTATCTAAGTTTTCAACATTAAATGTGTAAAGTTATAGATAGTATTTTGTATTATCCTTTTGATGTCTGCAGGATCTGTGTTAATATCACATTTTATTCTTGATATTGGTAATCCGTATCTTCTATTTTTTTCTTTGTTAGTCAATCAGTTCTTGGAGAGGCTTGTTGATTATATTGATTTTTGCAAAGAATCAGTCTATTGTTTAATTGATTTTCTCTATTGTTTTCCTATTTTTAATTCCACTAATTTCATCCCTTGTCTGTATTATTTCCTTCTTTCTGTTTGCTTTGGTTTTATTTTGCTCTTCTTTTTCTAGGTTCCTGAGGCAGGAGCTTAGAATATTGACTTTAAGCTTTTTCTCTTTCCTAGTGTGTGTGTATTTCTTTTTTCTTTTTTTTTTTTTTGAGATGGAATCTTACTCCTTTGCCCAGGCTGGAGTGCAGTGGCACGATCTCAGCTCACTGCAAATTCCACCTCCCGAGCTCAAGCAATTCTCCTGCCTCAGCCTCCCGAGTAGCTGGGATTATAGGAATGCACCACCACGCCCGACTAATTTTTGTATTTTAGTAGAGATGGGGTTTTGCCATGTTGGCCATACTGGTCTCAAACTCCTGACCTCAGGTGATTCGCCTGCCTTGGCCTCCCAAAGTGCGGGATTACAGGTGTGAGCCACAGCCACCCAGCCTTTCTTAGTATATATATTTAGTGCTACATATTATTTTTCAGCACTGTTTTAGCTGTGTTCTACAAGTTATCATATGTTGCATTTTCATTTTCTACAATTTATTATATTTTTAAACTTTCCCTTGAGAAATATTCTTTGACCCATGGATTATTTAGAAGTCTGTTTTTCAGTGCCAAAGTATATGGAGACTTTCCTGTTATTTTTCTGTTATTAATTTTTAGTTTGATTTCATTGTGGTCAGAGAACACACTTTCTATAATTTCACTTCATTTAAATTAGTTGAGATTTGTTTTATGGCCCAGGATGTAGCCTATCTTAGTATGTGATCATGGGCACTTGGAAACAATGTGTATTCTGTTGTTGGATGGTGTGTTCTGCAAATATCAGATTAGATTCTGTTGATTGATGATGTCATTAAATTCTTCTATATCCTTGTTCGTTTCTGTCTAATTGTTCTATAAATTTGTAAGAGAGTGATGTTGACGATTCCAGCTGTAATTATGGATTTGTCTATCCCTCTTTTCAATTCTGTTTTTGTTTCACATATTTTGCAACTCTGCTGTTCAGTGCATGTGTATTTAGGATTGCTATGACTTATTGGTGGTCTGACCCTTTTATGACCTTTCTGTTTCTGGTAATATTCTTTGCTCTGAAGTTTATTTTATCTAATATTAATATAGCCACTCCTGCTTTCCTCTGATTAATATTTATATGATATATCTTTTTCCATTCTTTTAATTTTGACCTGCCTATATAATTACATTTGAAGTGAGTTGTTAGACAGTAGATAGTTTCAATATGTGTTTTAATTCACTCTGCCAATCTCTGTCTTTTACTCTATTATAAACCATTTATATTTAATGTAATTACATGTACAGAAGGGCTTAGGTCTGCCATTTTGCTTTCTGCTTTCTGTTCTCTCTATTTTGGGTTCTCTGTTTTCTTCTTCCTGCCTTCTTTTCTTTTCCCTAACTTTATTCCTGTTTTCCTGCCTCCTTGAACATTTATTACATTTTTATTTATGCTTTTTGAGTATATTTTTATATAGCTTTTTACTTGTTAATTGTTACTTTAGGTATTGCATTATATATACATAGCTTGTTACATTCTAATAGTGTCATTTGACCAATTTGGGTGAAGTATAAAAAACTTACCTCCTTTAACATGTCCTTACCTTCCCCCATTTAAATACAATTATCTTAAATGTTTTCTCTACATACACTTAGAATCACATTATGCAGTTTTATAATTTTTAGTTTAACTGTCAAACATAATTTAGAAAACTCAAGGAAAGAAGGAAAGTCTATTGTATTTACCTGTATTTTAGCTTTTATTTTTTCTTCCTGGTGTTCCAAGGCTCCTTCTTTTACCATTTACTTTCCATTTAGAGAACTTCATTTAGCCATTTCTTTAGGGTAAGTCTGCTAGTGATAAATTCTATTAAATTTCCTTCATTTGAGAATATCTTCATTGCCCCCATTCATTCCTGAAGGATACTTTCACTGGATATTGAATTCTGGGTTGATAGTTCTTTTCTTTCAGCATTTGAAGAAAAAAAAAAACAACAAAACAAAAAAAAAAACACTGTACTGCTTTCTTCTGGCCCCCATGATTTAAGATAAAAAAAGTCTGCTATTATGTTGTTTACTTGCTTGCTTATGTGTTTTTCCCCTTCAGGTAAGATGTCATTCTCTGCCTGCTTTCAGGACTTTGTCTTTAATTTTCAGAAGTTTAATTATTATGAATCTTGACATGAATTTCTTTGGATTTGTCCTGTTTGTGGCTCAGTAGATTTATGTCTCTTGCCAAATTTGGGAAGTTTTCAGTCATTACTTCTTTCAGTGCTTTGTCATCTTCAGTCTCTCCTGTTCTTTTGGTATCCTGATAACATAAATGCTGGATGTTTTATTGTAGTTCCACAGGTCACTGAAACTTTTTTAAGTCTATTTTCTCTGTGTTATTTAAATGAGTTATTTTTATTGTTCTGTCTTCCAGTTCACTGATCCTTCCTTTGTCACTTCCATTCTGTTAAACCTAGCCACTGAGTTTATTACTTGTTATTTTACTTTTCATTTTTCATATAGTTCTTTACATCTTCTATTTCTTTGCTGAGATTGTCTTTTTTTTATTTGTTTCAAGCATGTTTATATTGCACATTGAAGCATTTTTATCATGGTCACTTTAAAAATCTTTGTCAGACGTTTCTAATATCTCTGTCATTTTAGCATTGGCCTCTATTGATTGTTTTTCATTCAGTTTGAGATCTTTCTGGCTGTTGGTATGAAAAGTGATTTTTTTAAATTGAATCTTGAACATTTTTTATTAAGTGATAAGACTTTAGATCTCATTTAAACCTCTTGTTTTAACTTCATTTCTTTAATGCCACTTCAGCAGGGGGAGGAATAGCACTTGCTAGTTACTGGCAAATGGAGGTAAAAGGCCAGATTTCCCACTGAGCCTTTCTTGACACCCAAAGTGATGATGCAGGTTGTGGGGAGAGTTCCTTGTTACTTCCTGGCAGTGGTAGGAGCTCTGGCTCCCCAGGTGGTCTCCATTAACACTTGGGTTGCATGGTTTTATTACTGCTGGCTGATAGTGAAAGTCCTGACTCTCCACCAGACCTCCTCCTATACCACCCTAGCAGGGAGGGAAAGAGAACCTCACTACTGCCAGATGAAGACAAAAGTCAATGCCACAAAGTTCCACAAGTGATCTCCACCAACACATGGTTGAATGGAGGAGGAAGGTGAAGAGCTGGTCATGCAAGTTCTCTACTTGGCTCAATCTGACACCACCCTGATAAGGATGTTGGGTGCCTTATTACACCCTCATGGAGGGTAGAACTCAACGCTCTCCACTTGGCCTTTGTTGACATGGCTGTGGACAGGACCACAGTTTTTCCTGTAATATTTGGCTGGAGTATAATAGCTATTGTCTAAAAGTTTTCTGTGTTGCTAGGCTGCCCCTTTCCTGGTACATCAGCCAAAGATAACTTTTGTTGGGGCTTAGTTTTTCTGTGCCCACTCGCGTTTCTGGCTTGTTGACTCCTTCAATTCCAAGTCTGGGATATATGACCTAAAAAGAAAGCCCAGGGAACTCACCGGTATGTTACATCTTGATTCCTGAGATCCTAAGTCTGTCTTCTTCTCTCCACTTTTCAAAGTCTTCTTATGTTTGTGTTATATATACTATCCAGGATTTTAGTTGCACTTATTAGGAGGAATAGGGGAATGTGTAACTACTCCATTTGTCCAGAAGCAAGAGTCTTTCACAGTCTATCTTTAAAATTTGAATTTGTTGCCAACATAAGTTTTCAAATGTGAGAATTCAGATATATGGCTTCTCTTGAAAACTTGGAATATTTGGCAATATTGGGCCCACATTCCAGAATGGAAGTAAATGGCTAGAGCTGCATTGTCCAATATGGTATTCCACTAGCCACATATGGGCTATAAACATTTAAAATTAATTAAATTAAGTAAATAAAAATTTTAATCCCTCAGTCATACTGGCCACATATGACTAGTGACTACTGTATTAGACAGTTCCGCTACAGAACATTTCCATCATGAAGAACAGAAAGTTCTTCACACAGCACTGGTGGGAACATGCATGTCCCAGTATGCCATATCCTTACCACGTGATAATATATTAGGTTATGTCATTCATTTACCTCACCTGCTGAAACATTTGTATTTATAATCCCTAGTTTACAGGGTAAGTAGGATTTTTGACTTACGGAGATGCAGAGGTAAGCGTTCCAAGTGGAAAGCCCAGCAGGAACAATAAGACAGGTGGGAGGAGCTGTGGCCCTAGAAAATCAAGGCAGTTAGATTTGGACAGAGATTAAGAGAGCAATAGGGAAAGAAAAGCAATGTAGAGGCAGGGCGCGGTGGCTCACTCCTGTAATCCCAGCACTTTGGGAGGCCAAGGAGGGTGGATCATGAGGTCAGGAGATCGAGACCATCCTGGCTAACAGGGTGAAACCCTGTCTCTACTAAAAATACAAAAACAAAGAATTAGCCGGGCATGGTGGCGGGTGCCTGTAGTCCCAGCTACTCGGGAGGCTGAGCCGGGAGAATGGTGTGAACCCGGGAGGCAGAGCTTGCAGTGAGCCAAGATTGCGCCACTGCACTCCAGCCTGGGCAACACAGTGAGACTCCATCTCAAAAAAAAAAAGAAAAGAAAAGCAATGTAGATATTAAAGACTCACAGAGAGGATGTAATAATAGTACCCATTTTGCCTCCAACTAGTTTTGTGGCTGGGCTAAGAGGAGACCTTGCCAATCTCACCTTGGATCACTTGCCCTTTTGTTCTCTAAGCCCCAGCTTACACTGGCTGTCTCTCAGTTCATTGGATGTCCCAAGTAACTTCCTTCTTTAGGATCTTTACATTGCCAAGGCCTCTGCCTGGACCACTCTGCACCCCAAGTTTCAACCCTACATGCTGGGCCAACTCCATTTAACCAGCAAACTCCCCTGGCCATTTGTACTCATAGCCCCACATTCAAGTCCATGGCACTCATCACAGTGTATATTTATCATCAACTGGAGTATGTACTTATCTGTTTCTCTCTCTCCCCCTATTTAGCTGTGAGTTTCATGAGAGCCAAGACCATGGCCATCTTTTTCCACTGCTGTATTCTCTGAATAAGCAGAGTGCCTACCACAGAGTAAACACTGGAGCAAACATTGATCGCTAAAGTTATGAAAGTTCTTCAGACCTTAGTTACTGCGTCAGCAAAATGGGGGCAATAGTAACAACTGCCCTTGCATTACAAACATATTAGGAGTATAAAATAAGATAGATTATTTTTACATTTAAGACCAAAAAGCTATAAACATTTTTATTATCGAAAGGAAAGGTGTTAGTTAAATAGTAACCAACTATGAGACTCTCTGGTGGCCCTGTTAGGTGGACACAGTATAAAACTCAGGAGCTTAGCTGTAAGCTGAGGTTGTTAGAAAGTGGCTGGACAACACTGCTATGAATTTTGCCCTCATGGTACCCAGTTGATTACTGAATGTTTTGTTTGGCACTAGGTCTAATAGCTTTTATTTTAATCTAAACCCTGATGGATTTCATTCCAGAGAGAGGTATATTTTATGTCTTAGGTAATTACTTCCAAGTCAATCAAAGAGCATCAAACCTTCTGGGCCTCAGTTTCCCCATTTGTTAAATGAGAATAATAATTGCTGTTGCTGTTCTGTTTAACTCACAGGTTTGTAAAGATCAACTGAGACAACTAATGGGAACACAGTTGACAAATTATAATGCACTGTGCAAATGTAGGGTGTTCTTATTTGGAAGTAGTATTTGGGCTTCTTGCCCCAGGGTGCTGTGTTTATAGGAGGATTGGCCCAAGGCCAACAGTGGTTTTACCATTAAAGAGTGTTCAATTTGAGTGACACTGAAAGAATTCTGAGTGTTGACCCCCAAAAAGGCCAGAAAGATAAGGAATGCATTGCAATCTTTGCTAGCGCTATTCCAACACCTGCAGACCCTGCCTGGGAAGGCCTTGGGGCAGTGACTGACCTGATTCACAGTCATGTATCTGGTGCTTTTGCTTCACTACCTGCAGTTAAGAACTTCAAAGGTAGAGTGGAATGATCCCAAGATGGATGGACCAACTGAGCCCCACAACTGGGCAAAGCCTTTTCTTTCATCTCAGCGTCCCTGCCCCAACCTGGGACAAGGTGAGGCTGGCATGTCAGCAGCATTCACCTCTCAGTACAGCAGAGGGCAGTGGTGCCTTCATCTTAGTCCACACCCAGGCCCAGTATGGAGGAGTGAGTCCTCCTGTGCACGTGTGCAGGTCAGGAGCATAGGCCAGGCCCTCTGATACCTGGGATAAGCACTCCTATCCTCCTCCTCCACCCCAGTGACTACCCCCAACCCCGCCATGGCCAAAATACATACTCACAGGTAGGCATAGAGACATGCAAGCATACACATACACACATATGCACAATCACATGCATACATGCATATACACACAAACACACATGTGGATACACACAGTAGGGAGTTTTCAAGTGAATCCCTACAAACTACTATAGCTTAAGCCATTTAACATCTATATTGAACAACAACAACAACAACAAGACAATTGCCTAAGGTTGAAAAGCCTGAAATTTCTTTTTAACTAAGCGAAGAGATGAGTCCATTCCACCAGACAACCAGGAGTTGGTGCAATTAAGTGACCAGGGTGCTGCAGTCTAGAGATCAAAGAACCTTTTCTAGCCCCAACCAACCATACCACTGTCTGATGTGACCTAAGGCCAAGTACTATCTTCCTGTGCTCCAGTTGTCTCTAACATGAAATAAGGACGTTGGTCTCAACATTCCATGCACACTTTAATCTCTATGGCTCTGTTCTCCCCTGCTTCCTTCATCTTCCCAATCACAGACAGGGGAGGTGTCCTGTCTTCGCTCTATTGCCCAATCCCTGAGAAACAGAGGACAGAAAGCCAGCTGAGCTGGAGGAGCTCCCTTCCTCCCTTCCGATGGTACTTAAAATGACTTTAGGCACCGATGGCATGTAGGGCATCATTTTAAGGTATATGGGTTTATTTGACTAAATTAGAAATCAGGAAAGAGGTCAAAAATGAAGTCAGATGACGATTTTAAAGGGAACTGAGTTCATTCTGTCTTTTGCTTTGGGTAGGTGGGATCCCATAGGAACCTGAGCTTCTGGGGAGATTTGGAGCTGGGGTGTTAAGCCTGCAGCTTTTTTGTTCTAGGAAATAGGTTTCAGAGGGATGGGCTAGAGAACCAGGACCAGATTTCAGCAAAATTATGAGGTCAGTGACATTTCTGTTCTGTGTTCCTTCCTCCCATTGAGGGCACCTTCATGACCCATTTTCGAGACAGCCATCCAATGGCTTCGTGGCAGACGCAACTCCCTCCTGACCGCTCCCAGGCTCTCTTCCCACCCCCGGAAAACTGCCCTGGTTAAGTCTCGATCTCTAGATGTCACCTGATTTCAATGTAGGAAAGTGGATTTGCGTCCCGAAAAACCACTTCACTTCAACAAAATAGGTAATACTATCTATGAGGGGCCAGACCTGCTAGGAGACAAGTAGGGCAAGACCCTGCCCTCAAGGGACTCCATGGGTGACATTCAACAATGTTCCTCCTTGTCTCCATTCCCTGACATTCAAGGCTGTGAACATGACTCTTTTAGGTGGACTTGAGATCCAAGTTGGCTTGAGGCCTGCCCTTCAACCATCCTCAGTCATCCAGGGGAAGCACGTGTCCTGCCAATGCTCATTCTCCACCATCTCCTTCAAATATTGAACATCTGAACCCAAGAGCTCACCATGTCTTTTCCATTTCCGATCACAGAGTTCAAATGCCCTGCTTATTGATAATGCACTTGGAAATCTGTTTTCTTTCTTCTCTAAGGGAATTGTGTAAAATGTCCATTTCCTCAAATCAAAACATTTCCAAGAGAATTAGCCAATTTGTTGACTTATTAAAAATAACAGCATTATAAGAGAATTGATGGCTTGGACTCTGCAGGAGAAAATCAGAAAATTAATTCTTCACAGATTCGTAACTTTCGAAGCACAGTAGTCTAGCGTGACGGAGTAATCATATGCTCCTCTGTTTTGCAAATGGGGCAACTGAAGTTCCCCCATGTCACCCAAAAGACCCACATAATCATATTCCATCATTGCTGAAGGTTTGAAAATGGTGCCCTTCTAACAGGGTGCCTGTCCTTGATCATTACCATGGTGACTGCTTTAATATGTCTGAGTGTGTCTGGGAGGATTGAGCAGTGACACTCAGTGGCTCTGTCCCATGCATGTTAAATGGGAAGAGCCTGGGGTGTCAGGCTTCTCATCTGAGCCCCCTATAGAGGACATGACTAGACATCAGGAGAGCAGGTTCTACTCCTAACAAGCTTTCTGCTGGTGGAGCTCTGGGAGCAGAGCCAAGCACCTCCTGCTCCAGGTCTCAATTTCCTCATCTGTAAAATTACGACTTTGGCTTGGAAGCAGGCTGCTCTTGAACCAATTCTGAACCATAATAAAGTTTTCCCTGAAATGAGGAAAGATGAGGCCTGCCTAGTGAGTTCCTCTTAAAGCCATATGTATTCTGTTTTAAGGACTGTCCTTTATCTTGACCACAGGTCTTGCTTACAGATAATGTTAAAACTTCACTTTAAAAAATTAAATAATGGTGCAAATAAATGATAGTTGAGTTTTGTTGCAAATAAATGATAGTTGAGTTTTGTTTTGTTTTTAATGTCTTAATTTGGCAAAATTAAAATTTGGCCCCAAAAAAAAAACCCCAGCAATTCCTTGTCAGTCCTCAAAATATCTTTAGAATTATACAGGTCTATGAAATTGAAAGAACTGGGAACCACTGGGTTGGATAGTCTCTAAGCTCCCTCCTGGCTGGGATTCTCACTGTGTCTGATCACCACACCTGTTAGTGGAAAGTCCAACACTGCCCTTACTAAGAAAAGTAGTTGTCCATTTTTCAATGTTTCAGTGGCTCTCAACTATGGCTGCACCTAGGTTCACGTAGCAGCCTTAAAAAGAGTATTGAATCCCCATCGCCCCTCACCCAAATAAATGGAATGGGAGTCCCTAAGAATGCAGCCCAGGAATGGGCACTTTGTTAAAATCTCTCCAGGTAGTCATACAAATGTGCAGCTAGGAATAAGAACCATTGACTGAGGGCCAGGCACCGTGGCTCATGCCTGTAATCCCAGCTCTTTGGGAAGCCGAGGTGGGCAGATCACCTGAGGTCAGGAGTTCAAGACCAGCCTGGCCAACATGTGAAACCTCGTCTCTACTAAAAATATAAAAATTAGCCAGGCGTGGTGGTGTGTGTCTGTAGTCTCAGCTACTCTGGAGGCTGAGGCAGGAGAATCACTTGAACCTGGAAGGCAGAGGTTGCAGTGAGCTGAAATCGTGCCACTGTACTCCAGCCTGGGTGACAGAGTGAGACTCTGTCAAAAAAAAAAAAAAAAAGAAAAAAACACTGACTGAGATGTTCACAGGCCTGAATGTGTAACAGAATAACTTGAGGAAATTTTATAAAAATTCAGATTTCTAGGCTCTACTCCAGACTTACTAAGTCAGAAACTCTAGGGCCCAAGACATCTCCATGTTTGCAAACTTCCCAAATAAGTTTATTGCAGTCAGGCCTTAGACTGATATTTAGAAATCACAGATAGCTATTACATGTTAAGTTGAGGGGTCTCAGGAAGGCTCGCTGCTCCTCTATGCTGTTTTTTTGACAAAAGGGTCAATCTGAAATATCAACATCTAGGAGTTTTTCATTTCCCCACAGCATCCTCCATTGGAATGTGTCTGTCTAGGAGTCCAATAACTTCATCCAGCCCATTTCATCTGAATGAATTTGAATTGAAAGAAGGATGAGTAGGTAATGCAGAAAGAGGTAGGAAAGTGCCAGAAATACAGGTTTCTCTGCCACTCTCTTGCCCTGCCTGGCTCTGGATATGCCGCATACTTGAGCTGCTTTTCAGGAACGGTGGTCATGACATAGACCATCCACAAACCCTCTTGCACAGATCTGCAGGTGCCCTAGCACAATACAGCTAGGCCACTGGCCATCAAGGGTAGAGGTGACCTCCCCATGAGAGCATTCATGTTAGACCATTGCTCGGCATATCCAGAAGTGAAATGTTCAGCAAAGCTCCAGCTGTCTACAATTCACATTTTTATCAGCTTAAACTTCCCTTTGAGACGCTGAGAATTTTGTTTGCTATGTTCCTAAGCAAAGCCCAAAGGAGTTGGAAACCTTCACAAAATAATATTAAGCATCCAAAGGCTTTCGCGTGAATGAAATGGTTGAGACAAGATCTACTATAAAATAGACTAGTGATAAATGACAGCAAAGAAATGCATCCAGAGCACAAAGACTGTGCTTATGCCTCCAAATCTCCATGAAATGCTCATGAGAATGGCAAGGGTTGGAATCCAGGAGGAACTGCTGCATCCAAACGGCCTCCAATCTAAAGCATCAGCCCTGCATGTCTGCCTTTCCTTAGCCCAGCCTCCTAGCCCAGATTTAAGAAATGGTTGTTTTTAAAAGAGAGTAACAGACACTGAGCTGGCCCCTGAGAGGATAAAAATTGAACACATGCATTCATTCATTCATTCCATAATAATGGTAATAGTCAATATTTATTGAGCCCTTATTGTGTAAAAGACACTATTCTAATCACTTTTTACTTTTATTTTTATTTATTTTTAAAGTAAAGACAGGTTCTCTCTCTGTCACCAAGGCTGGAGTGCAGTGGCATGATCCTAGCTCACTGCAGCCTCGAACTCCTGGGCTCAAAGGATCCTCCCACCTCAGCCTTCTGAGTGGCTGGGACTACAGGTATGCACAACTATGCCTGGATAATTTTTTTAAAAAATTTATATTTGTAAAGATGGGGTCTCACTTTATTGCTGAAGCTGGTCTCAAACTCTTGGGCTCAAGTGATCCTCCCACCTTGACCTTCCAAAGTGCTGGGATTACAGGCATGAGCCACTTCGCCCAGTCAATACTATTCTAATCACTTTAAATGTAGTAATAATACATTTGCAATTCACAAAGATTCTTTAAGATAGGTACCATGATTCGCTACATTTTGTAGGTAAAGAAACGGAAACACAGATGGCTAAGTCACTTCTACAGGAACACACAAGAAGTACCTGTAGGAGTCAGGACTCAAACCTAGACACCCTGGCTCCAGGAACATGTGCCAGGCACTGAGTCAACAGTGGGAGACCATGCAGAGTGCCAGGAGATACAGTGGTGGGAGACTGTGCAGAGTGCCAGGATGGTGAAAGGTTAAGTTTGAGGCCAGGAAGGCAGTGGGAGGGTTGTGGGAGGTAGATCTCCCACTGATCCACCAGTGGCTTTTCCCCTCTGTTCCTCTGTCTGTAAAATGTGAGGGTGACCTAAATATTCTCTAAGACATCCTTAGATCAAAAAGGATCAAAACATAAAGTAGTGGACTAGGCTGTGGAACACAATGGATAGGAGTTTCTGTATGTTAGAGAAGGAGTGGTTTAAAGAGGGAAAGCAAACTCCTGAAGAAAGATGGAAAGATCCATTCTGTCTTGCTCTATAATCTGGGGGATGGGGGCAGGGGAGGCAGAGAAGGAACTACCCAAAGCCTCCTTCTCTGTAATCTGGGAAGCTTGTGCACAACCAATGAGAGAGGACAAAGCGAAAAAAAAAAAAAAAAAAAAAAAAACAAGAATAGCTTTTCCTCTGCTCCCTGGTGAGTTTTCCTTTAAATGATGTATCAGCTGTCACTATAAAGGGAATTAGAGACACAGGGAGTTTGAGACAAGAACTTTGCTGGTCATTTCAGTGTACATGTTCCCAACAACCAACAGCATCAAATATTCATCCCCATCTGAAAGCAACCCTGCCAAGGCATCAGAAAAGTGCATTTGCTAAATACCTAAACATCTGGACAGCAGCCTTTCCAGAGGAATCAGAGCCAGAGAGAGCAGAGCCAGAGCTCAAAGTGACAGCGTAACTAGCTTACGCAGATGAAAGGACAAAGGTAGCCAGCCCTGCCATTGAGTGGGGCGGGCTGGTACGAGAAGAGCCTTGGCAACAAGTTCCCAGTTTACAGCAATGGCCTTGGCTAACAAACAAAATATGTTGGTCTCTCCATCTTGTTCCAAGGTCAAAAATGAACCTCCTGTTCCATCTTTATCCCAATCAAACAATCTGATTCTAGGCCACTCTTTGAGTTTGGCAAAGCACAACCAACATCCTTCATGATGTGCTGCATTTTTGCAGATTAATTTGGATCTGTTCCCATGACAGCTATCAGCCTGGGACCTGATGCTTTTGGCTGAGCATACTTTACAGCTCCCAGTAGCACCAACACCATGAACCTCCCTCTCTTCCTTTCTCTGTCTCTCTTTATTTTTGTTTTCTCTCTCTCTCTCTCATAAAGCTACCATGAATTTCTTTAAAATGAATATATTTTTTAAATGCTATGCTCTAATAAGTAAGTATAGTATTATCATATGGCCCAGCAATTCCACTCCTAGGTACATATACCCCCAAAATTGAAAACACATGCCCATACAAAAACTTGTGCACAAGGGTTCATAGCAGCATTCATCTATTAAAATAGCCAAAGAGTGGAAACAACCCAAAAGTCCATTGATGGATGAAGGAATAACAAAATGTGGTAATTCCATACAATGGAATATTATTCAGCCATTAAAAAAATGAATTAATGATGTATACTACAACATGGATGAACCTTGAAAACATTTTGCCGAATTAAAAAAGCCAGTTCCAAAAGACCATATATTGTATGATTCCGTTTGCATGAAATGCCCAGAATAGGCAAATCTATAGAAACAGAAAGTAGATTCGTGGTTGCTTAGGGTTTGGGGTGACGGTATGGGGGAGTGACTAACTGCTAATGCATATAGGGTTTCATTTAAATGAGAGAAAGATGTTCTAAAATTAGATTGTGATAGTGGTTGCACAACCCTGTGAATATACTAAAAAACATTAAATCATATACTTTAAATGGGTGAATTGTATGGTGTATGAATCATATCTCAATAAAGCTGTTTTAAAATGAATATATTCCTTAAATATGCTTTATAATGCAACATAATAAAGCTCACAAGGTATTTAAGTGGACTACATTCTTACACAGCCCTAGAGAAAGTGGAAGTGAAAGTTCTGATTATCTCCTTCCTCCTTTTCTTACTGCAGAGAGATGTTCTCACAAAAATGGGAAATAATTGCCTAACGCATTTCGCCTCACATTTCAATCTCAAGCAGATGAAAATCAGGTGTTTTTATAGCTACAGAGGTCCAGGAAAAGGATAATGGTTCAGCCAAAAACAAGAATGATGGAAACTGGATATACCGAAGAGGTTTTTTTTGACATGATATGATAAAATAGAAATATAATCAGCTATAGAATTCTCACCCTAATGAACAATAGAAAACAGGAGACAATCTTTGGTCCTGTATTGTTGGATATTTGCCTTCAAGAGGCAGAGAAAGTGTCCTAATACTTCAAGATTCTTCTCTTCTAGTCACACTTCCCTGAGGCAGTGACAAAGGGTTCAGCTTGCCTCCCAGAGCTACTGAGATGGACAATGCTGGGGACCTAGAAGACCCTCGGGTTCTGTCTTCATTGTGACCCCCATGTTCCCTGGCAGGATCTCTTTCAGAATGCAGCAGCTATTTGGTGCCATCGGTGCTATAGAGCCTTGGTTGTGTGACCCTGGGTAGGTTGCTTGACTTTGGCAGTGCTCAACTTCTTAGCAGGAAATTAATTCCTGCCATGCCACCTCTGAGGCTTGTTCTGAAAATTAAGTGAGGCTGGGCGTGGTGGGTCATGCCTGTAATCCCAGCACTTTGGGAGACCAAGGTGGGTGGATCACCTGAGGTCAGGAGTTCAAGACCAGCCTGACTAACATGGTGAAACCCCATCTTCACTAAAAATACAAAATTAGCTGGGCATGGTGGCACACACCTGTAATGCCAGCTACTTGGGAGGCTGAGGCAGGAGAATTGCTTGAACCCAGGAGGCGGAGGGTTGCAGTGAGCCGAGATCACACCATTGCATTCCAGCCTGGGTAAAAAGAGTGAAACTCCATCTCAAAAAAAAAAAAAAGATTAAGTGAAATAATGATGGGAAATGCTTTGAAGACTATAAAATACTTTTCACATGTAAAGTTTTGTTCCAACTAATCTCCATCTTGAAACAATGTTAGTTTTGGCCATAGGGCATTAACTCTCAGATGTGAGGGTATCTGTGGTCACATGGAGGCCATGCCACTGCAATGTGGGAAGACCTATCAATATTCAGAAAAGCAGAGCCTCTTAGAATCAAAGAATATTGAAATCAAGAGGAACTTAGAAAGTATCTGAATCAAGGGTCCCTAACCCATGGGCCATGGACTGGTACTGGTTTGTGGCCTGTTAGGAACAAGGCCGCGTAGCAGGAGGTGAGTGGCAGGTGAGCAAGCGAAGCTGGGCTCCACCTCCAGTCAGATGAGCAGTTGCATTAGGTTCTCACAGGAGCACAAACCCTATCGTGAACTGTACGTGCAAGGGATCTATGTTGTGCGCTCCTTTTGAGAATCTAATGCCTGATGATCTGTCACTGTCTCCCATCACCCCCGGGTGGGACCATCTAGTTGCAGGAAAACAAGCTCAGGGCTCCCACTGATTCTACATTGTGGTGAGTATGTAATAGTATAGAAATAAAGTGCACAATAAATGTAATGCCTTTGAATCATCCCTAAACCATCCCCCATGCCCACGCCATCCGTGGAAAAATTGTCTTCCACAAAACCAGTCCCTGGTGCCAAAAAGGTTGAGAACTGCTGATCTAGATAGTCCTTATTGGTACTTAAATCTTCTCCCTAACTATGTTGACAAATAATTCAGAGTCAAATCCATGGACTTTGTGTTCTGATCAACTAAAGCACCATTTTTTTCTACTTAGGAGGCAGATCCCACCAGACCCACCTGAGAGACTCAACTAAATTAAAGCCAAGAAATCATTTGTGCCCAGACTTGGGCTAGAAACTGGAGGTGGATGCCTGCCGTCTTGGAGCTTCTGATCTGGTTGGAGAAATAAACTTACGTATTTGAGTCAATCAGAAGACAATTCGAGGCAGTGTTTAAGCCAAACACCAGACGGCATTTAAAGTCCCTGTATTAGTTTCCTACGACTATTGCAACAAATTACCACAAACTTGGTGGCTTAAAACAACACAAATGTATTCTCTTACAGTTCTGGAGGCTAGGAGTATAAACTATGTTTTATAAGGCTAAAGTCAAGGAATTGGCAGGGCCGGTTCTTTCTATACGCTTTGGGGAGAGAATCTGTTCCTTGCCTCTTCCAGCTTCTTGTGGCTGCCAGCCTTCCTTGGTGTATGGAGGCACCATTCCAATCTCTGCTTTCCTAGTCACACTGCCTTCTCCTCTTCTGCAGTCACAGCTCTCTCCGCCTACCCATTCTAAGGATGTTTGCGATTACATATAGCACCACTCAGATAATCCAACATAATCTCACCATCTCAAGATTCTTAATTTAATCACATTTGCAATGTCCCTTTTGCTATATAAGGCAACATTCGCAGGTTTGGGAGATTAGGACCTGGATATTTTTGGATGTCACAGTTCAGCTTATCACAGTCCTCAATAGCACCAATTGTTGGATGGGAGGGGGGTGATGGGGATAAATCAGTTTTGACCGAGAAAGATGGTTGGAGGATAACGGAGTTAGGATCAACTTAAACATGGACAGAATTTTATCAGGAAGAGAGAAAGAAGAGTACTACATTGATCAATAAAAAGAATGGAAATAATCAATTAGGCTCATATTAAGCATCATTTACGAGCTCATATTTGTGCTAAGTCCTTCAATCTGTAGGGAGATCAAATTCCCAAACACTTGGTCTCTGTCTCAAGAAGCCTTTAAAGTATTAGGAAATGAAACATGTATGTGCATAAAGCAGTGAATATACCACTCAGTTGCTTTCCACTGGGAAAAGGAGCTCAGTGTAAGCTGTGGTCAGTGCAGCCTCACTAGGAGAAGGGGGCCTTACATGAGTCACCCACTCTTTCAAACAGCCAATAGGGGTGGGGATGGGCTGAGGAGGATGAAGGCTAAGAGAGGGCAGGAAGCTTGGCAAGAGGCAGCTCACCCAAAACCTTACCCAGCACAGTTACAGTAGAACAGCAAGACTGAAGCCAGGCTCCAGCAAATCAGGAGAAAATGGATGGGTAAGAATTGGAGGCACAGCAAGAGAGAAGGGGAGAAAAATAAGAAGAAATGGGCACTCCTTCTAAAAAGAGTGACCAGTCAGAAAAAGTCAGGAGATGGAGTTTGGTTTTGTTCAAGAGAAGAGAAATCTGATCATACTTGAAAGAGAAAAAGAGGAGGAAAGGGCAAAATCAGAAATCCTGGAGAACGAGGTGATATTCGTGAACTGCAACTTGTAAAAACAACTTTGGTCTGGCACACTGTTCTCAAGATGAGGAAGGTGGCTGAGAACACAGCTCCAGGGTTAGCCCTGAGGCCACCCCTCCCCTCTTCACTGGTCCATTGGTGAGGATAGGGTGCTGCATCCTGCTGGGTCACTTTGACATTTCCCTTAAGTTTGCAGGGTTTATTTAGAAACACTTTTTAGATGACAATAGAGGTAGGGGAGGTAAGAATTATCCCTCTAACCATTTTGGGCCCCATTCCAGTACTAATGAGGTGTCAAATCATTAATAGGTGGAGAAGCTTGTTAGCCTTGGCTTCGTTTCTGTAGATAGTGAAATACTGTCCTTAAGCCTTCCATCTCATTTGTTAGCAATGTCCACCTTTTTCAATTCTCTTTAGACGACATGAAGGCATGGTATCAGAGGCAGAGAAAAAGGGAGGTGAGCTGGAGGGCAGACAGGTAGGTAGGTGTTCTATGATCTCTGCTGAAAGGATGAAACTTAAACATAGAACCCCTAAACCTTTGTCTCTCAGGTCATGAGAATATTTCAACTCAATTCAACAAGGATTTATCGGGACCTGCTGTGTGCCCGCCACTCTGCTGGATGTTGACACAACATGGTTACGATTTATTTCCTGGGCCTTATGGAGGTCATGCCTTTTGGGGGAGGTAGAATGAAAACAACTACATCCATGAGAATTTCATTCTTCTGTATGCAGCACAATCCTGAAAAATAGAGAAAGGTATTCAGGGCTAGTTGGGAACATTGCCATTCTGAACAAAATCAGGATTTGTGGCATGAAGAAAGACAGGTAAGGGTCGGGCTTGATGGCTCACGCCTGTAATCCCAGCACTTTGGGAGGCCAAGGTGGGCAGATCACCTGAAGTCGAGAGTTCAAGAGCAGCCTGACCAACATGGAGAAACCCTGTCTTTACTAAAAATACAAAATTAGTCAGACATGGTGGCGGTGCCTGTAATCCCAGCTACTCAGGAGACTAAGGCAAGAGAATCACTTGAACCCAGGAGGTAGATGTTGTGACAAGCCAAGATCGTGCCATTGCATTCCAGCCTGGGCAACAAGAGCAAAACTCTGTCTCAAAAAAAAAAAGACAGGAAGAACACAGATTTAGATGGGCGCTAACCAGTCTTCCAGAACAACCAACTCTAATACAGCTTAAGGGGGCTGTGCTCAAAATAGGAATCAAGTGATGTGGAAGCATAAAGAAAGGAGAGATTAATTCTCATACAGGGGTGGATAGGGGGCACCTAATATGATTGACAGAGACATTTTTTCACCATGAAAATTAGACTTGAGCTAGATTTGAAGAATGATCAAACTTTCACCAGGTTAGGGAAGAGGATGCCCCATGGATTTGGAGCCAGGAGCACTGAGGTAGGGAAGTGCTTGACAGATTTGGTGAATGGCAAATACAGGAAGAGAAGAGGTGTTGGAGGCTGTGGCACACGAGGAGGGTAGAGAGGAATTTGAAGGGTATGCAATGCCACGCTGAGGAGTTTTAACTTTATCCTGCATACAATAGGGAGTCACAGGAAATTTTTTAAGTAAACTAATGAGACAGTAAATATATCAGTTAGCTATTGCCGTGTAACAAATTACTCCAAAATCTCAGTAGCTTGAAGCAAAAATAATATACTATACTTGAGTTTACAAATCAGCTGTGACACTGCTCAAGGCTACATTTGCTAATCTAGTCTCAGCTGGGCTCACTCATGCATCTGCTGGTTGACTGGAGCTCTGCTCTAGGCCAGGCTTAGCTAGGGCATCTTAAGGAGGTTTTGCTCCATGTGTCTCTCCTCTTTTTTCTAGAACCTGTGCACTAGCCAAGGTATCTTCCTCTCCTAGCAATAGCAGAAGCACACGTAAGCAAGAGGGCATGCCCCTAGGCTTCTTAAAGCCTAGGCTGGGAACTAGCACATCATCACTTTCACCCCGTTCTGATGGCTAAAACAAGTCACATGGTCAGTCCCAAAATCAAGGTGTGAGTAATATCCTCCCTCTTTTCGGTAGGAACTGCAAAGGCTGAGGCAAAGGGTGTAGGTTCAGGGAGAGGTGAAAAAATGGAGACATTAATGCATTCTTCCAAATGTGTCTTTAAAAAGATGTGTCTTAAAACATAACTCAGGCAGTAATGTAAGGAGTGAATGGGAGGAAGAAGAAAGTGTAAGTAAAGAAACTAGTTTGAATTATGGTTATAATTCATTCAGGAGATGACAAGAGCATGAACTGCAGCAGTGGGACTTAGTGGAGGAGAGAACAGACTGAAGATGTCTTAACTGCTTCTCCATCTGGAGAGCTTTGACTCGGAGAAATAACTAGATGAAAACCCATCAATGAACACTGCTTGGTGATACCGATTGAGCTGTGTTGGGCTATCAATTCCTAGCATTACTTTCTCATTTACAAGACATGGCTATTTATCTTCTATCTTTGATCCTAGGCAGTATGATACTTTTTTTTTTTTTTTTTTTTTGAGACAAAGTCTTGCTGTGTCACCCAGGCTGGAGTGCAGTGGTGCGATCTCAGCTCACCGCAACCTCCACCTCCCGAGTTCAAGCGATTCTCCTGCCTCAGCCTCCCGAGTAGCTGGGACTACAGGCATATCCACCATGCCCAGCTAATTTTTTGTATTTTTAGTAGAGGCAGGGTTTCACCGTATTAGCCAGGATGGTCTCAATCTCCTGACCTCATGATCTGCCTGCCTTGGCCTCCCAAAGTGCTGGGGTTACAGGAGTGAACCACCTTGCCCGGCTGGCAGGATGATTCTTTGCTAAAAAAGAAAAGTCTAAGAGAAAAGCAGGGGCTTGCTGGTGGCCACGCAGCAAGTATCATGCCAGAGCTGCCGATGAGGTCAGAGGGAACCTCAATTCCTTTGATTCTTCCTTAATCGCTTTCACTGACAGGTGTCCATCTCAGCCATACTCTTGACATTATTTTTTTCCTCATTTTCTCATTGTCTGTGGGCAGACCTGGTCTTATCAAGTATCTTAGCTTCCTCAGTTACACGGATGCCTGCTTCTCTTGTTAGACACACAGTATAAGTACAATAAAGATCTCTTGCCTTGATTATCATCTTTTGTTCCAGTTACACTGCCTGTATCATAAGGTTGAGTATTATTTACTAATTTCTCCCACCTATGGAGCACCTGTTAGGAATTGGATTCAGCAGCCAGGATGTCTTGGAGAAACAGCAATAGGCTGCTCCCATGCTCTCTGGGAACACCATGTTCATCAGGCTGCCTTGGTGTTTCTGAGCCCCGGTGTTTAATTTATTAACTACTCTTCAGTTTGGTGATGGGGAACAGACCTAAAATTAATAGGTCCACTCCCTATAACTGATTTTACACCTTCCTAAATGGGTTAGGATCAATTTAAAGAAAGTTTGGAGATGGGTTCCAATCCTTACCAGGCCACTTACTAGCAATAAGATACTGAAGTCACTTAATATTATTGAACTAGCTTTTTGTGTATGTAAAATGGGGATAATGATAATTTGTACTACACAGTGGCTGTTGGGGTCAAATAAAATAAAGTGATGTAAATGTTTTGTAAATAGTACTATGCACAGGCACATTATAAAAGTTTTCCAGGAAGCCTACGACCTTTCCCTGTATCCTAATTCCTTACCCCTTAAATCTCAATCATAATGATCATCATCAAAGAGGTCTTCTCAACAAGTTGAATCCAATCTAGTCCCACTTCAGCATACTAATATTTCTTGTTCTTTCTAAAGCAAGGAAAAATATGATCTCAGGTTATGCTGCTTTCAAAAGGAGAATTTTATATTTTATATGGCTTTCCATTCCCAACACCACCACATATGAGAGGGATATTGACAAAGAGCCAATTTAGAAGAGAGAGTTCAAGATGGCATAGGTGGGTGCTTTGAAAGAGCAGAGCAAAAATAGGAAAAAAGAAGACTATTTTGCAGATAGAGGTACGATGATAGCTAAGGTCAGTTTCTGAAAGGACCATTGTGAACCTGAAGGGTCAGGTTTGTTTGTTTTTGTTTTGTTTTGTTTTGTTTTCTATAGGCCCTTGTCTTAACTCAAGTTTCCTAGGAAACAGAGAGCCTGAGGTAAGGTTTAAGGGTTGAGATTCTATTTGAGAGGTGCAATCCCAGGGCAATAAGAGAGGGGGAAAGAGGAAGTGATTGCTGTGTGACATGTTAATATACTGTGTGACTAAGATCATGTGTTAACATATTTCGTGAGTCATGGAGAGACACAGCTGATCATTTGTTCAGTCCACATGCTTTGTCACATAGGTTCTTTTCAAACAGAGACAACGGCAAAAGTGTGCCTTGGAACGGTCTGTGAGAGGAAGCAACAGAAGGATATTTACCCTCTTATCTGTTTGCATTGGTCAAAATTTGACCACACAGGGAATGAACTCCCCTGCATGTCCAGGTGGCCCCTCAGGAGCTATTTGGGATGTCAGATCCCACACCTTATGGTAGAGCATTTCATCTAAGTCTGGAAGGAGTAGGAGTAGCCAAAAACTCCAGATGCGTAACTGGTTGGCCAGGCTACAAAGCAACAGCAAAAGGATATGGGGCCGCTTTCTGGACAAGTGACTGGTGGGCCCCAGGAAATGAAACCATATGGACCCACGTTGACTCAGCAGCTGTAGCTGTCATTCTCAGAGTGGCCTCTACTATGAGTGGTCTCTCAAAGAAGGGCAGACATGGTGGTGGCTGAGATGGACAAGCAGCTGAGAGTGCAGAGATTAGGGTGCCAAGCAGATCAGAAGAGGTACATAAGAGACATTCTATACAGATTCCTCTGTTCAATATCTTTTGGTGCCGACTATGTACCAGGCACTTGCTGACCCTGAGACTACAAAATAAATTAATAAATCTCACTAAGTCACAGCCACTTCCTCAAAGGCATGCACAGCTCTGTAGATACAACAGAGACATGGGCAAATTATTGCAATATAAAATGATAAAATGATAAGCACAGTATATAGAAGGCATAATACAGAGGCATGCTAGAATGCTATTGCTCAAGCAGAAGGAGAAACAACCTTGAGAGCTATACAGATGTGGATTGGGCTGCTTCACAAAGTAGTGGATTTCCTGTCCCTGAAGTGTTCAAGCACCAGCTGGCCAGTCACCAAACTAATATGCCATATGGAAGACAAAAGCATCCAGTAGATGAACTAGATGAGGCTTGAGACCACTCCAGTTCTGGGAAGCTATATTCTTATGGTGGATTTATACTTGACATCCATAGCCAGATAGTTCCATTGGTTAGAAATTTTCATTAAATATCTACATTTGAGGGTCCCATATAAGCCGGTAGTTTTGTTTCAGTTTTGTCCAGACTACACCCTGAACCCCATCTGCTTGTGTCATAAACACATGTCTCTGGTCACCAAGAGGGCAGGATGAGAGAATATGACAGATTGCCTTACTGCTTCTAGCACAGAAAAAATAGTTTATACCAGGAACAGCCAACTGGAGAATATAGTAGAACATACAATAGCCAATATAGCAACAAAACTATAAATATCTCTAAACTAATCCCACAAAGAATACATATAATACACAGAGTTTTCATGTATTCAAAAAATTTAAACAATTAAAAGGCATTAAAGAAGATGTGAAAGAGGTAAAGGGCCATTCCTTGTTATTAGATGGAGCAACTTAGTGTGGAAATGTCATTTCTCACTAAATTAATCCATAAATCCAATGCAATTCCAATAAACATTCCAGCAGAATATTCTGAGGAACTTGAAGACTTGACTCTAACATTTATATGAAAGAATAATGGTATACAAATAGCAAAGTCTATTTTGAGAGCAAAGAGAAGATATCTGTTCTATATGATAGTAAGATGCACTACAAGTCAAAATATATTTTTATGAAGGATGCTAGTGACACAGTTGCAGAGAAGGAGATCAATAGAGCAAAATAAGGAGCTCTGAAAAAAATAGTATAAAATAGGGAAGGATCACAAACCAGTGAGAAAAGGATGGGATGTTTGTTCATTGTTGTTGAGGAAACTGACTCACTCTATGAAGAAAAACGAAGTTAGGTCCTTGCTTCAGACCATATATAAAAATAGTCCCAGATATGTTAAGGACCTAAATGTGAAAAGTAAAATTATTAAAATAATATAAATGAATGTAGAGAATATCTTTGTGACTTTGGGGTAGAAAAGGACTTTTTGAACAAGATGCCCAAATCATAAAACATATTCAAATTTGATCCATCTGACTACATCAATGAAATTATGCTTGACTAACAATCCCTCAAAGCTGATAAATAGGTGGCAAATTGGAAGAAGATTTTTCATCATTTAAACAGAGATGGATATCTACACTATAATAGGAATCCTAGAAATAAAGAAAAAATAGAAAATGCAATAAAAAAACAAAGAATATAAATAAGTTATAGAAGGGTAGGGTGGCCATATCATTTATTAACTTAACCGGGACACCTTAACGGCGAAAAAAGGCACTTTGAATAACTTCACCAGGGCAACAACCAAAAACCTGGACTGTACCAAGCAAACAAGGACTTGTAGTCATTAGATAGAAGGGGAAACTGTAATAGCTAATAGAAGAGATGAAGAGATGCTTAGCCTTATTAGTAATAATATAATTAAATAAATGCAAAATGAAATAACAATGAGATACCACTTTCTACCCATTAAGGCTGAAAAAATTAGAAAACTATGTAATAACAAGTTTTAGCTAGATGGGTACAATTGGCAAGTGTTAAATGATGTAATTTCTCTAGCAAACAATCTGACAGTATGAAATGGGATTAAGTAGATTTACACTCTATGATCCAGTAATTCCATTCTTGCATATATACCTTGGAAACATGCATAAAAGACCACAAGTAGAGATGTGCAAGGATGTTCTTTTACAGCACTGTGATAACAGGCTGCTAGAGGCAACCTAAGTGTCCATCACAAGGGGAGCCGGTAACAAAAAGTAATAGGCACATATGATGGAATCAGATACTTCGACTGAAGCCATGACCTGGATGTGTATACAGCAACACAGATGTCAAAACCATAATGCCGAGTGAAACCACCGTCAATACAGAATGAGATTAACACAAGGCCATTTGTGGAAATAAAAGTACATACATAAACAAAACAACACTGTGTGTTTTCAAGGATACAAGCATATACCAGGTCATATATAAAACACATTACAGTGGTTGCCTGGGATGAAGAAAGGATGAGGAAGTAGGAATATGAATTGGAAATAAAGGGGTGAAAATACTAAAAGAAAAAAGAAGAGGAACTTTGATCTTTACTCACCATAAACTGAGGAGCAAGACTAACTCAACAATCGGCTGCTCAGTTAAATAACCAGCCAACAAAAACAAAAACAAAAATATGTTCTCCCCTGTTGAGGATAGGTCCAGCATGTCACTTTTTAAGATGAAGTCCCTGGGTCCCCAGTTAATCTTATCTTCTTTAAACCCTCATTAGTCCTAATCCCCCAATTTCTTTTTCTCAATCAGAGCTCTTTGTCTGCATAGGGGATCAATCCTCTCAGTCTAGATTAAGAAAAATATGACAGCTTATGAGAAATTTACAGCAGATCTATCTCACCAAACTCAAGGGCATGCAAATGCCAGACAGGCTCACGAATGACAGTGACATGGGGCCTACGTTATTCTCCCCAGGACTGTGTAGTCAAGCTCCCTGTCTACACAGTTGCCGTATTTGCTCTCTGAAGACTGGTTTCCTTTGCCCCTCAAAGACAAGTACATATCTTTGCTATGGCCTCCATATGTACATGTTCTCCTTGCAAGGGACCAACTAGGCATGACTTATATTTCTCTGTCCCAAACCAATATCTGAAGGAAAGAGTATCCAGTTTGCCCAGCTTAGTCTGATCCACTAGTCAGGCACACAAGATTGCTCAGGGTCTAATCCTGTGAGTGATGGGGATGAACAGCAGAGTTCAGGAAAGAGGCTGTGGGCCGGGCAACAAAGTCTCATATACTCTCTTTGTAGATAACCCCTGTCATACAACCAGAGAAACAGGTTTTGACCAGGTCAATAGAAGAGGAATTGAACTAAAGTGATGTCACTTGAGGTTCCATTGATCTTTCCATCCATTGCATATCTTGAAGGGTTTAATAAAAAGAAAAAATTAGAAGGTTAGAGTTCAGCTGAAACTTAGAGATCATTTAGTCTCTGCCCATCATCTGCAGGTTAGAGAACTGGGGCTTGATGGGATTATAAAACAGTTCAAGGTCAAGTACATGGTCAAGCAAGGACTCACCCAGTTGGATCTCAGACTCCCAGTCCCAGGGTTTCCATCTCACCTTGAAACCACAGTATTAACATGGAGTACCTTTCGTCCAACAAACAAAATAGACATTAAGCCCCTTGAATAGGAATTAAAATCAATGTGATATATATATATACACACAGATATATGCTATATCTGCAGTCCCCATCAATATTATGCCTTGAGGTCCATGACATATTCAGAGAGTCCATCAAGGTTATAACCTAGTCTGGTGGACTAAAAAAATTCAGCTAATGCTTTGGCTGAATCCCAGTCAAGGTGATTATAATCACCCAACCCCCAGGCCCAGGAGAGCCTATCCTGTGTGCATCCCCTTTTCTCTAATCATGTGCTTCCTTCCCACCCTGTGACTGAGGGAACCTTCACTAACAGGTGCATTGGGTGCAACGTTACAGTTGGAACATTTTAGAGTTGCAATTTTAGAGTTGGGAGAGTACTTAGCGGTCATCACTCAAGCCCTCTGAATTTTACAGACGGTGAAATTGAGGTTCAAAAAGAAAGGATGAGAGGCCCAATGGCACAGGACTGTGGAAGCATAAGAAAAATATATCATTTCTCTCTGGTGCCATTTGCATGACTGCACCCAAGCTGTTTCTCTCCTATTTCGGCAGACAATTCCCTTATCAGCAGCTAAGGATCCAAATGAGTAAAAGCAAAACCATGGGATCCTGAGTGGTTTCAGGTGATCCACAAATTTGACACAAAAACACAACCAAAAAAGTTTATA
The DNA here is from genome assembly GCF_028885655.2 of Pongo abelii. NCBI lineage: Eukaryota > Metazoa > Chordata > Mammalia > Primates > Hominidae > Pongo > Pongo abelii. The sequence goes on from NC_072003.2 coordinate 55,305,831, forward strand.
AATGACAGCCACTATGTGGCAGATGCTGTTAGTTCCCCACCCTCCCAATACCTTTGAGGATGCACCAGCCTACTTCCAGTTGCCAGGACCTGTACCTTTCTCTAGCTGCCTTACTCCAAGGCACCATCAGCCTCCAGTGCTGGGGAGGTAAACTCTCACTCCCAACAGCTCTCAAACAATGACTGACAGAAGGTAGCATATACATACCCCAGCCCCCTCTCCCTTCAATAGGATAACTTGGAGGCATGTTTCTACACCAGTTCAGAGTTTCCTCAGAGGCTCAAGCTCCTCGTTCACAGTGGTAGCTGTTCTGATAAACACCCTGTACTGGCTCATTTCTTTTTCCATCTCACTCTCTCTCTCCTGCTGATGTTTCCTATACCTCCCAAACAACTACTTGTACTTGATTCCTTGTCTAGAGGTCTGTTTCTAGGGAACCCAAACTAAGAAAGCTTCATAAGAGATGTGCATTCTTGGCTGGGCATGGTGTCTCACACCTGTAATCCCAGCACTTTGGGAGACTAAAGCAGGAGGATTGGTTGAGTAGTTCAAGACCAGCCTAGGAAACATAGTAAGACCCCATCTCTAAAAAATTAAAAAGCTAGTCAAGTGTGGTGGTGCACACCAATAGTCCCAGCTACCTAGGAAGCTGAGGCAGGAAGATTGCTTGAGCCCAGGAATTAGAAATTACAGTGAGCCATGATCACGCCACTGCACTCCAGCCTGGACAACAGAGTACAACCTCATCTCTAAATAAATAAGTACATACATAGATAGACAGGTAAAGTGCATTCTCTCTGGCCTTGAGAACAAAGTGCATTGTTAGAATAGGCTAGGTTATATTACTGTAACAAAAATAATTTCAGTGACTTAACACAAAGTTTATGTCTCCAGTCAAAGAAGATATGGTGACTCTTCTCAGGCAGCTCATCTTCCAGTGGCCACTCAGGGATCTCTGCCCGGTCCATGAGTGGCTCTAGTATCTTGGGGCCCTTCTCTTCCAGCCTTGTGGAAGATGGAAAGAGGGAGGATGGAAAATTGCAAGATGTTTTAAGGGGCAAGCTTGGAGGTATTCTACATCATTTCCATCCACATTCAGAATTCAGTCACATGATTTTACCTGAATGCCTTTTGTGTGTCCAGGGGGAAAGTAAAGGGGTCGATGAAAGCATCCCATTGTCTTTTCCATACAGATATACAGGGCATCTGGCTGGAGCCTAGAATGGGAGAATCCTGACTTCCAGGCCATAGCATGGGTCAAGGAAATGGTATTGGCCATCAGCAGCAATCTCTTTTTGGCCTTTGTCTTCCCTAGCTCCTGAAGCTACATCTCCTGCTGATCCCACCTACAGACTTTGGCTGGTTTCAGTCATTCATTTAACACACAGTGTGTGAGCACCTACTGTGTGCCAGATGTTATGTTAGGCACTGGAGATAAGCTGGTTTCTGAAGCACGGGTTTTGGCCACAGCAATAGGTGTTTCAACAGCTATCACCCACCGTTCAGTGGGAACTTAGCATCTGTGTTATTCAACCAGCTTCCCTGGAGACACCCCTTACAGGGCAGGTCTAAGTTTCCAGGGAGCCTCCAGCACTGCACATTGCCTCACCCTACCAGTTCTCTAAATCAGGCTGTTCATGAGCCTGGACCTCTGCTGAGGTTCCCTCTCTGGGATTTGCCAGTTTCCCCCAGTCTCCTCTAAGACGGCAGTTCTAAATCTGGGGCCTACAAACCTGGATGGTAAACGAAGTTTGCATTTTTATTCTCACTACCCCCTAACTCATGGGTTAGCACATTATGGCCCAAAGGCCAAATCTGGTTGGCTCACCACCTATTTTTTCATAGCCCGTGAGCTCTGATTGTCTTTTACATTTTCAAATGGCTGGAAAACATAATCAAAAGAGGAATAATATTTCATGACTTGTAAAACTTATATGAAATTCAACTTTCACTGTCCATAAATAAAGTTTTATGGGAACACAGCCACGCTCATTCATTTACATATTATCTGTGGCTGCTTTCAAGCTATATCAGCAGAGTTGAATAGTTGCTGACAGAGACCATATGGCTCAGAAAGCCTAAAATATTTAGTATCTGGCCCTTTACAGAAAAGTTTGCTGACCTCTGCTATAACTGAAAGTTAGCATTTTCTTCAATTATGAATAAAGGCAATAACCAGAGTGGTCACAGTACCTGTGACTTTGTCACCAATAGAATTCACAGATATTTTCATAACATTGCATTGTTACGTATTTTGAAATATCATGTATACTCATCATTATTTCAGAATTAGAGCAATTATTAGACCCATCATTTTATCTTGTCATTTTAAAGTATTAAAAAAGAGACACATATATTACTATATCACATAATTGTAGAGTTTTTAAATTTTTGATAGCTATATTTCACTATAATTGTGATCGTATGTATTTTGGTTTAGGTATTTTAAAACATTATTCTGAAAAATGGCCTATGGGCTTCGCCAAACTGCCAGAAGGTTTATGGCCCAAAAAGGGTAAAAGTCCCAGTTCTAGAAGAAAGAGGACCCATCTGGCAAAGTCCTGATTTCCCACCCAGCTCTGGCCAGTTCTCTTGTGCAGAGGGCTAAAGCCAGCTCCCTGTATCCCATCAGCTCACTGGGAATGGAGAGCTCCCGGACGAACAGGGAATATGTGTTGCCTTCCTGGCCCCATGTTAGCACTTGATGCTAGAATCCTCGGCAGCACTCATTTCTTTCCCTAGTATTGCCTGACCAGTAGTGCCCTTGCCATGCCCATGGGGCCGGCATCTTGAGCTGCCCAGCCACCCTTACCCAGCCAGCCTCAGGAGGGCTTTGACATCAGGGCCCATGGACTCTATTAGAGACCTTGGAGGTACAGTTTCAGGATGGGAGCTGGGAAGGGATGCAATGCCAGGGCCCAAAGACTGATAGCCCAAGAGGACCCTCTTGCCCTTTCCCACTCCTGTTTCCTGCAAGAATGTCATCTTTACTAAGTTAAATCCATGTTCTCTGCCCATCCAAGAAAGATGGGGGGCTCATGTTGCTTCACACAGGAAGCACTACATTGGACTTTGTATGGAGAGGCCACATTTACTGCCCCTAAGGTCCCAGCATCTACAGGTCCTAGATTCAACACAGGCATTGAATCTAAAATTCCCACTTAGGAATTTGGGAGACTTTAAGGTACTATCCTGAAAAGGTCACATGACTTTTGACTAAGCCATACATACATGGAAACCTCTAGAATAAATATGGAGGACAGGACTGGGTTGCTCCAATTGGCAATACGGTTAAGATATTCAATATTTATGTTTCTTATGAAATGGTACCTGAACTTTCCTTGCAAGAGAAAATGATCACATAACAATGTGTGTGTGGCCCACGTGGGTTTTCAGAGCCAGTGAAGGTAGGACAAGGCTGCTGGGTGGAGCCAGTGCCCTGAAGGAGATATCTGAAAGCAGACACTGCCAACCTGAGGAAGGTAGGTTGTTGTTGAAGGTTAACTTCCCAACCTCCTCATTCTCAGGAAATCTCCTCACAGAGCCTACAAACTTCTTCTTCTCGGGCCTTTCTGAAAAGGAAAACCTCCCAGAATGGTCTCGGTGATGGAAAGATAGGCTCAGTGACCACCAAGGATTCCAACATTCAGACATCATCCACTAGACATTAACCAAGAACATCCTGGTGAACCCATCAGTGAACCAGGCCTAAGAAAGCTATCCACAGTTTTCCTGGGCTTCCTCCATCCAGGGAGGGTGCAGCCATGGAGCATCAGCCTCGGAGATGGGTGACCAGCCGTCTTAGTTTTCCAAGAAAGTCCCAGGAAAACTGGGACAAGTTGGCCACCCTACAAGAGACCTTCAATTCTGCCCTCTAGACCTTGCCAGTTGTCTCACTGGGTGACTTCGAGCAAGTCTTAATTTCTTCATGTATGACATGGCAGCCTGTCATCTTATTAAAATCAACCAGCTAAACATGCTATTGAGTCCATTGGTTTGTACTCCAATGTCAATATTTATGAAGAACAAAGCTGGTTTAATATCACTGCTTTGATACACACCATCATTAGTGCCTCTTGCATTCTCTACTGCATTTCCTTCCAAAGGATATTCACAGCTATGGTCTCATTTTATCCTAACAACTCTGTAAAAGAGAAAAGATAAGAAGGAGAGGTCGAAATTATAGTTATCCCCATTCTGCAGGTGCACAAACAGGATCCCAGAAAGAAGTGACTTTCTCAAGGTCACCCAGTGAGTAGGCAGGTGATTCTGTTCTCTGGATTGCTCCCCAGTGCCTTTGCTTAGAGTCTTCACATTTGAGCAACTCTGCATGCTGATGATATTCAACCCCACAGTGTCTCGTGTACCACTTACCCTAGTTCTTGCCTCTCTTGTGAGAATAGGTCCAGTGTGTCACAGGTAACACAGACTTACAATCACAAAATGGGGTATTGCTATGAGAGATATTGATTAGACTTTAAAGATGGAGTAATTGGCTGATAACATAATGAGCCTTAAAGTAGATAATAATATTGAGCTCTAAAGGGGATATTAGTATTGATCTGCCTCATCAGGCCTGTTGGGAGGATTAGCTCACTGGCAATTGTAAGAAACTTTGCAATGAAGGAGCACAAATGATAGCACATTTGAGACTCACCTTATCCCCTTTGGGATGCCTCTCCCTAGAGTGATTTAAGTAGTAATCTGGATGCCATAGCAACTAAGACCCGCCTGATGGAACCCTTCATCCCTCTGCTCCCTGTGCACTTCTGTATTCTTTAACTCAAACATAAGGTGAAGACTTCCCTTTCCTAATAAAACAAAAGTGCAGCAAAAAGCACTTGATTTTTGGCCCCTAAAAGCAGCAGGGGCATGGCAAAAATGTAGGATGCTTTTAAGAACTCCAACTGGATGCAATACTCTTATCTGTGGCCACAGAAGTCATGGGTAGAAGAGTCATGCTTAGAACAATCAAAGATGGCCAAAGGGGCTCTGCCAAGTAGCGGCTCAAGAGAGGCCGTATAGGAGGCATTGATTTTGTGGTTCTGATCTGGAGTTCTCTTTACTGCCATTAGGGAAACATTAGCCCTCTCTCACCTGCTCCCATAGCCAGTCCATGTGGAAAGAGTTCTCTGGGTTGTTTTCGTAATGTCATTATTGTAGTAATACTGGTTTCAGAGTAGATGTTTAATAAATGCTGACTGATTGATGTTCTGGCGTTTGTGTGTGCATTATGTGCTTACTCACAAGCAAGCTTTTCCAATTTTGCCTTTGCTTTGCACTGAATCACATGCTTTTTTTCCTGAGCCCCTTGTGAAAAAACAAATGAATGAAGAAGTGATTTGCTCAAGGTCATGCAGCTTAAAAATGACAGAACCAAGATGTCCCCAGAGCTTTTGACACCAAGCCTAGAGCTTCTTCTATTCTGCCCTCCTGCCCTCCATAACCATGCTGCAATCCAATCACAAGCCCTCAAGGGGACTTATGCCCCATGCTTGTTTTTATTTTCTCTGTTCTCTAACCAGCTAAGTGTTCACTCAGCAACAGTCATTCATCAAGGGAGGCCATTGAGCAGGAGGTTCTGTTGACTGTGCTAGGGGCAGCCCAGCCTCCCCACTGCCCCAAGGATACCTCTAGGGGACACCTGCAACCCTTCTTTTGCACAGAAAAGTAGTGAAGTTCACCTTGGTATTCAAGAGGCCTGCATTTTCTCCCCATCCTCTCAATTTCTCCTCTCTCAACAGTATTTTAAAGAAAAAGATTTAAAATTGCTTGGAAATTGAAGCAAGATTGCCTGGTTATTGATTCAAATTCTGACAGGCCTGACTTGAAGCTGTCTCACTTGTTACTGTCACCAATTCCAATGGCTAAAGAGGAATCCTGAGGAGTTGGGCTGAAACCAAATGATCCAGGAATCCCTCCATCCCCCACCCCACCTCCATGCAGGAGAATTTCATATTTCCATTCCAGCTGAGATCTATTGCAGGATGTTAATTGGGATTTCGGTTGGTGCCTCTCACTCCGGGGTTTTGCTTAAACTAATACTTTTGGTTCTTTCTGTATCTTAACAGCAGACAACAAACAACCTCTGATTAGCCACAGAATGACAAGAGCTGGGTTTATCCAGCAATTTGGCAGATAAACACAATAACAGTAGCCTTCGAAGCACTGCTATTGGGAATGTATTGTGATAGGGAATGTATTGTGGCAAAGAAATCCTATACTTTGTGTCATCCTCTGCATAGAAAAAGAATCTGAGTCTATTGCATCTTGTAAGAAAAAAGATATTAGAGAGACAATAAGATACTAGTAATAACAGTCTGCTTATATACTAAAAGGGCTTGAGACACAATCATACAGACCTGAATCTACTTATTTTGTAGGCTTCCTTTAGCAAATTTTCTTTGCTTGGTTTCTATGGAAACTGAAGGCTGCACATGAGCTAGAGACACTCAGTAGTCTTTCCTGGCAGATGTGTCCATTTCAGATATCTCTGATTTAAGTGATGTCATGTTTTAACCACAAAGGTTAAAAGAAAAAGTAATACTAATCCATTTGTTGTGCTCACATAATTATTTCTGAGAAAGTCTATGTTTATAGCTACCATTTATTGAGCACTTGCTGTGTTCCAGGACATATTCTAAGCAATTATATATCTTTGCTCACTTAATCTTCCCAGTAGCCCCATTGGTTTGGTATCTGTAACAATCAAGGTCTAGCCAGGAAAACAGAAACCACTCTAGGTGTCTCAAATAGAAGGAACTGAATATAAGGAATTAGTTATGAATACAGTGAAATTGCTGAGAGGCCAAACAAGGGGCTGCGAGGCAGCTCAGAGAGTAGGAAATATAAGAAGCTACTCTAAACCCTGCGGCTGGAGAGACAATGGGAAGAGGTCATGTTTCCTGTGCCAAGTTGAGACGGAGTGGCATGAGCTAGAACTATCACGAGGACTCCATGTAGGAGCTGAGACCAAGTTCCCAGTTAAGCTTGTTTTTAGAGCTCTACTGTTAGGGGTTGAGAAAATAGGAAAGATTTTCTTTCCCTATTTCAGGAAAAGAGAAACATGCTCACTGGCGTAAAGGGGTATCAAGGGGTAAGGAAATCCAACAACAGCAGAACAATAACCTCTGTCTACCCAGCTCTGTGTCATGGTCACCAAGCTCAGGGCATGGGTCAGTGGTTGAGAGGACACTGGAGCTGCAGCCTGGAGCCTCCTCCTGAGGGTCAGGAACTATCTGGTGGGCACTGGACCTACGAGACTACTACCAGCACATCACAGGAAGCAAAGAGAGAAAGAGGGAGTAATGCCCTGCCTTCTCTCCGTCTCCTACCCTCAGACCTTCTGTCAAGTTCTCCTATTGGCTTGAATCTGGGGCCAGAAGTCAAAGGATTCTGGGAAATGAGTTCCCCTGTGATACAGAGAAGAGCAGAGGAAGTACAGAGATGAACCTGAGAGCAGACTAGCAGTTGATTCATGGAGCATTTCTATGCCCATTTTATTAATAAGAAAACTGAGGCACAGAAAGATTATTTTCCAAAGACAAACATTAGCAAGTAAAATGACTTGTTATCTGGTTAAATCCACCCCCTTAACCACTTTATAATATCTTCTGTGGAGGGAAAAAGGATGTCACACACATAAAAATCCCATATCACATGCCCTTCACCCAAGTAGGCCCAGTTGATTATGAAAACATTCAATTGTGAGAGAGCCTGCCCATCTCAAATTTGCCCATCTGGGGGTTCTGGATATTTATTTAATGTATGCTTATAATTCCAGACGATTCAGCCTGGCTACATATCCATGCCTTGAGTCATAAAAATATGAAAAGGGCATGTCCTGACTAGTGACATGGACCTGGGAGTAGGGGAAGACTGGACTGATGAGGAACCTCACTCTTCTCATATTTGCTTTGATTCCATTTGGTTAGAGTGTCACAAAGAGGTGAGGGGGAAAGCGGGCAAAAATTCCCAGTTCCTATTTTCTCCCTTAATGTTTGACCATCTGCTGCTGCTAAAGTTGTTAGAGAAATCTATCAGTGGAAAGCTAAATGTCTACCTGAAAGCTTCATCTTTTCTCTGAATTGGGAGAAGAAGACCATTTAGCTGAGGGACACCTTGGCAAAACTTGAAGAGAATTGTTTCATCTGATAGCCAGGGCAGATCCTTCCTAGAGGCAGTCATGTCTTCAGAGAGCTTACTTGAAAACAAAGGAACATTGCAATATAAGGATTTTCAGTGACTAGCAATAAGATAACATTTTTTGGTGAGCTTATTTTCCTTGTTTCCTTTTAAATATATGCTTTACGTGAAGGAACTTCAGTATTTGTAAGGCTAGTCCTGCTTACCTTAGCAGACAAATCCATGGGAACGTGCGGATGCTTATCTTCCTTCCCAAAGGGTCCGAAGTGCTTCCCTAGTTAAGGACCCTTGAAGGGGGATGCTTTTCTCCCACTGAATCCCCAAGACCAGCCAGGGAAAGTGGTGGACTCTGTTCCTTGCAGGACAGCACAGTTCTGGCCTACCCCTGACCTTAATCCCAGGGAGAAAGCAACTTGTGGAAACCGAAGCAGGCAGAGTAAAATCCCTTCTGTCCCCCTCAAAATATTTTTTCCAGAACTAATGAAATTTAAGGCCAGGTAGGGTGGCTTACGCTTGTAATTCCAGCATTTTGGGAGGCTGAGGCAGGAGGATCCCTTGAGGCAAGGAGTCCAAGACCAGCCTGGAGAGCATAGCAAAACCTACAAAAAATTACAAAAATTAGCCAGACGTGGTGGCATGTGTTTGTAGTCCCAGCTACTCAGGAGACTGAGGTGGGAGGATTGCTTGAGCCCAGGAATTTGAAGCTGTAGTGAACTATGATCACACCACTGCACTCCAGCCTGGGCAACAGACAGAGTGAGACCCTGTCTCTGAAAAAAATAAAATAAAAATAATTTAAAATAGCCTTGCCATTGACAGCAATAGATATTTAATGGCCAGGAAGTCTTAATACCTACTTTCTCATTATGGATATGAGGTGAAATACATTTGCATAACAAAGAGTACCCATTAATTTTGCCAGATACCTGACAAGAAAGAAAAATCCTATATCCTGTGACCTCTGTGAGTTTCCTCTAAGTCTGGATCCAGGCTATGTGGGGCCTGATACAATCCCAGGGGCCCTCCTTAAGAAAAAGAATGCAGAATTAGGACCATCAACTTAGGTATAAAAATGTTTATCCATTTAGAATGAGAAAAGAGATCACAACACATTAGGAAATTGTTAAAAGCCAAGAGATGCCAAAAACTTACAAAATCTAGAATGTAACGCTTTTGTGTTAATACTTTTCCTACTTTTTTACACTTTGTGATTATCCTTTCATACAATAATTCTGTGACATCTTCTATCAAGAGACTAGAAAGATAAATCAGCATTTTCTTCAACATAGTTGACCAAATTTACCTTTTTATTTTTCATAGTTCAGAAAAATTTATTTTGGCTTTACAACTCATTATTTATAGTGACATGCCCATTTTTAGGACTGTGGTCAAATATGGAAAAAACTTCTAAGTGTTTTCTATATGTGAGCTAAGACTTAAGGGTATTTCAGGTTTTCTCATGAGGTGATTAATCTTAAAAATACACTTTGAAAGGACAGCAGCCACTAACCGCTTGTTGTCGATGTCCTTGTTTGTTTATACTGAGTGACTTGGCCTATAGGACACTGGGAGTATCCCTAAATGCCACCACTTAACTAGATTGTGAAGTGACTGAATGACGCAGATGCATACCCACTGAATTCAACATTCCCAATTCAACTTCCCATTAGGTAGTCCCTAAAGATTCCCATAGCTATTACAAAGCCACATAATACAAGGGGATGATGACAGAGGGGAAGTTGGCATGAAAAGAGACAGCAGTCTCAACTGATTGCAGTGAAATAATGTTTCTAGTTGGCCATGGTGGTGCACACCTGTGGTCCCAGCTACTCGTGAAGCTGAGGCAGGAGGATTACTTGAGCCCAGGAGTCAGAGGCTGCAGTGAGCTATTATCACATCAGTGCACTCTAGCCTGAGCAATAGAGTGAGATCCTGTCTCCGAGAGAGAGAGAGAGAGAGAGAGAGAGAGAGAGAGAGATTTTTCAGGTCCTTGAATGGGGATTATGTAAAGGAGGGACCCTGAAATTTACAACCTAAGCTTTCTTAGTTTGTGATAAATCTGCCTCTGGTTTTATCATCATTATCATCATCATTATTCTTATTACTCCTGCAACATGGGGGCTTTTTGGGGATTCCAACAAGATACTGCATACAGACGTGGAACATAACAGGCTGTCGATTGTATTTATCATCATCATCATCACTGTACTTGGCTCTCAACAACAGGTAAGGAAGGAGTGTCATGGCCAAGAGGCTTTCTGGAGGAGATGACCCTCCTGCTGGGTCTCAGAGGCTCTCCTTTTACTTTTAACACCTGTAGTACTCAATTCTTTTCAGGCAAGGGCTTGCAGTAACCAATTTCCAGTACACAACAATCTAGACAGAGCAGAGGATATTCAATGGGTTCATATTTGCTGCCATTTTTTCAGTCTGGACTAAAGTAAGAGCGTTTGATTATTCAAATTATTTAAAAATTGATTTTATCATCTTATTGAAACTCTAGGATTAGCAGAGTTTTAAAAAGGAAGGAAAGAAAGAATGACAAAGAACCTCAAATCTCTGTTTGTTTGATTGAGATGGTTCAGTTTTGAAAGATGTTGGTAAGTTTATCTACCTGTATCAAATTATTCTATAGAGAAAAGCTTTATGGAGAGACACACAGGCTGGATCTTTCCTCTCCAGAACCAGCTAAAAATAGTTCTTTTCCTTATCTCATGGGAATCTGACCCATCTCAGCCCATTGAATTGGTACCAACAAGTGGTATCAATGGGGGAAAACCATTCTTCTGTCTTCCCATGGAAAATTACATTTGGTGGAAGAGGTGGGGCAAAGAGTAGGTTCCTGCAGGAGGTGGCACACAAGGCTCCCAGGAAGGTAGGCACCCTGCCAACCACCTCCTTCAGCAAGCAGAGACACTCTGCCCCCACCCAGACCCCACCAAGCACAGCCACAGAGGCAATGCCTGCCTTGGCGTGGATGGAGTACTGTGCCATGAGCCCTGTGCATGGCGGTGGTTGCAAGTTTCCTGAGTCCCCAAGTCAACAAATCCACCCATCTCCCCAGGCCTGAAACTACTCCTGTAGTCAGCCCCTCGGGTTAAGGATGGACAGTCCCCCCATACTACTAAGATACAAATGTGTAAAGCCCTCCTCCAGCCAGGCACTAGCACTAGAACTGAGAGTGAACTACTGGATGGCCCTGCTGGATAGCACAGCCGTGAAAGGAAGAGCTGCTCCAGCACCATGTTCGGGGCTCCCCACAGCACTTTGCAGGTCTAGGCTGCCACTGTGATTCTCCAGACCTCTCCTTCCTGGAGCTACCACAGCCACCACCAAGCTCACACACTTTCCTTTCATTCCATTGTCCAAATCCCACCTCTCTGCCCATCTATGGCTCCCACGGAGCCTTTCCAGACCCCACCCACAATGGTCACTCTTTCCTCTGACCTCTCATAGCTTTTCATTTATTTTAAGAAGTAAATTACTTTTTACATTGACTCATAGTTAGGCATGTCTTTATTTCCATTCTACTGGTTGCTGTGTTTCCACCATGCTTATAAATGTTTGCTGAATAAATGAACAGATGACAGTCTGGAATCAGAGAAGAAGGTCCAAGCATAGATCTGTGGAGAGCGTGCCTGAGGAGACCCAGGAAGGGTGCTGGGGAGCTTGGAGGGTGTCTCAGGATGCTGCATGTTCTGGGGGTACCAAAGGCCTTAGCAGGGAAAAGGAGGGGTTTCATAAGCAAATTCTGACATCTGATAATGCCTGGGGGCCCCTGGTGGGCAGTCAGGACCTTTTGGGTTGCAGGAGACAAGAGTCAGTTCAAACCGGCTTCAGCAAGAAGGGTATTCTTGGCTTTCTTGGATGGGAAGGATACTGAAATGGCTCACAGAATGAAATGAAGGGTTCCAGGAACCAAACCCAGGATAGGAAGTGAAACCCACTAAGGATCCAGGAGATGTCTCTCCTCTCCTCTCTTCCCGTTCCCTTTTTCCTTCTCCTCTGTCCCCTCCCCCATCCTTTTTCCCCTCTCCCCTCATCTCTCTCCCTCTCTTCCTTCTCTTTCTCTCTCTCCATCTCATTTTCACTGTCTCTATTTTAATAGCACTCTCTTTTACATCAGAAAAGTTCTCTCCACATGCCAGAGAAAATAGCTCCTAGCAACTCCAGATATAAACCCTTAATGATTTAAAACTAAGAAAAACTAGCTTTCCACCTCCAATCAGAAGATTCCATGGGAGGCCCCCAACTGGCCTGGATTCTGTGCATCCACCCCTTGGACGAGTCACTGTGTCCAGGGATGTGACACCATTCTTGGCCCAACTGTATGAAGGAGGCCAGGCACCATGATTGACAGCTCCACTAGGGCTACACGGAGGCATAAAACAAGAATGTCAGAGTCTCGCTACACTAGCAGACAAGGGCTCTGGGACGGGCTCTTGGAAGGCATGATGGGGAGGACTTAGAAATAACTTCAGGCCGGGGTGATGATATCAAGACCAGGGATGTTTTTCCAGGCAGCAAAAGAGAGGCCCTCTGAAACTTTGGACTCTTGTCTCCTAGGAACACCCTATTTAAAAACATCTCAACCCAGCAGCTCCTTTGAACTCTACCTCTGGCCTGAGAGTTGAACCTCAAATGGCAACTCCAATTGTTTGGGTTTTGTTTTTGAGACAGGGTCTCACTCTGTCACCCAGGCTGGAGTGCAGTGGCACAAACATGGCTCACTGCAGCCTTGACCTCCTGGGATCAAGCAATCCTCCTGCTTCAGCCTCCCACATAGCTGGGACCACAGGCATGCACCACCAGGCGTGGTTAATTTTTTTAAAATTTTTTGTAGAGATGGAGTCTCACTTTGTTGCCCAGGCTGGTCTCGAACTCCTGGGCTCAAGAAATCCTCCTACCTTGACCTCCCAAAATGCTGGGATTACAGACGTGAGCCATCACGCCCAGCCTGTAACTCTGCTTCTTGTGACAATCAGCCTTGTGTCAATGGGTCTCTGAGCCTTGCTGTGATGCATGAGAACCTCCAACATTTCTCACCTATCAAGCCGCACTGGATTAGGACTCAAGCACCTGATTTTGAGCCTTGGCTCACTTTCTCATTTATAAACTGAATGTGTGGTTAATATCTGTACTGCCTTCTCTTAGAAGTTGTTGTGAAAATCACATAATGGAATGTGTGAAAAGGGCACACTGCAAACTGTAAAGTACCATACAAATTTAAGAACTTGCTATTTCAAAGTCGTTCACCTCACCTCACACTTGAGGCTGTATATCACTCTCATTAAACTTTCTTTCATTCACCTCTTCTACCTGAATAAAAATAAAATTATGCTTTCTAATTATTTTTTAATTAATTATGGTCCTTTGTAAAAGTGATACACACACATAGTTTTCAAAGGCACTTAGTTCGACAAATACATGATTAAAACAGTAGTCTTCTGGTCATCTATAGAAATCCCAGATATTTAGCCAGGTGTGGTGTTGCACACCCACAGTCCCAGCTATACTGGGAGGCTGAGGCGGGAGGATCACTTGAGCCCGGACATTGGACTCTGCAGTGAGGTATCTATAATAGTGTTGCTGCACACCAGCCTGGGCAACAGACAAGATACCTGTCACAAAAACAGAAAACTGAAAAACAGATATGCTCATCTCACATCACATTGATGCAAATATCTTAAAATAGCACTCATGCTCATCATTACTTCAAAATTACAGTCCTTCTGCCCTTCTTGTTATTTAATGTGCTTATTAAAAAGCACATACATTGCTATATCCCTATTTTGTTTTCTGATATTTTGGCAACTATATTTCAATGTGATCAGTTTCCTTTGTACTCCTATGCATTTTATGTGCTTTAAAATATTATTCTGTCTTAGTTCCTCTCTTTCTCCTTCCCCCCAATTTTCTATAAACCTTAAACTGTTCTAAAAATAAAGTCTATTAATAAAATAATTTTTTCACTTGTTAAAACAGCATTATTTTGAGAAGAGATCCATAGGCCTCACCTGATTGTGGGTCCATAGCATAAAAAAATACTTCGAATCCTTGCTTCAGTTCAATGTCAGGTGCTAGACCTCCTGGTTTAATCCTCTCATTGTGAAATCATATTCTGTATTTTTGTGCTTTTGTTCTACTTTCTGCATAATTTCCTCAGTTTGATTTTCTGACCCCATCCATGACTATTTTATTGCTGCTGCATTCCCTTTGATAACATCCCGGTCTTATTCCATAGCTGTTCTATCCTCTCATCTCGCTTAGGCCATCAAGTCTGGGGTATGATTTATTCCTGCTGATCTCAGACTGTTTGCACGTGGAAAAAGTACAACAAGGTGTTTGGGAGTTCTGTATCTAAGTGCAGGGCTTGCTGGCTGGTGGCTTCCCTGTGGGGTTATTTATCCGTCACTAGGCATTTCATTCTGGGATCCCCACATGGCAGAATCTGTGGATCTTTCCTCTTGGGAAAGTCCATGCCTTCAGGGAGAAATCTCCTAATTCCCTGCTTGGAGGGAATGGGGATGTATAAATCAACATCCTGGGAATCACTCAGCAGGAGAGACTTGGACCTTATCCCTTGTTTTTCATTCAGCTCAGTGCTGTTCACAACTGTTCCTGGCTATTCCCTCAATCTGAATTCTCTCTCATTCAATTATCCAGGGATTAAATCTCCTATTTCCTGCTGGAGCAAGAGAGAAACAGCTGACTGTTGTTTGGACTGGGGAAGAAGATCCCCTGAGACAGATCTTCGACCCATCTGCCTGTGTTCCGCCCGACCTTCTCCCGGCTTTGATCATTGGTTGGTACCTTCAATTCCTGAGCCCTTCCGAGGTTCTTGGATGCGAGCTGGCCTGCTGCCTCTCAGCTTTCCCCTCTGCCAAGACAGCACTCAGCCTTCCACTTTTCATGTTCCCAAGTTCTGCTAATCTTTCTCGTCTGATATCTTTTTCTCTCCATTTTTCTTCATTCTTGTAAGTTTAGACTTTTTCTTTGCCATTGTGTTAGTGGGGTTTTGGGAAGGAGCTGACACTACAGAGCATACTCGACCTGTCACATTTATCCGCATGTCTTTTAGCCTTCCAGTTTCTCACTTTAGCCCAAAGAATCATAAAAGGCGCCATCAGTCTTTTATTGATACTTGTGGGGACTTCTATATCCAACTTGATGTTGGTGCAACGTGATTTGACAGCAAGAAAACAGTGCTCTTGAATCTTGGCCACCAGCCAGGGGACCCGAAATGTCAGCACCCACCCCTAACAATAAGTAACCTGAAACTACAGGAACTGAACTACAATATGATAAAGAAAGCAGAAGGCCAGGCGCAGTGGCTCACGCCTGTAATCCCAACACTTTGGGAGGCCAAGGTGGGCAGATCACGAGGTCAAGAGATCAAGACCATCCTGGCCAACATGGTGAAACCCCGTCTCTACTAAAAATTAAAAAAATTAGCCAGGCGTGGTGGCTGGCACCTGTAATCCCAGCTACCTGGGAGCCTGAGGCAGGATAATCGCTTGAACCTGGGAGGCGGAGGTTGCACACTCCAGCCTGGTGACAGAGCGAGACTCCGTCTCAAAAAAAAAAAAAAAGAGAAGTATCCAACATCCAAAATGGCGATCTTCAGATGGAGTTGGAAATGTCCAGCTCCTCCAGGCAGAAGACCAGGCTAAGGGAACAGAGGTATGAGTCCCCTTCTCTGCCACTCAGTCTCCACCCAATGCTGGGATTTAAGAGATGAAAGATGGACTGAATGAAGCAAGGCGTGGGAGACTGAGCCCAGACACAGTTCCTGTTAAGAGAGAAGAAAACAATATTTCTAATTTGCCAGGACTCTAATTGGATAGGATTTCTATAAATAGGCATGATTACATTTTCTGGGGTCTGATGAAAAATCAGAGGTGAGGTTTGGGTTCAAGAGCACTTTTATAAATAACAGCCTAAGGTTCAAGATTGAAAAATGAAAATGTTCTGGCTATAGCTCCCTACTCTACTGATGAGAAAGTCTAGCACTGGCCAAATCTAATCTGAGCCACAGGCCTACCACTACATGGTTGGAGCAAAATTCAGCAGAACTGGCCACACTGCTGTGGAGAATAGCCAAGTTAATTACTTGGCCACACGCTGGTGCATCAGGACCATTTTGAGAATGCTTTGCCCTAAAACAGAGAGACCCAAGTGGAAAGAATCACGGGAGGTCAGTGAACATCATGGACAGAGCAGTGACCAGAGGTTGAAATTTCCATAGGGGTGATATGGTTGGGATGTGTGTCCCCTCCAAATCTCATGTTGAAATGTGACCCCCAATCTTGGAGGTGAGGCCTAGTGTGAGGTGTTTAGGTCATGGGGGAGAATCCCTCATGAACAGCTTAGTGCCCTTCCCAGTGGTAATGAGTGAGCTCTCACTCTATTAGTTCACACAAGAGCTGGTTGTTTAAAACAGCCTGGCATCTCTCTTACTATGTGATGGCACCTGCTCCCCGTTTCCCTTCCATCATGATTGAAAGCTTCCCGAAGCCCTCACCAGAAGCAGACACCAGCACAATGCTTCTTGTACAGCCTGCAGAATCATGAGCCGAATAAACTTTTTTTTCTCACTCAGCCTCAGGTATTCTTCCTTTATGGCAATGCAAAATGGACCAATTCAGAGGGCAAAGTGTCTCACTTGAGAGATCGATTATTGGCTAAATTATTATAAAATTCCCTCCCTCCAAGAAATTCACTCTAAACACAAATTACACAAATAGTTGGCTACCACTCACTGATGTGAATTGAAAGCAGAAGAAGGAGAAAAAAAATTTGTATTATATTTCTCTTTTCTATATTTAGGTTTCTTTATCAAACTTCCACCCAAAATATAGGAGGAAGTTCCCACAGGACCAGAGCTGCCATGTAAAGATGTGTACCTTGTGCCCTGGAGAGCTCCAGAGCATCCTCACATCGCAGGCTGTGGCCACACATGGAACGCCCCAGGGCTTTCCCATTTCCAGATGCTATGATCACAAAGCACCAGATAAAGCTTTCACAGTGAACAACCAGGCCATACACTAATGACAGCCTGAGGCTCCACCCTCTGGGTCTCCGATTAACCATCATTCTAGACCAAGTTATTTTTGCCAGAAGTAGGGACTAAGTACTGTGGATTCTGCAGGGCCTCTCCTAGCAGGCCTGTTTCTACTTTTTCTCAAGGTCTACAGCTTCCGCCACCCTCTCTGGGGACAGCCCGGTCAGATTCTGGATGCTTCCTTCCTCATCTAACTGGATACATTCTTTTTTTTTTTTTTTTTTTTTTTTGAGACAGAGTCTCGCTCTGTCACCCAGGTTGGAGTACAGTGGTGCAATCTCGGCTCACTGCAACTTCCACTTCTCAGGTTCAAGCGATCCTCTCACCTCAGCCTCCTAAGTAGCTGGGATTACAGGTGCATGCCACCATGCCAGGCTAATTTTTTTTGTATTTTTTAGAGATTGGGTTTCTCTATATTGCCCATCCTTGTCTCAAACTCCAGAGCTCAAGTGATCTCCCTGCCTTGGCCTCCCAAAGTGCTAGGATTACAGGTGTGAGCCACTGCATCCAGCCTAGGATACATTCTAACCACCCCCACCACCACCACCACAATCCGAAGGGCACGACTTTCTCCTCTAAGTGCAACACAGCTCTCTGGTTTCTCTGAGCTGGTTCCCTCCCTGGTACCACTTCCACAAGAGAACAGCTGACCATATTTGGGCTCTGAACATAACTAGAGAAGCACCTGGAGTCTCCTCAGAATTCCTGCCTACCCATCCCATTGTTTGAGGTTAGCCACCACTTCTGGCTCCATAGTTTAATACATGGACTAATCTTGTTCCTCCTGGTATCTGTCCAGACCTTGTCACCAAAACCATAGGGAACTTGTCCTCGAAGAAGTACACCCCGTTCTTCACACAATAACAGACCATCCACATGGCTTCCCAAACCTCTCCCTTGAGCACAGAGGGGCTTTATGAACACTGAATGTTCACAGCCCCAGTAGGCTTCATGCAGACATGATATGATGACCATGAAAATACACATTTACAGTGACAGTCATTATACAGCAGAGCCAAGCCTTAAAGTCACTAAAATGGAATATTCAGATCAAAGTCTTTCAGATTCCAACCTCTCCTTTTTTTGGTTGTAATCACTCTCCTGCCATGCTACCTGTAGTATTCCATTTTCTTTCCCCAATCTTTGTTTTTCTGAAGACAAAAGCAGTTTGAAATGAGTACTTGAAGTCACCTACCACTCTGCTGGAAGTTGAAATCTCCTCTTTTCTTCCCTCTCTATGTACAAATATATACTTGTCTTTTGTGATTAAAGATAATTGTGATGTTTCGCCAAAAGACAAGTGAGAATGAAAGTAATAATAATCTATTCATGATCACACTAAGTCTTTGTACCATTTTGGTCAGGACAGCCTTACCCAATGTCTGAGTACCTCTCTCAGGTAGCTAAAAGTGCTGAAATCTGCCTAGCCCTGTCCCTGAAATCTGTTCCTCTCAGCCATACAGCAGAGTACTTCAAAATAATTAATAATAATAATACGCAGTTCATTTATTTAAGCATTTTCTGTGTGCAAGCACTGCTCTCAGTTGTTTCCACGTATTATGTCATTTAATCCTCCTGAAATCCCTCTGAAGTAGGTATTACTAATATCCCCATTTTACAGATGGAGAAACTAAAGCACAAGAGATTGAGTCACTTGCCTCAGGTTACACAGCTGGTAAGTATTTGGACCTAAACAGTCTAGCTCCAGAGCACACAGGTGGAGCTCCAACACTCTGCTACACTGTGAGACTGTATGGATAGCTACAGCTCTGCTAAACTGAAGGAAAGCAACGAACAGTTCTTTACAGTTTATCCACAGATATCTCTTTAAAGAGGTAGGGTATGTTCTTCCATTTGGGCTGCTATAATAAAATACAGACTGGATGGTTTAAAACACAACAGAATTTTTTTTAACCACAGTTCTGGAGGCTGCGGAGCCCCGGATCAAGGTGCTGGCAGATTCGATGTCTGGTAAGAGCTCACTTCCTGGTTGATAGATGGTCTCTTCTCACTTTGTTCTCACTTGGCAGAAGGGGCAAGGGAGCTATCTCAGGCCTCTTTTATAAATGCACTAATTTCCCTCATGAAGGCTCTACCTTCATATCCTCATCACCTCCCAAAGGCTCTACCTCCAAATACCATTACATTGGGACCTGGGTTTTTTTCTTTCTTTTTTTTTTTTTTTTTTTTTGGTGAGACAGAGTCTCACTCTTTCGCCGAGGCCGGACTGCAGTGGCGCTATCTCGGCTCACTGCAGGCTCCACCTCCAGGGTTCATGCCATTCTCCTGCCTCAGCCTCCCGAGTAGCTGGGACTACAGGTGCCCGCCACCAGGCCCAGCTAATTTTTTGTATTTTTAGTAGAGACGGGGTTTCACCATGTTAGCCAGGATGGTCTTGATCTCCTGACCTCGTGATCTGCCCGCCTCGGCCTCCCAAAGTGCTGCGATTACAGGCGTGAGCCACCATGCGTGGCCAGGACTTGGGTTTTAACATAAAAATTTTGAAAGGTCACAGGCATTCAGTCTATAGCATTCCACCCCTGACTCCCCAAATTCATGTCCTTCTCATACACAAAATACATTCATTCTATCCCAGTAGCCCCAAAAGTTTTAATTCATTCCAGCATCAACTGAAAAGTCTAAAGTCCAACATCTCATCTAAATGTCATCTAAATCAGATATGAGACCCAAAATGTGATTCATCAGAAGGCAAATTCTCCTCCAGCTATAAGCTGTAAAACCAAAGAAATTATGTGCTTCCAAAATACAATGGTGGGGCAGACATAGGATAGACAGTTCCATCGCAAAAGGGAGAAATAGGAAGGAAGATAAGAGTGACAGGTTCTGAGCAAGCCAAAACAGCAGAGCAAATTCCATTACACATTAACACTCAAGAATAATCCTATTTGGCTTGATTCTCTGTTTTCCAGGCCCTCTAGGGTGGGGGTCTCACCCCTGGGACCCACTGGGGTTGTGTTTCTGCCCCCAAAGATTTTTCAGACGAAGGTTGGACCCCCAAGGCTCTAGGCAGCCCCACTCCGAGGGTGGCTCTGTTCATGGACCCTCCCCCAGTGGTTCTCTGCCTGGGCCTCGTGGCTCCCTAGGGCTGGGGTCCCAAGCCAGAGGCTCCACTTAGCACACCCACACCATACTGGAGCCTGTCAGAGTCACATCTGGGGTGGCCAAGGAGCATGGCACCAGTGTGGGGAGTGGAGCCCATGATGTGAGGCAGTGCCAGGTAGGGTGTGCCAAGGTCAGGCAGGTACTGGCGGCTTCCACTTTGAAACTGTTCTGCCCCTGGTGCCCTTACACTCTGGGCCTGTGATGGGAAGTGGTGGGGGTGGGGTGGCAGTTGATGATTTTTGCATTGCTTTTGGGCTCATTCTTCCATTGTCTTGAACAATAGCTTGTGGATTCTGTTGAGATGGCTGATCCATACTAATCTTATCAAATGGTCATTTAGCCCCACCCTTAGAGTTCTTGTCTGACTACAGGTTTTCATTTTAAACAATATATAGATAGGCTGAAAATTTTCCAAATCTTCAAGTTCTGATTTCCTTTTTATTAATTATTCCATTTTAAAATCATTTTTTACTTCTTGCATTTTACTATAAGCAGTCAAGAGAAGCCAGGCCATGCTTTTGACACTTTGCTTAGGAATTTCTTCAGCCAAATATTCTATTTCATTGCTCACAAGTTCTACCATCCACAGAACACTAGAACACAAATACAATTCAGCCAAGCTCTTTACCACTTTATAACAAGAATGGTCTTTTCTCCATTATCCAATAATGGAGAAACATCTTATTGATGTTCCTCATTTCCATCTGAGGTCTCATGAGAATGGTCCTTACTATCTCCATTTCTACCAATATTATGTATAGGGTTACTTACATATTCTCCAAGAAGATTGAGATATCCCCTAAAGCTTTCATTTTTCTTTTCTAAGCCTTCACCAGAATTTCCGTTAATGGTCCATTCACAGCAATGTAATCTTTTTGTAGGATGCATCTTAAAACTCTTCCAGCCTGTACCCATTATCCAGTTCCAGATCCAATTCCACAATCTTAGGTATTGGTTACATAAGCACCCCACTCCTAGTACCAATTTCTGTCATAGTATGTTTGGGCAGCCATAACAAAATATCATAAACTGGGTGTCTTATAAATAACACAAACTTATTTCTCACAGTTCTGGAGACTGCAAAATCCAAGATCAAGGGGCCAGAAGATTTGGTGGCTGGTGAGGGCCCACTTCCCGGTTCATAGACAGCATCTTCTCACTGCATCCTTACATGGTGGAAGGAAAAAGGGAGCTCTCTCAAGCCTCTTTTCTGTGGGCACTAACCTCATTCATGAGGGCTCTGACCTCATGACCTAATGACCTTCCAAAGGCCTGACCTCCAAATACCATCATACTGGGCATTAGGACTTCACATATAAATTCTGGAGGGACACAAACATTCAATCTACAGGATAGGGTCTCAGAAGAAAGTTCTGAACCTCCCTGGGTTCCCCCTGCCACCTGCCATGGTGGCACTCTGCTGCTAGCCATGTTAGCACACCTTCGGATGACTCTCAAGTGAAATGTCCCTCTGGGATGCCCCAGTTTTCTCTGTGTAGTGTCCTTTCTACACCCTTCACTCCCACCTACTGATCTGTGAAACTTGGTTTGCTCATTGGATATCATGTTTCCAGGCAGCCCTGCAAGTTTTGACAATCCATTGCCACTCTCTCCTCTCTACCCCACGATCCTCACATTCTCAACCAGTACACATGTCTCTATGCTACTTGCCCTTTCCAAAGTTAACATTTCCAAATGGCAAGATAAGTTCAGAGTTATTTAAAAAAAAATACATGCACTTGAAACATACCATGAAAATGTTGGGCTTTCTCTCTTTCTTTTTCTCTTTCTTCTTTCTTTCTTTTTCTTTTCTTTTCTTTTTCTTTCTTTCTTTTTCTTTTCTTTCTTTCTTTTTCTTTCTTTTCTTTCTTTCTTCTTAAATCTCATCCTTATCCTCCCTGCAGATGTAGTGAGCTCAAGCAGCCTCCTATTTATTATTTTTCCCAGGGAAGCCAATTTCAGTTCAGTTCCCACTGTTTCATAACACAAGAGCTCAACTTACACACTTCCGAACAGAGGGATGGGTGCTCGGTTTTGTTTTCTTCTTCCCCCAAGAAAATGCCTCAATCTCAGTTTCAGGCTTAAACAGACTTAACAGCCATAAGCTTTATAAGCTCTGGCATGCCATAAATAGTCCTTTTCATCAGAATCTGTAAATCACAATTCTACTGTAAAAACAAGAGCTACTCAGATAGCTGCCCACAGCACTGAGCATGGTGACTTGCATTTAGTGGCATTTAATAAAGATTTGTTGATGGACTGATTGATCCAGGTCCTCCATATCAGGTGTAGCCTGAGTTTCTTAGATATTTTTCAGGGGATTTAAAGTAAGATTTTTTTTTGAGATGGAGTCTCGCTCCTGTTGCCCAGGCTGGAGTGCAATGGCACGATCTCTGCTCACTGCAACCTCTGCCTCCCGGGTTCAAGCGATTCTCCTGCCTCAGCCTCTTGAGTAGCTGGGACTACAGGCATGCACCACCATGCCCAGCTAATTTTTGTATTTTTAGTAGAGACACGGTTTCACCATGTTGGCCAGGATGGTCTCAATCTCTTGACCTCGTGATCCGACCACCTCAGCCTCCCAAAGTGCTGGGATTATAGGCAAAAGCCACCACGCCTGGCCTAAAGTAAGATTTAAAACCAACTCTTTATGCACCAACCTCTCAATTCTCATAATCCTTGAGCCCAGAATCTTAGAACCCATTTATAATGCATGAGTTTCAAAGCCCCTATGGGGATGAGAGGGCAAAAGGAAAGGAAAGGCAATCTAGTAAAAGCCTCTACACTATCTGGACCATGGCACAGTGATAAATGGTGTCCTCATAACAGCCTGGAGGAACTAAGAAAGCCTGAGGGGCCCTCTGGATCTTAAGAAAAAAGCAAACCAGGAATTTCATTATGACAGTTGAAGGTTTTGGAGTCCAAAATCCTGATTTGACCATGTACCAGCCCTGTGGCCTTATGCAGGTTACCTAGCTTCTCTGGACCTGTGGTTTATACACCCAAACCAAGTTGTAGAATATCTGTCAGGATGAAAGGCGGAAACATGCTAAGCCCTTTAGACAGTACCTGGCATGTAGAAAGCATCAATAGTGTTTTAGGTCAGGCGTGGTGGCTCACACCCGTAATCCTAGCACTTTGGGAGGCTGAGGTGGGTGGATTGCCTGAGCTCAGGAGTTCGACACCAGCATAGGCAACACGGTGAAAGCTCATCTCTACTACAATACAAAATAAATTAGCCGGGTGTGGCAGCATGTGGCTGTAGTCCCAGCTACTTGGGAGGCTGAGGAAGGAGAATTGCTTGAACCTGGGAAGCGGAGGTTGTAGTGAGCCAAGATCATGCCACTGCACTCCAGCATGGGTGACAGAGTGAGACTGAGACTCAGTCTCTAAAAAAAATAAAAAATAAAAATAAAAAAATAGTGTTTTAAACAATTAGCTTAGCAATACACTGAAGGAAAGTGTACTGTACTTTTAACTTTATGAGAATTGGAAGTCCATGCATACCAATTACAGTAACTCAGCTACCCAGAATATTCAATTAATCAGAACATCCTACTATCCCAACATGCCAAGTAGATTGGAGCTCACAGTACAAATGAAAGCACTGAAGGGAGAACACAAAGTGGGGATCTGTAATTAGTGGATTTAATCAGGATTATAAGACACCAGCAGTGCTAAAATAAAATCGTATGATAAATTTTTTAAATGAAATTATGACTTTGGGAACAGGTATCCCATAGGAGCTATTCCAAAATTGCAAGAGGGAGGAGAGGAAGCTGAATTGCTACCTGTTTATTTTAGTCATCAGACTTTAGTACGAAAAACGAAGTGGGAGGGGTAAACAAATACAACGAAGAAAGTCATTAAGGCCTTGGAAACAGCTGTTGATAAAAACACAGGTAAGGGAATTTTTAGAAAAATTATGTGTAACAAATCAGCAGGTGGAATGAAATGGATCCCTAGGAAGTGAAGAAACTTGTTTAAAAAAAAAATGCTTGCTGAATCATGAACAAATCACAAAAGTATAGTAATAACAGGAAATTTTGCATTAAGTCTTATAGGGAGCTTGGGAGAGGGAAGCGTTTTGGGCAGCTCAGTTGCTTCCAGGTAAAGAGGCACAGCGAGATGACAAAGGTAGCAGTGCAGGGAGTGCCCCTTGCTCGACCCCCCTCGGTGGTTGGACATAATATTTAGAGGATGGATTATGGTCAGAATTAGAATGACCTAGACTATAAAAAGAATCAAGGCTGGGCATGGTGGCTCACGCCTGTAAACCCAGCACTTTGGGAGGCCAAGGTGGGCAGATCACTTGAGGTCAGGAGTTTGAGACCAGCCTGGCCAACATGGTGAAACCCCATCTCTACTAAAAATACAGAATTGGCCAGGCGTGGTGGCAGGTGCCTGTAATCCCAGCTACTCAGAAGGCTGAGGCAGGAGAATTGCTTGAACCCGGGAGGCAGAGGTTGCAGTGAGCCAGGATCATGCCACTACACTCCGGCCTGGGCGACAGGGTGAGACTCTGTCTCAAAAAAAAAAAGAAAAGAAAACAAATCAATTCTGCAAGTGTTCTTTATGCTTTTCTTATGTCTGAGGTAACAAGCCAAGTGGGAGATACAAAGATGATCAAGACTGGTTCTGGACCTTAGGAAACATTGGGACCATGAAGACAACAGCTATAAACACAGTAACCCAGGGGAAAGGCCATCAATGCTGGGATAGAATTTGCCCTGAGAGTATGAAGAAAGGCTTCCTGTGGGAGGCAGCATTTGAGCTGACCTTGAAGAGATAGAAAAAAAGGATAGTAAAAGTGTTTCAGGCAGGAAAATGGTATTCATCCATCCAAGTATCCATCCAATTAACAAATAGTTATTGGGCACTTACTTTCTGTTAGACACTGTGCTAGTAGCTGATAACAGACTTTCCAGTACAAAGAGATAAAGTCCCTGCCCTTAGGGAGCTACATGGGGGGCAGATGTTAACCAAAGCATCAAAACTTCAGATGTAACCTGCATGTAGCCAATGCCATGAGGGGTGCTCTGAGGTTCTGTCCAAGGCTGTAACAGCAACATCTAGCCCAATACAAAATTCAAAGTGGGCCCTTGCTGAGGATAGCAGAATGAGATCCAAAGGGTGAGTCAAAAACATCCATGCAGAAAGAGGAGACCACAGCATTCCCAACATGGGGAGCAACATGCTTTAAGGCGAGAAACAAGCGTGAGAGTAAGGGTCTGAAACAGGTCCAAGAGGCTGGTGTGTGGCAAGTGGGAAATAGTGCATGGAGAAACAGGGCCACAGGGGCAGGTGGGGTCTTGAGGGTCTTGGTGAGAAGCCACCATCATTTATTCTAAGAACAATGGATAGTATTGGAAATATTTTTATTGGTGTCCTTGTGTGGAGAGGAGATAGGAGGTGGCAAGGTGAGAGTTTTATCTTGCAAAGATGATCTAGCTGAAGTGTGGAGACTAGATGAGGGCCAGAGTGGATGAACCTGTCTGGCAGGAGATAGGGTGGAGGTCAGGACTGGGAGGACAGCAGGGGGAATGGGGAGAAATGATGCCAAGAGATATTTGGGGTAGGTCAACCAGACTAGAAGGTAGATTTGGGGACTTTGGTAAGGAAAAGGGAAGAGTTAAGGATACTCCTGGCATTCAGGACCACACAGATGGTGATGCCAATCCCTAGGTAAGGAAAGGAGCTATTATGGTAGAGAGAGATGCACTGTGCAAAGACAGATGTGTGAAAATCTGGCTAATATTGTGTCTCCCCCAGTAGACTACAAGTTCCTTGAGGGCAGGGACAGGGACCCTGTTTCTTTTTGCTCAAAATTGTGACCTTGGCAAGTAATACAATGTCTGACAAATAGCAAGTGCTCAGTAACTGCTTGTTAATTGAATGGATGTTGGATGAATGATTCTGGTTTTGGACATGTAGAGTTTGAGGTGTTTTAAGGCATCCAAGAGGAGATGTGAAGTAAAAAGCTAGATATATGAGCTGCAGCTCAGGGGAGAAGTCAGGATGGGAGGTACAGATGCGTGATGGGCCAAGGACAGCAGAAAGAGGGAGAAGCTCAACAGGCTCTGGAATCAGCCTTGAGGAATTCTAGCATGTTAGATTCAGGAGTGGAGTGAAAGAGCGTAAAGAAGAAAGAGAAACAGCAGCCCAAGTCAGAGGGAGTGTTTCAAGAAGGAGAGAGTGGTCAACGGTGTCAATTGCAAGTAAGATGGGAACTGAGGAATGTCCTTTGGGCTTAGCAACACTGAGGTCATCAGTGACCTTTGTGGGAGCTGTTTTTTGTGGAGTGATGGGGTTGAAGCCAGATTGGAGGCGGTGAGGAGTGGGAGGTGATGAAACGCTGACAGGGAGTAGACGCAAGCCTTAGGAGGAGAGAGGTGGGGCAGATGTTGAGCAAAGGCAGGAGTATGCCGGGCACATTTGAGCAATAAGAACAGGCTAGCGTGGCTAGAACAGAGAGGTTCTTACACATTTTTTCCTGTCCCAACATCCCCTGATGGACAGACACTCCAGGTCATTAATGGACATCAGAGTATGAGGAGGAGTTGATTTCACTGGAGTGATGAGCTTGATTTTTGGAGATGTTCATTTTGCAGGGGGCTTGTGGAGCAGGCAAAGGTAGAGAGATGTCTGCAGGGTAGCTGGAAATACAGGTCTGGGGTGGCATCTGCAAACTATAGCCACAAGACAAATACAGCCTGCCACCTGTTTTTGTATGGCCGGCCCACCAGCTAAGAATGGCTTTTACATCTTTAAATGGTTGGAAAAAATCAAAAGAAGAATAATACTTGGTGACATGTAAATCGTATATGAAATTTGAATTTCAGTGTCCATAAATAAAGTTTTGTTGGAACACAGCCACACTCATTCATTTCCATATTGTCTATGGCTGCTTTTGCACTACTACAGCAGTTGAGGAGTTGGGACAGAGACCATTGGCCTACACAGCCTAAAATATTTACTATCTGGCTCTGCACAGTAAAAGTTTGCCAATCCTTGGTCTAGGGCATAGAATAGCAACACCAGAGCAACTTCCTGTCAGTCTACATTTCAGAAAAGAATTAAGTTAAAAGGACCAGACCACGCTGAGCATTAAGAAACACAGGTGGCTGGCCGTTTGTGGGGTGTGAAGGGATTGGCAATGGCCTGATCCTTCTGGATCTGTGACGAATGTCTGCTATCCCTCAATGTGTCCCCCTCTTGCCGATGTCATGAGCAAGCCCCCCACAAGGCTCGGTGTAAAGGGTACATCTTCAAAGAAACATTTCCCTTCCTTAAGTGGGTTCTCTGCTGTCTTAAACAAAGCTTCTTTCCCTTCTCCTTATGGCACTTGTCACCATGGTAATTAAATAATTATTTGTAGAATTCTTGGTTTAATGCCTGTCTCGCCCACTGGACTGAGAAGCACTATGGTAATGACTTAAGACAGCAGGCTCCAAAAACGGGCTTCTTGATTCCATCCTGGCTCTGGTTACACTGGCTGGGTAACTGTGGCTTACTTACCCTCTCCTGGTCTCAGTTTCCTCATCAGTAAAATGTAGACAGTGAGATTCTGTACTTTTTGGGGTTGTAAGGATTAAATGAGATAATAGAGGCAAAGTGCTCAGGGTGGTGCCTACGATAGACTAAGCGCTCAGTAAGTGTGTCACCTTCAGCAGCCATTTGGATGGGGGGAGCACGGGAAAAGAGTGGGAGAAAACAAGGATGAAACCTGCATTTCATGGCAGCTGACAGATGGTGATGCCATTTCCCGAGTCAGGGAACATGAGAAGAGGAGTGGGCTTGGGGTACTTGCCACGTCCAAGGTGCCTGGAGATACCCAAGTGTCAATGCAAGGTAGACAGGTAGGAATGGAGCTCAGAGGGTTGTTGGGTGCAGTAGAGGATTGCAGGTGTGTGAAGATGGCTTGAAATCACTGAGGGGTAAACATAGGATTGTTGGGCTGTGTTTTTGGCGTAGGTAAAAATGCTCTAGCATTTGTCATAAGTGCTGTGTGATTATATGTCCACACCTTAATGAACATAAGCTATTATGATGTTATGTTCCTTGGGAACTGGGACTAGCTTGTCCTGTTGACTGCTGGATCCCCAGTACCAGTACTTCAGGCACAGCAGCTAGCAAATAATAGATGCTCAATAAATATTTATCGAAGAATAAGTAAAGGAATGAAGGAAAAGAGAGACACTACATATGAACTTGATAACCAGGTTGGAGGTTACTGCAAATGTTATGACCCACCCTGGACCATCATCAGCAATCCCCACATGTGATGACAGCTTCCTACTTCAAACACCTGTGTCTTACTGCTTGAGGAATCCCCTGGTGACAGGAGCAGGCTGACCCATGCCTGAGGCAAACCGGAAGTGCTGGGGAGTTAACATCTCAGAAGGAGCAAATCTCACCCACTAAGGGATGGCCCTTGGTGGAAAATAGCCAGTGCTCTCAGCCCTCAGTTGGATGTTCTGTGAGCCATGCTCTTGCCAAGGAATTGGCTCACATGTGTCCCCACTGCATCCCTGATCACCACACAGCAGCCAGAATTCAGGATCACAGGAGGGTGAAAGCTACGGTGAGGTAGTCAAAGGGACTCCTAAACGTCTGAACCACAGGTCCTCAAAACAAGATGAAAATGAGGAAATCAGCATTTGGGGCTTCTGCTAGGATCACAGTCATCTGACCTTTCATGTCTGGACCCCACAGCTTCCTGGAAGCAGGCTAGCAGCTGACCAAGCACTGATGAAGGTGTGGGACAGCTCTATAATGAAGGACCTGGTCATTATGAACAAATGATGTCAGAGTCAGTCTCCTTATCTGGCCAAAAGGAGGTAATTACCTATCTGCCTGCCTCAGAGGTCAAAAGAGAGCAGGAGACAGTGCTTTTTAAGGTCAGAGATCTGAACACACAGTGGGGAGAATGTTACCAAAGCATCCTTAGGTTCAATTTCCCCAAAAGCCTGCCGGTGGACAAATCAAAGTTGCTTCCTGGGTTTGCCACTTCCCCTGCTTCACCTGTCCCACTTGAGAAGCACTGAGGAAGTGGAGACTGCACAGGTACCACTGTTAACCCTGCCCCCACCAAGAATCTTCTTTCTTGTGTAGTTTTAGGAGTGAAGGGAACAAAACCATAAAAGGAAGGAGCCAGTAAATGTGCACATATCCTGCATCAGCAGTTGGCCCTTTTCACATTCCTCTTTTGACCTTCCTAACAACACTAAGAAGTAAAACATCCCCACTTCAGGTGAGGAATCTGGGGTCCAAGGAGATTAAATAACTTGTCCAAGATCACACAGGTGATAAGTGGCAGAGTGGGGATTTGAAAACAGGAATTTCTATGTGGCTCCCAAGCCCATGGGCTTTCTACCATACCACATCCAGTTCTGCCTGGAAAATCCTCTCCAGTGATGTCATAAAATGTTACTGGGCCTCAACCCAGAAGACTCCAGCCAGTATCCTAAGAACATATGAATTTTCTTTTCTTTTTTTTTTTTTTTGAGACAGAGTTTTGCTCTTGTTGCCCAGACTGGAGTGCAATGGTGTGATCTCGGCTCACCACAACCTCCGCCTCCTGGGTTCAAGCGATTCTCCTGCCTCAGCCTCCCGAGTAGCTGGGATTTCAGGCATTTGCCACCATGCCCAGCTAATTTTGTATTTTTAGTAGAGACAGGGTTTCTCCACGTCAGCCAGGCTGGTCTCCAACTCCTGACCTCAAGTGATCTGCCTGCCTCAGATTCCCAAAGTGCTGGGATTACAGGTGTGAGCCACGGCGCCCGGCCAGAACATATGAATTTTCTCTGTCAGTTAAATACAAATAGTCTAACCCAGCTCTTGTGATTCCTTCCTTGATTCAACCCAACTTCTCCCTACCCTAACTCTGAACGTACTCTCACTGTTTCTAGAGGGGCAACTGGGAAGCCCAGACATTCAGATCATTCATCCCGCAGGGAGGTAAAACCAGGGTGAGGAGGGGAAAATGAAACTTGCAAAGATGCAGAGAGAATAGGATGCAGCCATGGAAACCACAAGGGGAAGCATGGCCTGTTTGGTTCCTTTCCTAATCACACAGAAATATATGTGTGTCAACATTATCTTTCACTGAAGACACTAGAAATTGTCAGTGCCAGTGCCTGGTACATTATAGGCATTTAAATTATGTAATGAATGAATCAACATGCTCATCCCTCCTTCCTTCTCCCTGTTCAACTTTTGAGCTTTGAAGTCTTCCTGGGTTTGGTAATCATCTCCAACATCCTTTGCCCCTATCTTTCTCTATCCAATGTATTTCACTCATGTTAGCATATTGGCCCAGCTGACCCTGGCCTTTCTGTTGGATTGCTAAGCCATTCGTGACCTGTAATTAGAATAAACTCAGAGACCACACAATCACCAGTTACTCCTGAGGACAGACAACCTCATGGCAGTGACTGGAGTCACCATACACTTGGCCCTCTGTGCACCAGTTATGATGGTTTCTAGACACAATGATTAAGTATTTGGCCTTGGAGCTGACAGAGAAGGCCTTAGAGGTATGACAGTCTATTTCCAAAGGAAGAGGTCCAGTCTCTCCAGGGCTTTGGTTCTTCAAAAAAAATCCTGTCCCAATGTCATGTTCTGTCCTAGAACATCAGCAAAACATCAGAGGTGGGCAGACCAATGAGACTTCTCTAATTCTGTTTTGTGCTCAGTGCACAGTTTAAAAAAGGACAAGTAGAGAAGTTTGTAAAGTGGCTCCTAGAATTCTGCTTCTGGCCATGATGGAACCACTGGTATCAACTGGTTCTGCTATTACAAATGTTTATGATGCTAAACAAAATGTATGAAACAACTATTAATGCTTTCAGATATTGTCAACACACATCACAGGTTTGTGATGCTTGTGAAAATATAAACAATTGAGGTGAGACCTTGGATTTCTGCCTATAACCCAGAACACAGGAGGAACCCAATCAGATAGGAACCTTCCTGAGATGAAGAGACAAGGATCAAAGTTAAGGGAGGTTGAGGTGGCTGGAATTTGAGGGACACGGTACCAAAGAAGAAGTAGCTACAAGGAGAAAGAGCTCCAGACATCCTCGTTGGGTGCCCTAGAGTATTTGTCTAAATATTAAGCTGCATATTTGTAGGATAACAATTTCTTTTTTTTCTTTTCAGAGAACAATTATCAGAAAAAGAACAATTCCCAGTAAGCTGTAAACTGAACAACTATGAGAATTTACACGTGGTCCAGGGCGTGGTGGCCCACGCCTGCAATCCCAGTGACTCTAGAGGCTGAGGTTGGAAGACCAATAACTTAACATCCACAATGTCTGCATGAAAAGAACCAGGAAAATGTAAGCTCTAACAGAAAAATCAGTCTTTGCAAGCAGATCAGAAATGACAGAGAAGTTGGAATTGGCAGACAAGGAATTGAAAACAGCTATAATAGTTTCAAGGAGCTAAAGGAAAACATGAACCAAATGAGAAGAGAAATGGAAACTACTTTTAAAAATCCAAATAGAAATTCCAGAGCTCAAAATACAGCATCTGCAATAAAAAATTAACTGGATAGGACTAAGATCACATTAGATAGTGCAGAAGAAAAGATCAGTGAACTTGAAGACAGGGCAGTAAAAACTATTCAGTCTGACACACATAGGGGGGAAAAGGCTGAATAAACGAAGAAAGACTAAGAGGACATGGCTGTATTAGTCACAGTTCTGCAGAGGAGAATATATATATATCATATATATGATATATATATATATGAATTTGTTAGGGAGAACTGACTCACATGATTACAAAGGCAAAGTCCCACGGTAGGCTGTCTGCAGGCTGCAAAATGAGAAAACCTAGTTGCGTGGCTCAGTCCAAGTCTGAAAGCCTCAGAATTAGGAAAGCCAACAGTGCAGTCTACAGCCTGAGGCCCTGGGCCTGAGAACCCCAGGGGAGCCACTGGTGCAAGTCCCAGAGTCCAAAGGCGAAAGAACCTGGAGTCTGATGCCCAAGGGCAGGAGAAGAAAAGGCATTCCACTCTGGAAGAGAGAGAGGAGCTAAGTTAGCTCTTCATCTAACTCACTTGTGCTTTCAGGGCCTGCTCAGCCCAATCATGTATATGCCACTTCCATTCGATGATGGAATGCTGCTGTGCATGCCTGACTTTATGGCTAGATGGGTCAGATAAAACCTACTCCATGATGGGCAGCTCAGGTCGCATGGAAACTTGGTGGCCCATGATTAAGCATTCAGTTTCTATTATACTGAGGCCCAGTAGCAGACCGAGATCTCTCTCTCAAAAAGAGAGTAGTAGGCTGGGCGTGGTGGCTCAGGCCTGTAATCCCAGCACTTTGGGAGGCCGAGACGGGTGGATCACCTGAGGTCGGGAGTTCGAGACCCGCCTGACCAGCCTGACCAGTCTGTTACACATAGGGGTAAAAAGGCTGAATAAACGAAGAAAGACTAAGAGGACATGGCTGTATTAGTCACGGTTAGTAGAGTCACCCATCTCTACTAAAAATACAAAATTAGCTGGGCATGGTGGCAAATGCCTATAATCCCAGCTACTCAGGAGGCTGAGGCAGGGGAATCGCTTGAACCCGGGACACGGAGGTTGCGGTGACCAGTGAGCCGACATCGCGCCATTGCACTCCAGCCTGGGCAACAAGAGTGAAACTCCATCTCAAAAAAACCAAAAAACAAAAAATAGAACAAACAAACAAAAAAGAGTAGTTATCTGCAGATGCAAGCAAGACCTCACTCCAAACCCTTAAAGCCTCCTTTGTGATTCACATATAGGGACCTGCCAAGGCTCCAGAGAGCATCCCTATCTGCCACTGACACCTCAAGCACCATGGAATCTGCTGGATCATGTGGCCCAAGAAGCAGAGCAGCTTGTGCAGCAGCCTGGATCTGTTGCAGAGCCTTCCCCTGTTCTGGGCCCCACTCAAAACTAGCAGCTTTTCAGTCATCTGATCAATGGGCCAGAGTAGCACATCCAAATGAGGAATGTGTTGCCTCCACAATCCAAATAGGCCCACTAGGTGTTGTGCCTATTTCCTGGTTGTAGGTGGGGCCAGATACAACAACTTATCCTTCACCTTAGAAGCGATATCCTGACAGCCCCACATCACTATGCCCCCAGAATTTCACTGAAGTAGAAGGCACCTGAGTTTTAGTTGGATTTATTTCCCACCCTCTGAGATGCAAATATTTTACCAATAAGTTCACAGTGGTTGCTACTTCTCATTCACTAGGTCCAGTCAGCATAATGTCATCAATGTAATGGACCAGTGTGATAGCTTGTGGAAGGTAAAAACAATCAAGATCCCTGGGAGCTAGATTATGACATACAGCTGGAGAGTTGATATACCCATGAGGTAGGACAGTGAAGGTATATTACTAACCTTGCCAGCTGAGGGCAAACTGCTTCTGGTGGGCCTTATGGACAGGTATGGAGAAAAAGGCATCTGCTAGATTAATAGTTGCATACCAGGTACCAGGAGATGTGTTAATTTGCTTAAGTAAGGAAACTACATCTGGTACAGCAGCTGCAATTGGAATCACCACTTCATTAAGCTTACAATAATCCACTGTCATTCTC
Source organism: Pongo abelii (assembly GCF_028885655.2). Lineage (NCBI taxonomy): Eukaryota > Metazoa > Chordata > Mammalia > Primates > Hominidae > Pongo > Pongo abelii. Next base: position 55,339,751 of record NC_072003.2, read on the forward strand.
CAAGATCCATCTGTCTTCTGCACAGGCCAAATAGGAGAGTTGAATGGGGATGTGATGAGAATCACCACCCCTGCATCTTTCAAGTCCTTGATGGTGGCACTAATCTCTGTAATCCCTCCAAGGATGTGATATTGTTTTTGATTTACTACTTTCCTAGGTAGAGGCAGCTCTAATGGCTTCCATTTGGCTTTTCCCACCATAATATCCTTCACTCCCACAGGTTAGGGGACCAATGTGGAAATTCTGTCAGCTTTGTCTATTCCAATTATGCCTATTCCAATTATGCATTCTGGAACTGGGGAAATACCTACAGGATAGGTCCAGGGACCTACTGGACCCACTGTAAATTGGAACAGAGCTAAAACTCCATTAATTAACCTAGCCCACATAATCCCCCACTCTAACTGGAGGGCCACAATGACATTTTGTGTCTCATTTAAAAAATTCCTTAAAGTGATCATTGTCTAAAGCAAAGATAATAACAATGTATTGTGGGATTTATAACATATGTAGAAATTAAATATGTAACAATAATAGCACACAGCATGGGAGGAGAAATGGAAGTATACTGTTTTAAGGGTCTTATATGTAAAGTAGCATAGTTTTTGGAGACATACTTTGGTGGTTAAAGACACATATTGCAATCCCTAGAACAAACACACACACAGAAAAAGAAGAAATAAAATGAAATAATAGTAATATAAACAATAAAATATATTAATAATAAAATGAAAAATAGTAAAATAAAATGGAATACAAAAAACATTCAATTATTATCATTCAAGAAAAGACAGGAAAAGAACAAAAAATAAATGAAACAAACAGCAAGTTAGTAGACTTAAAGCCAACCATTTCAATAATTGCATTACCTATAAATGGACTAAATGAAGAAATTATAATGCAGAAATTGTCAAACTGGACAAAAAAGTAAGACCCAGCTATATTCCTCAAGAAATTAACATTATATATACAAACATAGTTTAAAAGTAAAACTATAGGGAAATGATACACCATGCACACACTATAGCTGGAAGAGCAATATTCATACCAAAATAGACTTCAAGGCAAGGAATATTATCAGAGATAAAGGGAGACATTTCTTTTTTTTTTTTCATTTTTTTTTTTTTTGAGATGGAGTCTGACTCTGTCACCCAAGCTGGAGTACAATGGTGTGATCTCGGATCACTGCAACCTCTGCCTCCCGGGTTCAAGCAATTCTCCTGCCTCAGCCTCCTGAGTACCTGGGATTACAGGCACGTGCTACCATGCCTGGCTAATTTTTGCATTTTTAGTAGAGACAGGGTTTCACCATGTTGGTCAGGCTGGTCTCAAACTCCTGAGCTCGTGATCCGCCTGCCTCAGCCTCCCAAAGTGTTGGGATTACAGGCATGAGCCACCGCAACAGATCAACATTTCATAATGATAAATAAGTCAAGGCAAAAAGATAGAACAAACATAAATAGGTATTGGCCTAATAACAGAGCTTTAAAAATACATGAAACACAAATTAACATAAATGAAACGGTAAATAGATAAATTTAAATTATAGTTGAAGTTTTTCAAAACTCTTTTTGCAATAATTCATAGGACAAGTAGACAGAAAATTAATAAAAATATAGAAGGCTTGAACATCACTGTCAACCAACCTGACTTAAACAATATTCACTCACCAGGTACAAAATACATATTCTTTTTTAAAAATTGATACATAACAGATCTACATATTTTCACGGTACATGTGGTAATGTGTTACCTCCATATAATATATAAAGATCAACTCAGGATAATTGGGATATACACCAACTTCAATGTTAATTTTTCTTTGTGCTAGGAATGTTCTAATTATTCTTTTAGCTATTTTCAAATGTACAATAGATTATTATTCTTTTCAAGTGCACATGGGACATTCAGTAAATAGGCCATATGCTGAACTAAATGTAAAAAACAAAATTATAAAGTTTCTTAGGAGAAAAATTTCACAATCTTGGGGCAGATAAAGATTTCCTAGACAGGACAGAAAATATACTAACCATAAAGAAAAAAAATGATTAAAATTGATAAATTGGATTTCATCAAAATTTAAAACTTCTTGTCTTCAAAAGACAAGTGAAAAGACAATAACAAAGTGAAAAGATAATCCACAGTCCAGAAGAAAATACTCATACATATATCTGGTAGGACTTGTATACAAATATAAAAAGAACTCATAATACAATAATTAAAAAGACAAATGGAAAATTTTAGAAGAGAGGGTGGAGCCAAGATGGCCGAATAGGAACAGCTCCAGTCTACAGCTCCCAGCGTGAGTGATGCAGAAGACGGGTGATTTCTGCATTTCCAACTGAGGTACTGGGTTCATCTCACGGGGGAGTGCCGGACAGCGGGTGCAGGACAGTGGGTGCAGTGCACCATGCGTGAGCCGAAGCAGGATGAGGCATCACCTCACCCGAGAAGTGCAAGGGGTCAGGGAATTCCCTTTCCTAGTCAAAGAAAGGGGTGACAGACAGCACCTGGAAAATCGGGTCACTCCCACACTAATACTGCGCTCTTCCAACGGGCTTAACAAACGGCACACCAGGAGATTATATCTCGCCCCTGGCTCGGAGGGTCCTACACCCATGGAGCCTCACTCATTGCTAGCACAGCAGTCTGAGATCAAACGGCAAGGCGGCAGCGAGGCTGGAGGAGGGGCACCCGCCATTGCTCAGGCTTGAGTAGGTAAACAAAGTGGCCAGGAAGCTCGAACTGGGTGGAGCCCACCACAGCTCAAGGAGGCCTGCCTGCCTCTGTAGGCTCCACCTCTGGGGGCAGGGCACAGACAAACAAAAGACAGCAATAACCTCTGCAGTCTTAAATGTCCCTGTCTGACAGCTTTGAAGAGAGTAGTGGTTCTCCTAACACGCAGCTTGAGATCTGAGAACGGGCAGACTGCCTCCTCAAGTGGGTCCCTGACCCCCAAGTAGCCTAACTGGGAGGCACCACCCACTAGGGGCGGACTGACACCTCACATGGCCGGGTACTCCTCTGAGACAAAACTTCCAGAGGAACGATCAGGCAGCAGCATTTGCAGTTCACCAATATCCGCTGTTCTGCAGCCACCACTGCTGATACCCAGGCAAACAGGGTCTGGAGTGGACCTCCAGTAAACTCCAACAGACCTGCAGCTGAGGGTCCTGACTGTTAGAAGGAAAACTAACAAACAGAAAGGACATCCACACCAAAAACCCATCTGTACGTCACCATCATCAAAGACCAAAGGTAGATAAAACCACAAAGATGGGGAAGAAACAGAGCAGAAAAACCGGAAACTCTAAAAAGCAGAGCACCTCTCCTCCTCCAAAGGAAAGCAGCTCCTCACCAGCAACGGAACAAAGCTGGACGGAGAATGACTTTGACAAATTGAGAGAGGAAGGCTTCAAAAGATCAAACTACTCCAAGCTAAAGGAGGAAGTTTGAACCAATGGCAAAAAAATTAAAAACTTTGAAAAAAAATTAGACGAATGGATAACTAGAAGAACCAATGCAGAGAAGTCCTTAAAGGACCTGATGGAGCTGAAAACCAAGGCACGAGAACTACGTGATCAATGCACAAGCCTCAGTAACCGATGCGATCAACTGGAAGAAAGGGTATCAGTGATGGAAGACAAAATGAATGAAATGAAGCGTGAAGAGAAGTTTAGAGAAAAAAGAATAAAAAGAAATGAACAAAGCCTCCAAGAAATATGAGACTATGTGAAAAGACCAAATCTACATCTAATTGGTGTACCTGAAAGTGACGGGGAGAATGGAACCAAGTTGGAAAACACTCTGCAGGATATTATCCAGGAGAACTTCCCCAATCTAGCAAGGCAGGCCAACATTCAAATTCAGAAAATACAGAGAACACCACAAAGATACTCCTCAAGGAGAGCAACTCCAAGACACATAATTGTCAGATTCACCAAAGTTGAAATGAAGGAAAAAGTGTTAAGGGCAGCCAGAGAGAAAGGTCGGGTTACCCACAAAGGGAAGCCCATCAGACTAACAGCGGATCTCTCGGCAGAAACTCTACAAGCCAGAAGAGAGTGGGGGCCAATATTCAACATTCTTAAAGAAAAGAATTTTCAACCCAGAATTTCATATCCAGCCAAACTAAGCTTCATAAGTGAAGGAAAAATAAAATACTTTACAGACAAGCAAATGCTGAGAGATTTTGTCACCACCAGGCCTGCCTTACAAGAGCTCCTGAAGGAAGCACTAAACGTGGAAAAGAACAACCGGTACCAGCCACTGCAAAAACATGCCAAATTGTAAAGACTATCAAGGCTAGGAAGAAACTGCATCAACTAATGAACAAAATAACCAGCTAACATCATAATGACAAGATCAAATTCACACATAACAATACTAACCTTAAATCCAATTAAAAGGCACAGACTGGCAAATTGGATAAAGAGTCAAGACCCATGAGTGTGCTGTATTCAGAAAACCCATCTCACGTGCAGAGACACACATAGGCTCAAAATAAAGGGATGGAGGAAGATCTACCAAGCAAATGGAAAACAAAAAAGGCAGGGGTTGCAATCCTAGCCTCGGATAAAACAGACTTTAAGCCAACAAAGATCAAAAGACACAAAGAAGGCCATTACATAATGGTAAAGGGATCAATTCAACAAGAAGAACTAACTATCCTAAATATATATGCACCCAATACAGGAGCACCCAGATTCATAAAGCAAGTCCTTAGGGACCTACAGAGAGACTTAGACTCCCACACAATAATAATGGGAGACTTTAACACTCCGCTGTCAACATTAGACAGATCAGTGAGACAGAAAGTTAACAAGGATATCCAGGAATTGAACTCAGCTCTGCACCAAGCGGACCTAATAGACATCTGCAGAACTCTCCACCCCAAAGCAACAGAATGTACATTCTTTTCAGCACCACACCACACCTATTCCAAAACTGACCACATAGTTGGAAGTAAAACACTCCTCAGCAAATGTAAAAGAACAGAAATTATAACAAATCATCTCTCAGACCACAGTGCAATCAAACTAGAACTCAGGATTAAGAAACTCACTCAAAATCGCTCAACTACATGGAAACTGAACAACCTGCTCCTGAATGACTACTGGGTAATAACAAAATGAAGGCAGAAATAAAGATGTTCTTTGAAACCATTGAGAACAAAGACACAACATACCAGAATCTCTGGGACACATTCAAAGCAGTGTGTAGAGGGAAATTTATAGCACTAAATGCCCACAAGAGAAAGCAGGAAAGATCTAAAATTGACACCCTAACATCACAATGAAAAGAACTAGAGAAGCAAGAGGAAACACATTCAAAAGCTAGCAGAAGGCAAGAAAAAACTAAGATCAGAGCAGAACTGAAGGAAACAGAGACACAAAAAACCCTTCAAAAAATCAATGAATCCAGGAGCTGGTTTTTTGAAAAGATCAACAAAATTGATAGACCTCTAGCAAGACTAATAAAGAAGAAAAGAGAGAAGAATAAAATAGACGCAATAAAAAATGATGAAGGGGATATCACCACCGATCCCACAGAAATACAAACTATCATCAGAGAATACTATAAACATCTCTACACAAATAAACTAGAAAATCTAGAAGAAATGGATAAATTCCTTGACACACACACTCTCCCAAGACTAAACCAGGAAGAAGTTGAATCTCTGAATAGACCAATAACAGGCTCTGAAATTGAGGCAATATTTAACAGCTTACCAACCAAAAAAAGTCCAGGACCAGATGGATTCACAGTCGAATTCTACCAGAGGTACAAGGAGGAACTGGTACCATTCCTTCTGAAACTATTCCAATCAATAGAAAAAGAGGGAATCTTCCCTAACTCATTTTATGAGGCCAGCATCATCCTGATACCAAAGCCTGGCAGAGACACAACAAAAAAAGAGAATTTTAGACAAATATCCTTGATGAACATTGATGCAAAAATCCTCAATAAAATACTGGCAAACCAAATGCAGCAGCACATCAAAAAGCTTATCCACCATGATCAAGTGGGCTTCATCCCTGGGATGCAAGGCTGGTTCAACATACAAAAATCAATGAAAGTAATTCAGCATATAAACAGAACCAATGACAAAAACCACATGATTATCTCAATAGATGCAGAAAAGGCCTTTGACAAAATTCACGCTTCATGCTAAAAACTCTCAATAAATTAGGTACTGATGGGATGTATCTCAAAATAATAAGAGCTATCTATGACAAACCCACAGCCAATATCATACTGAATGGGCAAAAACTGGAAGCATTCCCTTTGAAAACTGGCACAAGACAGGGATGCCCTCTCTCACCACTCCTATTCAACATAGTGTTGGAAGTTCTGGCCAGGGCAATTAGGCAGGAGAAGGAAATAAAGGGCATTCAATTAAGAAAAGAGGAAGTCAAATAGTCCCTGTTTGCAGTTGACATGATTGGATATCTAGAAAACCCCATCATCTCAGCCCAAAATCTCCTTAAGCTGATAAGCAACTTCAGCAAAGTCTCAGGATACAAAATCAATGTGCAAAAATCACAAGCATTCTTATACACCAATAACAGACAAACAGAGAGCCAAATCATGAGTGAACTCCCATTCACAACTGCTTCAAAGAGAATAAAATGCCTAGGAATCCAACTTACAAGGGACGTGAAGGACCTCTTCAAGGAGAACTACAAACCACTGCTCAATGAAATAAAAGAGGATACAAACAAATGGAACAACATTCCATGCTCATGGGTAGGAAGAATCAATATCGTGAAAATGGCCATACTGCCCAAGGTAATTTATAGATTCAGTGCCATCCCCATCAAGCTACCAATGACTTTCTTCACAGAATTGGAAAAAACTACTTTTAAGTTCATATGGAACCAAAAAAGAGCCCGCATTGCCAAGTCAATCCTAAGCCAAAAGAACAAAGCTGGAGGCATCACGCTACCTGACTTCAAACTATACTACAAGGCTACAGTAACCAAAACAGCATGGTACTCATACCAAAACAGAGATATAGACCAATGGAACAGAACAGAGCCCTCAGAAATAGTGCTGCATATCTACAACTATCTGATCTTTGACAAACCTGACAAAAACAAGCAATGGGGAAAGGATTCCCTATTTAATAAATGGTGCTGGGAAAACTGGCTAGCCATATGTAGAAAGCTGAAACTGGATCCCTTCCTTACACCTTATACAAAAATTAATTCAAGATGGATTAAAGACTTACATGTTAGACCTAAAACCATAAAAACCCTAGAAGAAAACCTAGGCAATACCATTCAGGACATAGGCATGGGCAAGGACTTCATGTCTAAAACACCAAAAGCAATGGCAACAAAGCCAAAATTGACAAATGGGATCTAATTAAACTAAAGAGCTTCTGCACAGCCAAAGAAACTACCATCAGAGTGAACAGGCAACCACAGAATGGGAGAAAATTTTTGCAACGTACTCATCTGACAAAGGGCTAATATCCAGAATCTACAATGAACTCAAACAAATTTACAAGAAAAAAACAAACAACCCCATCAAAAAGTGGGTGAAGGATATGAACAGACACTTCTCAAAAGAAGACATTTATGCAGCCAAAAGACACATGAAAAAATGCTCATCATCACTGGCCATCAGAGAAATGCGAATCAAAACCACAATGAGATACCATCTCACACCAGTTAGAATGGCGATCATTAAAAAGTCAGGAAACAACAGGTGCTGGAGAGGATGTGGGGAAATAGGAACACTTTTACACTGTTGGTGGGACTATAAACTAGTTCAACCATTGTGGAAGTCAGTGTGGCAATTCCTCAGGGATCTAGAACTAGAAATACCATTTGACCCAGCCATCTCATTACTGGGTATATACCCAAAGGATTATAAATCATGCTGCTATACAGACACATGCACACGTATGTTTATTGGGGCACTATTCACAATAGCAAAGACTTGGAACCAAGTCAAATGTCCAACAACGATACACTGGATTAAGAAAATGTGGCACATATACACCATGGAATACTATGCAGTCATAAAAAATGACGAGTTCATGTTGTTTGTAGGGACATGGATGAAGCTGGAAACCATCATTCTCAGCAAACTATCACAAAGACAAAAAACCAAACACCGCATGTTCTCACTCATAGGTGGGAATTGAACAATGAGAACACATGGACACAGGAAGGGGAACATCACACACCGGGGACTGTTGTGGGGTGGGGGTGGGGGGAGGGATAGCATTAGGAGATATGCCTAATGGTAAATGACGAGTTAATGGGTGCAGCACACCAACATGGCACACGTATACATATGTAAGAAACCTGCACATTGTGCACATGTATCCTAAAACTTAAAGTATAATAATAATAAAAAAAGAAAATTTTAAACAGATAAATTTTTCAGCAGACATTTCGAAAAGAAAATATACAAGTGGCCAATGAGCACATCATCAGGGAAATGCAAAGTAAAACCATAATAAGACATGACTACATACCCACTAAAATTTAAAACACTAACAGTATTGAGAGTAGGTGAGGATGTGGAACAACTGGAACTTTCATACACTGCTGATAGGGGTGTGAAATGGAATCATCACTTTGGAAAACAGTTAGGCAGTGTCAAAGTTGAACATATATTTACTATACAACCTAAAAGTTTCACTCTGAGGTATGCAAATAAGAGAAATGAAAACACATTCACAAAAGGCTTGTGTGTAAACATTCATAGCTACTTTATTCACAATAGCCAAAAATGTGAACAGCCTCAAATTTAGTCAACATGGACAATCAAGTTGTAGTATAGTCTCTACCATAGAATACTACTCAGCAACAAGAAAGTAATAAACAGTATGGAGGAATCTTTAAAACATCATGCTAACCAAAATAGGCTGACACAAAAGACTACACCCTTTGTGACTGCATTTTTGTGGAGGTCAAGGGCAGGCAAAACTAATCTATATTAATAGAAATCCAGCAAGTGGCTGCCTGGGTCGGGGGTGGAGGAATTGACTACAAAGGGGCTCAGAGGTATTTCTGGGGTGGTGGAAATGTTCCATATCTTGGTTGTGACGGTGGTTACATGGGTGTATACATTTGTCAAACCTTATCAAACTGAACACTTAAAACAGGGTGTATGTATGTTATACCCCAATAAAGTTGACTTTTTTAACAAGAGGTTTTTATCCTTCAGAAGGTGTCAATCCAGATGGGGAAACAATATTAGAAACCCAGGGGACTCCCCTGTGGTTCCACACAAGCCAGAAGGGCATTCTACACTACTTTATGTCTTGCATACCTAGGTGCCATGAAGATCCAAGGAGAGGGAGATGGGTGGGGGACTATTCAGTGTAAGTTTCATGAAGAATCTGATGCATGGAGAGAAGGCTTGGAAAAGAAATAGACTATAGGGTCTTGGAAGCAAGGCAAAGGATTTATAAGGCTGAAAATGAGCATTCTTGGGATCCTGAGTTGGGCGATGGCAGTGTAAGAGTGCTATGGGTGGGGAATCCGAGGGCAAGAGTCTAGGAAGAAGGCTCTGGAAGGTGGGTAAACACCGGCTGATGGAGGTCTGCTCTGGTGAGGTGACCTGGGGATACCAAGGGAGGAGTGGACCCAAGAGCCATTCCAATGAGCACAAGCCCTTGGGGGATGCTGGCTGTCTCTTATAGAACTATAGAACTTTCTGAACCATGGAGAGGGTGGAGCTGAGACTCTGAAGTCTATTGCCCTAGTTCCAAGCTGGCTCCACCACAAAAAAACTTTGGGAAAATTTCTTAAGCACCCAAACCTTAGCTTTCTCATTTGTAATATGGGATGAATAACAACTAACGTGCAAGGTTATTGAGAGGATTAGAGGTGAGGCAGATAAAATACCTGGAACGAAGTAATAATAAATGAAAGAATTATAATTAGTCCTAAGTTCATCAGAGATTCCTGAGACCCCCTATGAGGTGTCTCCTTCCTTTAGGTCTCAGGGGTGGGGTCACAACTACGCTGGATTAGTGAAAAGCAAAACACCAATAAATACATCAATGTACAAGTGTACTCATCATCAAGGACAAGCAACAATAGGTACACGTGTCATTTACATGTGTGTGGCACACGGGCAGCAAAAAGAGAAGGAGGTGGGTCCCTTTGTCCCTTTCACTAAAAAACAATGGGTCAGGGCGCCCAACTATGGAAATCTGGGCGAAGGGGTTCATAATTCAGCTTCTCCACTGGGAGAAAGATGCCTTTTTAATCTGAAAACTGACAGAAAGTAGCCTACTTACCCTAACATCTCTGTCATTAAGTGGCCTCCTTGATACTTTGATACAGGTAACTGTGGCTCTCAGGGAATCCTAGGAGGCCACTGTTCCAGAATCTCTTCTCCAGGTAGGGGCCTGTGTTGCGGGTGTCGGGCAAGCACAAACTTAATACAGTTGCTCAGATCTAGGGAAGATTATTTTTCCTACATTGAAAAAGACAAGCATTTACTGAGCATCTACTGTTTACAAGGCAGGTAGTGTGTTAAAGGCTTTACCTGAAGTGCCTGGTGTAACCATTCATTTATTCAGCAATTATTTATTGAGTTGCAACAAGGCACTGTGTAAGATGTCAGGGATGCACTGGGGTCAGGTAGACAAGCAAACAGATCACAACCACAGGATGGTAAATATCACAACAGAGTAGGACCAGGGCAGAGAAGCAACACCTAACCTGGTCTTCGCAGAAGAGGGTGCAAGAAACCTTCCTGGAAGGAGTGAAACCTAAGCGGAACACTGAAGCCCAACTGAAAAGTAAGTTAATCGGGTGAAGGGGAGGTGTGGATGGGAGGTTGTGGGGGAATGGAACATTCCAGACAAAGGAAAGAGCAAGCCATAAGGCCTGGCAGTAAGAGAGACAGAGAGTAGTTCAGTAGAGGAATTGTTAGCAGTTCACTACGGTTGGAGCAGAAAAATGGCTGCAGCAGTAAGCAAAGGTCTGGTCATGAAAGATTGACAGGCCTGGAATCAAGTTACAGATTTAGCAAATGAAAATACAGTTGCTAAACCTGATGAACACTACCTTAGCCAGGTAATCAAGGTCAACATCAACAGTGGTAAGTCATATGGACAGTACAGACCCTTAATGAGATGTGATGAGAATGGCTCTTGACCTCTGTGGTCTTCCTCCCAAAAAAATAATACCCCAGCCTAATCATGAGAAAAACATCCGACAGGCTGAATTGAGGGGCATTCTACAAAACCCCAGACCAGTGCTCCTCAAAAGAGTCAAGGTCATCAAAAACAAGGGAAGTCTAAAAAACTGTCACAGCCAAGAGGAACTAAGGAGACTTGACAACTAAATATGATACGGTGTCCTGGACAGGATCCTGGAATAGAAAAGGACACCGGGGAAAAACTAAGGAAATCTAATGAAGTATAGACTTTAGTTAATGATAATATATCAATCTTAGTTCATTGATTGTGACAAATGTATCATACTGGCATAAGATTTTTTTTTTTAAGAGATGGCGTCTTACTCTGTCACTCAGGCTGGAGTGCAATGGTGCAATCATGGCTCACTGCAGCCTCGAACTCTTGGGCTCAAGCGATCCTCCCACCTCAGCCTCCTGAGCGGCTAGGATTACAAACGTGCGCCACTGCACTGGCTTGACGTAAGATATTAGTTATAGGGGAAACCGGGTGCGGGGTGTGTGGTAACTCTGTACGATCTTTATATTTTTTTCTGTAAATCTAAAATGAGTCTAAAATTAAAAGTTTATTTAAAAATGCAGGTTGCCCAGTTAAATCTGAATTTCAGATAAACAATGATTTTTTTTAGTGTTAAGTATATCCCATGCAATATTTGGAGCATCATTATACTAAAAAATTATTCAGTGTTTATCTGAAATTTAAATTTTACTGGGTGTCTTGGCAACTCTGCCTGGAAAGGGGTTTACCCTGAGAACAGTAAGAAGGGCAGTGATGAGCTACCAAAGGTCACAGCCAGGACGGCATATGATGTGCCACTTCTACAGCAGATGTACAGGTGAGGAAACTGAGGCTCGGTGATTTAGCCAGTCTCCCAGCTAGCTTAGTGAGGAAGCAAGGATCTGAACATGCGCCTGCCTCACCCTAAGCCTGTGTCTGTCCATTACACCTCCAGACTTCACAAAACTTTTTCTTTCTTTTTTTTCTTCAACTTTTATTTTAAGTTCCGGGATACATGTGCAGGATGTCCAGGTTTGTTACATAGGTAAACGTGTGCCATGGTGGTTTGCTGCACAGATCATCCCATCACCTAGACATTAAGCACAGCATTCATTAGCCATTCTTCCTGATTCTCTCCCTCTCCCCACAACCCCTCAGCTCTGACAGGCCCCAGTGTGTGTCATTTCCCCGTATGTGTCCATGTGTTCTCATCATTCAGTTCCCACTTATAAGTAAGAACATGTAGTGTTTGGTTTTCTGTTCCTGCATTAGTTTGCTGAGGATAAGGGCTTCCAACTCCATCCATGTCCCTGCAAAGGACATCACAAAACTTCTTCCAGAAACATCCACCTCCATGAAGAAGAGCATGAATTCACTCTTGCTGGCAAAAAAAAAAAAAAATGAAGTGGGGGTCGAGAGCACATATTGAGCCCAGAGGACTCCAGCAAAAGCAGGCAAGTACTCCTGAGCACTAAAACACAGGGCCACAACTCCTGCTGGGCACTAGCTCTCCACGGAGGTCTCCCTCACCCTCTTATCTGCCTTCACCTTCACATCAAACCAGGGACACTCAGAGCCATGAACTGAAATGTTGGAAAGGGACTTAGGAGCCATTCATCCGACATCCCCCTTTGGGCAGGATTCCCATCCACGGTTGTTGCCGTGAATGTCACCTCCTTGGTTTGGCTCTTAATTCTTGGCCCCTGTTTGTGGCAGTCTTTCCTCACCTTCGATTCCCTGCTTCCAATTTGTTCAGGTGTCAGAAAGCAGTTCACCAAGCTAACTAGACCTACGTGTTAAGTAAAATCAGTGGTCTCAAGCAAGGGCCCAGAAGGCTCTTCTGTGTGGAAAGAGAAACTTTGTAATGTGTATTCCTGCTGCTCAGGGATGTTTGGGGCTTACCTCCTCCCCATCTTGTTCCAAATAGATGTTGCTGCTTTAGACCTGGGTTCCATAGAAATGAGGTTAAATAACTGCATTTAGCTTAGCACAGCCCAGGAGTTACATTAGCATATTTTAGTAGCACAAGGGAGAATACAGAGGAGCAACAGAAGGGTGACGTGTGCTCGGCCGGCAGAGTCTCCTGCAGGAAATTACTGACGCCAGCCAGCTGCTCCAGGCCCCTGTCGGGCTGTTTCTCCTCCTCTCCCATCTCTCAGGGGATAGCCGTCCTGCTATGGCTTGTCAGCTCTGGAGGACAAAGAGGGTAAAACTCTCAGTCTGCTGAGTGCCTGTCTCTAGCATGTCCCCTCCAGAAGCCACGGCTAAACACAGCCCTGCCAGGGGTGGGGGTGGGACGAAGTGTCCAGCAATCCTCTTTTCTCTAGAAATGGGATTGGAAATGGGGTAATCGTCTAAATGGGCAGTCCTGATGAGTCGATAAGCATAACTCCCATTTTATTACGGTGATGAGGCTGCCTGAGCGGGCGTAATCCCTCTGCCGGGCTCCAGGCGATTGCCAGGCAGCCAGCCACTACCCCGCCTCTCCACCACGGCTGCATTAGACTGATGGGAAGAGGCTGAGCTCTCCACTGAACTGCATTTCATAATGGCATTTAAAAGCACAGATCCCGGGTCACGCCAGAGTCCAGGACACTGCTGGCCAAACTGCCTCTCCCCCTTCATACTGCCCTCCTGCTCCCCCAACCAGTGATGGGGACTACATGGTCAAAATGCAGGGCCATGCTCAGCCAGGTAAGACGAAAAAGATGTCAGGGAAGACCCCAAATTAAAATGGATCAAGAAAATATGATATTAGGTTGGTGCAAGGGTAATTGCGGTTTTTGCCATTAAAAGTATTGGCAAAAACCATAATTACTTTTGCACTAACCTAATATAATGGAAAAACTGTGGATTCTAGCACCCAGCAATCCCACTAACTCTCTGGGAACTCTATTTCCTCATCTGCATTATGTGATTTGTATGGTTCTTTCCTGCTCTCCCACATAAATTCATGGATTCATGACTCTCCAACCCAGCCAGGAATTCTACCCTTATAGACTAATTCCTTTGTGTTGTAAAGGCTGTTTTATCTTTCATACTTCCCTATTGAAATTATAATTTTCTACTTTGTTAATGCACATTTTGTGGGAGAGGAAGACCTGTTAGTAGCTGGAAGTGAGGCCCTGAGGGAACAGGACAGGCAAAGGGGGAGTAACCAGGAAAATGCAAAGGGTTCAGGAAGGGAGGTGCAGAGACACTCAAGGCCATGTCATCTGAGAATGGGTGAGGTCCAGGTAAAGGGCTGCAGATTAGGGCAGCTGGTTCTGCCGGTGGAGCTCAGGGGCCTGCAAAATAAATCGTATCATGTGTGTATATCTGACTCCTGAAACAAGGCTTCATCTTTACCCTATTCACTCACGTACTCACTCACCCATCAGCCAGGAGGCAATGAGGTACAGAAAAATTAAGACTGCTTTTAGGGCCAAGTGTGGTGGCTCACACCTGAAAGCCCAGCACTATGGGAGGCCAAGATGGGAGGATCCCTTGAGACCACGAGTTCAAGACCAGCTTGGGCAACATAGTAAGACCTCTTCTATACAAGAAATAAATCAATGAAAATTACCCGGGTATGGGGTGGGTACCCATAGTCCCAGCTACCCAGGTGGCCGTGAGGTTGGAAGATGGCTTGAGCCCAGGAGGTTGATGCTGCAGTGAGCCATGATCATGCCACTGCACTCCAGCTTGAGTGGCAGAGAAAGACCCTGTCTCTAGAAACACAAACAAACAAACAAACAAAAAACTAGACTTAGATTATAAAGCTAGGCCCTAGCAGCAGTGCCAGTATTTAATTGTCATGACATTGAATAAGGCATTTACCATTCTAAGCCAGCAAAATAAGGCTAATGCCCACCTTGCACACTCCATGGGCAGGGTTGCCACCTTGCACAACTCCAGGGGGTGCCATGCCCACAGGAGTCTATATGAACTGAGCTCACCAGACCTAGGCAATGCGCAACTTGCACAGCCAAATGTAGCAGCCTGACTTGTAGTTAAAATGTCAAATGACATAAGCTACATTAGCCATAAACACTATTAACACAGCAGTATTATTATATCGGTCACATTCTAGAAGAGGGTGCTAGATATATAAAACACATATTCTTGAAAAGCTGAAATTTAGTAGCATCAAGTTTTGCATTCTATCCAATTCAACCATTATATCACCCTAGTGTTATCTTTGTCATTCAGACCATAGGAAGCATTAAAAAGAATAGCAAAATAGGTGTGGCTCCAAACCTAGGGTGAGGCAAATACTCGTCCTTACGCAGGATGTGTCTCCCTGGTCCCAAGCCCACTTTGCCCTTGGTACTATCAGCCTTTTGAAATATTCTTTATTATAAGACACTCAAGGGATCTCAGTGAAGGCAAGCCACCATGATGGACATCTCAGATCAGGTTAGGGGGACCAGAAATGTCCAACCCAAGAGGAATTTCCCTGGATGTCACACCCTCTCACACACCAACTCACCATCAGCTCAGGGCAGCAGGTCCTGAAAGCACCCTCTCCTACTGTTATGCACTGAATGTCTGTGGCCCCTCCAAATTTATATGCTGAAATCTAACCCCCAATGTGATGGTGTTTGGAGGCAGGGCCTCTTTGGGAGGTATTCAGGTCATGAGGGTGGAGCCTTCATGAATGAGATTAATGCCTTTAGAAGAAGAGGTCAGAGAGCTGGCTTGCTCTCTTTCTGCCAGGTGAGGATACAATGAGAGTCAGCTGCTTGCAACCCAGAGGAGTCCTCACCGGAACCTGACCATGCTGGCACCCTACTCTCAGACTTCCCAGCCTCCAGAACTGTGAGAAATAAGTGTCTATCATTCATAAGCCATTTGGTCCAAGATACTTAGTTACAGCAACCCAAATGGACTCAGATACCTCTCAACTTTTCAACAGGCCACTTTTGCCTGAGAAAGGAGAAAAACCACAGATTTGTGACTCTCCCACTGCCCACTACTCCACTGACTCCAAATCCCCTCTGATTTTTCCCCTGACCATTGGTGAGGTTCAGGTCAGGCAGGTTAAAAATGTTGAAATAATGTAAAGTTCCTTGATCCCTTGCTGCCCTTACAGGAGGGGGAAGATGGAAATAGAGAATACTAAATGCATTTGTTCCCATCTCTCCATTCTCATTCACTGTCCTGATTCCCATCATCTGCATCAGATGCCTCCTAATGTGTCTCCCTGATCCCAAGACACATTACCCTCCACATCTCCACCCCACACTCCTCTCAGAGCTTCTGCTCTAAAACACAGCTCTTGGCTAGTCATGTCCTCGGGTTGCAGGCTGCACAGTGCTCCTGTACATAGAGGGCACCATCTCAGCCATAGGCTTGTTCCCAACCTCACCTCTAGCCGCTTCCTCTCACATAACAAACATGGCAGCCCCAAGGGGTGGCTCTCTGTTCCTGAACAACCCTCATGTATCTATTCATTCAGTGAACGTTTACTTGAGAGTCTAAGGTGTATTGGGGCACTGCACTGGGCACTGGAAATGTAGTAAAGGCAAACCCAGCAGGATCCTGGAGCTCCCAACCTTCCAGGGAAAACAGACATCAATCAGATAACCACAAAAATAAATGTGTGATTACAAACCATGATATTTGATAAGGAAATGTGCTCTGAGATGTACTAGGCAGAAGGGCTGAAGCAGTCAGGGAGATCCAGGGAGGTTTCCCTGAAGAAGTGATATTTGAGCTGAAACCTGAAAAATGAGAAGGGATGAATTAGGTAACGGGGGTGGGAGGGGAGGGTGGCAGCAACAGGAGAAAGTATTCCAGGCTGAGGGAGCTACCTGGGCTGGGGGCCTGTGAGCAGACTGGTGCCACTCGGGACAGGGCTGGGGGCACTGGGAAGGTCTCCAGGGGCCAGATCATGAGGGGCCTTAGAGGCCCTGCTGAGGATTTGAGTCTTTATCCTAAGACAAATTAGAAGGCATTAAGGGGTTTTAAGCATTGGGAGGGAGGTAGTTTGGGGATCGTGTGACGTGAGCAGATTTGCATTTCAGAATGGTCATTCCAGCTGCAGGGAGAAGGGGCTGGAGGGCTCAGGGTGGATGTGGGAGGTCCATTGAGGAGGTAGATATTGCCTCCATTCTGGGCAAGACACATGGATGCCAACTTGGACTGGGAGCTGAGAACAGAGCAAATGAACTGATCAAGCCAGTTTACCAAGGCAGATGGATGGGTGGTGCCATCTGGAAAGATGGAGCACTGGAAGATGATTGGATTTGGGTGAAAAGATCCTGAGATCTGTTTGGGACAGAATGGGTCTAGGGAGCCTTTGAAGCTTCCAAGTGGAAATAACAGTGATGGATGGGTCTGGGATGGAGACACGCATTTTGAGAGTCATCTGCACACAGACTGCAATGGAAGATATGGACATGAACCAGATTGCTTTATATCACCACTTAAAGCCACCTTCTCTCTCCAGTCACTCCACCTGTGCCTGCCCCCATGCAGGGAGACAGGTCTCTGCTGCCTCACGGTGACCCCATAGGCCCCTGTACGAGCTCCTGCTGCTACAGTGCCTCTTGTATTGTTTCATGGCCACTCGCTTACATGTCCATTTTCCCCACTTATGATCCAGGAACGCCGTAAGGACAGAGACACATGGCTCTCCTCCTGATGTCCTCAGCACACAGAGCACAGCCTGACCCTTTTGTGAGCAGTAAGTTACAGGCCCACTTTTCTGACCCACCACAAAGCCCCAGTGCAATGTTCCTCTAGAAAGAGGTGAAAATGCTGGCCCAGACCCAAGAGCCTCATCTAAAACCCAGTCTCAGAGTCCTCAGAGGGGAAACTATCTCACTTGCACATAGAAACCAAGATAGGTACTGAAGAATTTTAAAAAGAGAATGGTACTGATGTTTCCCCACTGTTACTACAGATAAGCAAGCACTCAGGGAATTTATGGGGGATGGATTGACAGGTAGAGAAATGGGTAAGCTTGGTCCTCAAGGAGCTTCCAGTACCATCTCTTACTCAGAACTCGCTGTGCTCATTATGTCAAAACAAAGTTATGTGTATTTCATGTGCAATATCTACAAAAAGTCAAAGCCTCAGTCCTCAAGGAGCATATAATTTCAAGAAAATATAGAACAAACATAGATGAAAAGTTAACTCTATCAATACACACAGAGCCACCCCTACCCTCTCCAGTGCCTTTTTCTAATTAGAAAAAGGTGCCTTTCCTCTAGGCAGATATGGAACCTCAGTCAGCAGGATATGTGACTTGGCTGGATTCTGGATTTAAGCCCATGTCCCCCTACACTGACCTGACATCTTTGTGCAGTGCACAACCTGCACAACACATATATGACAGGAGTAGCAGGTGCTGATAACAAGGAGGGATTGATATAGGATGGATGAACAGAGACTAGCTAGAATTGATTGGGTAAGAACAGAAGAAACAACTACAAGGAATGCCAGAGGCATATCCAGTGACAAATCAGATTTGACCAAGGCAAAGGGTACACTTGACGGAGTAAGGAAATGAGATTGGGAAGCTTAGTTGGGGAGTAATTAGCGAAGGCCTCAAACACCAGGCTAAGGAGTTTGCACTTGACCTTGCAGGAACTGACCCCTGCCTAGGGTCATTATCCTCCTTTCACCAAAGTAGTGCCACAGAGCATTGGCAGCCAGTATCAATTCTCACCAAAGAAAGTGCCCACCTGCACCCTGAAGGTCATGAAAGATACCAGGTGACAAGAAAACAACTAAATATCTCTGTGCTGACACAGAACCCCTAATAAGGTCTAATCCCTTGCATTTGTAGCCTGCATAAAAATATATGTTTTATGTCCAATATATTTATTGTTACAATAGTCTCCTTTGATTAACGGATAAGAAAGCAGGGCAATTAAGGACCTTGGTGAAGGTCAAAGAAAAAATCCACAGGGGCAAAGCTGTGACTTGAACCCAGGTCTATCACTCAGAATCTGATGCTCAAGGGCACTCAGCCTCCCTGCACTTGCCTCAGCAGGGTCCCTCTCTCACCAGTCTCCACGCTGACTACTTGAGTTTGCCAGCCCTGGATCCTTTCCAAGAAAAGACAAAGCTTCCAAACAAGCAGTAATGACATTGATTATTCCAAGCCAGAGGCAGGGGATTCTGGATCATTTCCTTAAAATACTTGCTCAGCAGTACCCGGGTCCTCACCCCCACCACCCCTGGTCCCAAGAAAGATATGTAGAGTACTTCATTAACATGAAGGGGAGAAGAATTCCCTGTGGATTTTTGCAGTCTCATTTCCCTAGCTTGTCAAATGCCAGCAGCAAGCCAGTCTGGCTGCATTGTTAGCTTGGCTGCATCTTATTTTTGTGGTGTTTTGCAGATTGCAGCAGCTTTTTTTTTCTAGCTAGGTGAAAACATATCACCTTTAAGCTTCCTGGTGTAACACTCAAAAGATTTTCCTATTCTTGGACTTCATAATGCAGAATTCTCTTCTGCTATCACAAGCCATTTTTTTTTCTCCAAGAAAGAACATAACATTTATTTTTAATACCATACTCCAAGATATGTGATCAAAATGTAATTTTTAAAAAAACAAGTAAATAAAAGACTTTCCAATATGTCAGGCAAAAAATAAAAGACATGCTGTTCAAAAGCTAAATTTCAGTCATTGTATTTACATTCCTTTTTTTTCTGCTTCACCCTTTTGTTACTAAGGAAGTTGGAATGAAAGGGGATTTGTCTCTTTTTCTCAAAAACCCATCTCTCGCTGCTAAGTTTCTCCACACCTGAATTCACACATCTCCCACATCATGATAATTACCTCCATGGTAACCACTCATGACATCACAAATACAATGTGATAGCAGAAGAAATAAGAGCTCCTGAGACCCTGTTGGATACAAATGCCCTGTACGACCTAAGGGCCTCCACAGCAGGAACAAAAGGAATTTTGTCTTGAGATTTTAGCAGAAAAGTAATTTTTGAAATCTATTCTTGGATTTGGACGTTTATTGGATTTCAAAGCTTCTTGCTGCCCAGGAGCTTGTGAATATGGTCAAAGGTCCATGAAATTTCCAAAGTGGTACCACAGCAGATGAACCTGAATGCAAACTGCAGGGACCAACAGAGTCCAGCCTATAGACATAAATCCTTAACTACACCTAGATCTCACTGTCTTTTCCAATGGTCAAAAGAGGGGCTCTTGAAATTGCTCCATTGTTTTACAGAAAACAAGGTCTTCCTAAGAAGTCTTTTTCTCCTATCTTTTTCTTACCCAAAATAAAGGAATGGCCCAAAACCTCAAGCCAAGCTTACCAGCTATAAACAACTTGGTGGTCAGCAGCCAAAAGAAGAGTGGACACGCCATGATCATGTGGCACATACCCTATACAAGCTTCACAGAGAAGAATGGAAGCACTTGATTGTAAGACAGAGTGGTGAGATGTGAGAGGAATATTAACCTTCGCTTTCCACAGGCATTTTTTTCTGCAAATGGCACCAGCTTTGGGACTTAAAATTTTATTCCAAATACTATTTAGATGCATCAGGGCTCTCAAAATATGGATTTCAAGTTGGAGACATCAAAGTGCATTATTTACTAAAACCACTGCAGCTTTTTTCCCCTCTCATTTCACAAGATGCTATTGTAAATTCAGGCTGCTTTAATCTCTGTGATTAAAAAAAAAAAAAGGAAGAAAGAAAAAAAAAAGTGCTGCTTGAAGAGGAACTGAACTCACAATCTGGGAGCTAGAAAGTAAATATTACCCAGAGAGTACCTCACTTTAATTACTGGCCTGAACATTGGTTTCAATTTACATGTGTTTTAATTAGCCATGGAAGGGTTCACCTATTATTCTCTGAATACAAAACTTAAAAAGCAAACACAAAATAGGGAAAGAAAGGCTTATTTAAGGGCCTCCAAGGATTAATCTTTGCATTCTTCTCATTTTTTCCCCGAATTTGGGGATAAAATTTGTCACAGGGAATTTGATCTTAGGCAAACATTGAATTTGGTTTGTGAACACAAGCTACTTCTGAACACTATTTTAGCAAACAGAATTTTAGAAGCATAAGGTTCTAGCAGAGGGCTATACAAAATTTTGCATAAACTAAATAACAACTGTTTCCTCCTGAAATGCAGGAAATCAAGCTGCACGGATATGTTTGCTGATTGGGTGAGTGAATGAGTGAGTCAATCAGTGAAAACTCCAGGCTCCTTTACTCTTCCTACCTTTCTTTAACATCCTTAAACTTTTATTTGAATTTTTTAAAGTTTGTAAATTGTTTTGCTTGTCCATCTTGGACTGTCAGTTTCTGCCACCAAAAAAAAAGAGTAAAATTAATTTTAATTGACTTTAATTTCAAAAATGTGTCACACCAGATTTCTAAAAAGTTGCATTCTCAAAACAACTAGGCATTAACAACTAGGCTTCAAGAAGCCTTAGAATGGCTGTAACTAGAGAAAGATGTGTGGCTGACTGATTTACCAAGGACTAACAATGACACTTGGGGATAAAGCATTTCTGGATTACGAAGACATAACCTTTTTATTAAGTCTTGAGCCCCTTACTCCAACTCCACTAACCAGCCAACAGTTATTCAAGCAGGTCCAACTGAGTTTCTGCACTGGGCAAGGAACTCTGTTAAATGCTTTGGGGGATAAAAAGAGGTCCAGTGGTGTGGTGGCTCACACCTGTAATCCCAGCACTTTGGAAGGCCAAGGCAGGTGGATCACTTGAGCCCAGGAGTTCAACACCAGCCTGGGCAACATGGCAGAACCCCATCTCTACAAAAAGTACAAAAATTAGCCAGGCATCGTGGTACATGCCTGAAGGAGCTACTAGGGAGGCTCAGGTGGGAGGATCACTTGAGCCCACGAGGTCAAGGTTGCAGTGAGCTGTGAACGCGCCATTGCACTCCAGCCTGGGCGACAGAGCAAGACCCTGTCTCCAAAAAAAAAAAAAGAGGTTGAATACATGGTTGTTAAGAAGTTAAGAAGTTTGTTAAGGGAGGCAAGCACTTGTTCTAAGTTCTAAGGAACAGGGAACCACTTCTAAGTGGGGGGACAATTATGGGCTCTACAGAAATGATAATAGTCAATCTGAGAGGACTGAGCAAGAATCAATGGAGAGGCATAATACATGCACTGTCCCCAAGCCAAAAGCCTGGTGTATATTTAGAATCATCAGTACAGGACTAGTTTTGCTGAGTGTCTGCTGTGGCCAGAGTGTGGAACAGAAAGGGGATCTTGCAGGTCAAAGCCATGTACCCAAGAATGGGTAATATGGTCAGCCTGTGATCTCAGAATCTGTGTGGGAGTGAGAGGAGAAAAGGAAAGGAGTGACAATGGCCTGTAATGAGAGTTCAAAAGGAGACTTCTATAGCCTAAGACAGAGATAATGTCACTCTAAGTGTCTCTGGCAGGAGCCAAGAAAGAGAAAGAAGAAACATAGCCAATTATTAAGCTGTTGGGCTCTAGAGCTTACCCAGCCTTGCCCTGTTGGCCTGGAATGAGTTTACTGGGTGCTCCATAAACTGCTACTGCAGTGGCTCTCACCCAGTAGCATCTTAAAGGTGCTGCTCTGCTTCTGATAGTTATGCCAACCATGACATAGTAGAAAGCATTGGCTGCTGCTTCTCAGATGGCCACAACCCCAAGACAGCATGTTAGGAACCACTTACCTATCAATCCCAAAGTCCTTAGGTCTTCAGCAAAGCTTGGACCACTTGGCAAGGTCTTCTGTTTCCAGAGGAATGATGGGAAAAGCCATGGGACAAAAGTCAGGAGAGTGGTGCTGGCTGATCCTGGCCTGGACATTGACTCCCTGGGGACTTTGGGTGAGTCTCTTCCTTTCTCCAAGACCCAATTTCATTTGTTAAATGAGGAGGTTGGAACAAATACTTGCTTCCATGTCTTGCATTCTATGAGTTGGGATCAAGTGACTGTCCTAAGTTCATGAAGCTGCAGGGAAGTGAGATCCTAGAACAGATCCTGTGTCTCCTGACCCCTCAATCTAATGTTCTTTCCACAATGCTGGGCTGCATGAGCAGATGTTAAGGGTAAGAGGTAACATTCATTGAGTGGCTACCACATGCCAAGTGCTCTCTCTTGTGTGTCTGTACTACATCTAGTTAGTTCTCCCATCATCATTTGTGTTAGATAAGATTTTCAAATCATTTTACAGATAGGAAACAAACAGAAAGATTAAGTCATTTACCCATAATCACACCATTAGTAAATGCAGAGCTAGGATTTAAAGTCAGTCCAATTCCAGAACCCATTGTCTTCATCTCTACTCTCTACACTACATAGTAGAATAAGAAGGAGTAGTTCCATGACATAAAGGACATGGAACCTTAAAACAGAAAATATGGCAGTCTTTCAGAGGTGAATTCACATTGGAAGTATGCAAGCTTTCTGAAGAAATATTTTGGTTAGTGTTGCTTGCCTGCACACCTCCCCACTGACGACCACATGAATAGTCCCTGAGGGATCATTTGAGATCCAGAGTCCTTAAATGTGGTCTGAATGGAGTATGGATAATGACCACATAGAAAATCAGAAGGCAGTGGCCTCCTGGCTGACTCCTCTAGCTTATAAGACAAGGAAAACCAAAACCACCACAGATTATTTTTACTACAGAATAAAACCCAAGAGGAGTCATCCCATTGAAATCTTTAGGGAGCCACGCTGACATCACCCCGAGGCATGCACACAGGCTCACCCAGTAGAATACAACTTGGATTCGCAACTATGCCAAGACAGACATTATTTTAAGTAAAATAAGGGGAGGGAGGACTTAAAACTTCTTTCAGAGGCCTATATGACATGATCTCTATACCTTCTTTTACCTATAATATCTGAGATCTTTCTTCTAGGAGAGTGAGTTATTTTTGAGCAGATTTTTCTATTGCTAATAAATATGTGTTAGTATGATGGAAAGAACCTTGGATGAAGACTAGTGACTGTTTCTAGCCCAGCACTTTCACCAAGTGGCCTCTTGACCTTGGCTGGTCACTAGACCCTCTGGAGCCCTAGTTCCTCAACTGTAGAGAAGGGACTGATCTCTGTGAGTCAGCCAAGGACCAGGAGCCCTTGAATTGTGAATTTTGCTAGATAGATCCACCAAACAAAATTGTGATCCATGGAGATTAAATTCAAGTAAGAACAAGAGGCAGTGCTCTTCTGGAAAAGAAATTAGGTTCAGATAAAAAGCAATGCCTCTCTCTGGTTCTGGAAGCTTGGCTGGGCCTGACCTGCTGCCAAGCCTTGGGGGCTCCTCAATCTATTCACACAGCAGGAGAGCAAAAGCTCCCTCCCTGGGAAGCTGTTTGCATGAAACAAAGCAGTGCAATCCTCCTTGACCTCCCTGGAGGGAAGGTTTGCCTCCTTCTCAGGGAGAGTTTCTGCAGTAGAGATAGTAGAATACAGGAGGAAATGAGCTGGACTGGATAGATAAGGCTGAGAGGAAAGCCACATATGAGACCACTGGACCACTCTGGGATGGGGACACAAGCACCCTTCATGATTCTGCCTCTTCAGAAAATGGGTTTTCCCATAGTTCTGCCAGAAAAGCCTTTGTCACATTCTTGATGCTCACACACCCAGATGATGGCTGTTTCTCCCTATCCTTCCAGTTCATGGTTGCATTTACCAAAATTTATATTTTTTTCTGAGCCTCTAGGACCTTTCCCATGCTATCCTATAGAAGCAGGTTAGCTTTATTCAGTATTATCTGCATTGTGTAGAGTTGGGTACTTTAAAAGGAACTTCACATTTTCAGCTACCCTGCTGTCTCTCAGGGTAATCAAAAGTATTCTGGATTTTTTTCTATGCATTTAAAATTTTCGAGTTAGGTGAAATTGCCAAATCCATTCTAAGGTGGGAAAAATGAAGCATGGAAGAGTTGTGATTTATCCACAATTACACACGTAGTATGTGTCATGCCAGGATTTGAAGCCAGTCGGTGTGACTGCAGAACTCATTCTTAAGCTCAACTCTCCACACTACATAATACAATAAGTGAGGGAATCTCAATGACATAGGGACACCGCAAATTTACAAACAAATGTATTCACATATATAGGTGTGGCTTTGTCTCCTTTCTGTGTGGGGTTTGCATTTTTTTTTTTTTAGGATAAATGGGATCATACACTATGTACTGTTTAATGAATTGCTTTTTCATATAATATATGTCTTGAAGATATTTCCATGCAATTTTAGAATACATCAACTTTATTTGTTTATAATGGCAGTGTATTCTACTATATGGATATTTACTTAACTTTCTTCCTACTGATAGAAAATTAAGTTTCTATTTAATTAAGTTTCCAGGTTTTCAGTTGCAATGCTTCAGTTAATATTTGGTACTGTATGCAGACATATGAATATTTCTGTAGTATAGATTTTTAGTAGTGAAATTGTTTGGTCAAGGAAAATGCACATTTTTGTAGATTTCTGATAGGGTTTTGCCACCTTGGATAAGGTCACAGTTAAAGCCACCAAGCTGATGTGGACTCCAGAGACAGACATTATGAATGAGTATCCCTACAGCTTACACATAGTACCTCACATATTCCAAGGAGCCTTTACATATATTAGCTCATTTACTCTATAATAAGTTATGAGAGAAGGCTATTGTCATCTTCAGATAAAGAAACGGAGACCAAGCAAAATTAGAGAGATTTGTCCAGGGTCAGTCTATGAATTAAAATCAGAGTTAGAACTAGAAAAAAAATTTCTCATTTGTATTAAGGCTATTTCATTAAAACCACATTGGTATAATAAATTGGATATAATAAAATGTTTGGTTTGTGCTTGGCTATTAACATATCTATGTATACAAGTTTTTAAAAGTAGACAACATGAGCACAGTTGAGCATTGCAAGTTGTGAGGATAGAAATGTACAAGAGAAGATGGGAGGTGTTTTCCAGCTCAGAAGTACTATGATCTTATGATCCTAGAGAAGTAAATAAATAAAATGAAGAGAAGAACTCAGAAAGAAAAAGTAAAAGATACCAAAAAGGGTGGTTGGGATGGGAAAGTCTTACAAAAATTGATCCCAGGAATCCCCACAAAGAGTTGCAAAAAAGAAGCCCTCAGGACATACTAATGTCTTGTGAAAGCCAGAGTAACCCAGGCTCAGACTTCCTGCCTAAAAACAGTATATAACCCAGAAATTTCTTCTCCAAACCCAAAACAGGAAAAATGACAATTACTTAATCAACAGATAATCTTTAGCTGAATTCACCTCAAAGATAATTTACTCCAAGTAAAAGATTTTACAGTTAAATATTACTTATGATTGAACAATAGATATCATTAGATAAAAGAATTTTGAAGAGGAATGAGTAAGCTTCTCTGCAGAAATGAATACAGAAATCTGTTCTTGATCATCCTGATCAGAATAATGACAGAAGGAAGAGGAAACTGTAATAATGTTTTGATAAACTTGCTCAGTCAGGTGCCCTAACATTTACATGTAAATTTCAAATAAGGATTCTACAAGGAATTAAGATACCTCCTCTCAATAGCTATAAAGACAGCCTGCCCAGTCTCAGCTCCTTTCACTTAGTTAGTGTGCAATTTATCTAGAAATTGTAACTCTCCTCTAGTTTTGACTACATAACTTGCAAATGAGATAAATTAGGACAGAATCAAAGACAAAGACTCATACTGAGTAGTGTCTTCAAAGATGATTGTTTATCAGTACCAACAAATGCTTTTGAAAACATAAGCTTTCTCTACCAACTGCTCGTTAAGAAAGAGAGAGAGAGAGAGAGAGAGAGAGAGAGAGAGACACACACACACACACAGAGGAAATGAGTCCATTTAAGAAACATGTATTCTGAAATCTACATGGTTCTTAAGGAGAAGGTCTTGGATTATGAGAAATAGTTGGCAAGAGATTGTACCCTATTACTGTATACCACTGGGAGTTTGGGCTAGAATTTACAATTTTGGCTTTACACAGGATACTCAGTGTTCTGGCCACCCTGCATAAAAGATTGGCTGTGAATTTTGCCAAGGACTTATTCACATTTCAGCTAACCAAGATCTTTAATAATTGTCTGACTTCTAAACCACTTATTCTGAGGTCTTCTGCAGCAGCCCACGGGAAACAAAAGCCTTCATTTTCATTTAGATTTCTCCTTTGGCTCCAGCAAAGAATCTCTTCTCTCTCTCTCTCTCTAGGGATTCTTGATAAATATGTAGCTTATAAGGAGAGCAAGCAAGGGGTTCAATCTCTGACAGGAAGGAGAGGAACTACAACACCTTTGTAGGATTCTCAACAGATGCTCACTGCACTGAGGGCTTGAAGGAACTATGAGATTGTTGTTGCTGTGGCAACCACGCATGCCTAAATGAACAACAAAATTAATAGTCCTAACAGCCTTCGATGGCGTCAACAGGATGACAACACTTCCCTTTACTGGGCAATGTGTACCCTCAGTAGTGACCCCACTTAGATATGGTTCTCATATAAACAAAAACAGTGTTTCATAATAGCAAACAAATAGAAAAACCATCATGTTCATGTGCCACACAAACTTCTCCAAGCCACAGACAGCGGCCAGGTTACTCTGTTTCCCTGCTAAAGTTAAGAGACAGCTTTCAAATTCCCAGGCCTTTTTGTGGCATTCTATTTAATTTTATCATGCTGCTCCTAGTCTCCTGTTGAGCTTTTGTTGTGAGCCAATAAGGCTAACGGGGAGCTAAGGGAAAGCTGAATGAGATACAAAGAAAAAAAAAGGTAAAATTAGCTGAAGCCCATAATTGGACTCTGCTTGGCCTTGAGGAAGGCACAATACATATTAATTAAGCAGACTAATATGTTGCTAGCTGGAGGGGCTATTCCAGACAGCAGGAACAAAGTTTAAAACAGGTAAGAACTTTTTTTTTCTTTCCTGGGTTGAGGTTAGTTGAGACATTCCTCTGAATAATTAGACAAATTTTATCCTTGAGTAGAAATAGGGAATAGGAAAAGAAGCTTTCTTAGGATGTTAGATGTTATTAAAAATCTGTTGGGCTAAGAAACTTTTTTAGATCATGAGAACTTTTTGAGAAATTGCCCAGTTACTGCTTTATTAATTGAACTGTACAATGAACGTATTTGTGCCTTTCAAATGAGTATAACATTCTGATCCAATTTTAGGCAGAAGTTTCACTCCCCAAATGTTTATTATTATTATGACAGAATTAGAATGAAGAAAATATTTCAGGTTAAATAATTTGTCCAAAGTTCTGGGCAACGCCTACATTGGGAATAGAAACCTTTGCTGGAAAATGTGGGCTTGGACATTTAAAGCTTGTACTAATGAATGGGGTCAAATGCATGGGGTAGCTTGCTTAGAACAGAGACAGGGTAGCTTCAGGGTCAGACATCCTAATGCCAGTCAGTCCACTCAGAAATACACTCAAGTTTGCCAAAAAGAGTAAGCAAAAATATATAATAAGCTCCATGCAAACCCATCACAGCTCAGCGTAGACACATGACTGATAACAGATTTGAGATTTCACCTTCCTTTAAAAAGAATAAAGTACACACCTATGCTTACAAATCCCATGTAGCGAATTATCAAAAAATGCTCTAAGTAGATTTTTGAGCACTATAGAATATGAGTTAGAGTCACACAAGTATTGCTGTTCATGACTCTACAATATCAGCCTGATGACATGTTAATTTTGCAAACAAATAGCCAATAGTAAGCTGCATCTTTACTACACAAAATCTAAGGAATTTATGCCTCAAACACTGTCTTATGAAGTTGTGAGAGTTGGACATGGGAATGAAATTGTCATCTCAAAAGTTCCCTCTCCTCCTCACCCCCCAATAATGACCCCCTACTATTATAAAGCTATAATAAGTTTTATAGAACAGATTTAAGTGAGAATACATTATTAAAAATTATTATATATTCAATACTAAAAATCTCCCTTTGTCAATGCCCTATTTCTTAACTTGAGTGCTGCTTACATGGGTTACATGGGTGCATTCACTTTATAAAAATTCATCAGGGCCAGGTACAGTGGCTCACACTTGTCCCAGAGCTTTGGGAGGCTGAGGTGAAAGGATTGCTTGAGGCTAGGAGATCAAGACCAGCGTGGGCAACATGGCGAGACCCCCATCTCTACAAAACAAAAGAAAAAATTAGCCAGGTGTGGTGGCACGTGCCTGTAGTCCCAGCTACTTGGGAGGTTGAGGCGGGAGGATCACTTGAGCTCAGGAGGTCAAGGCTGCTGTGAGCTACAACCATGCCACTGTACTCCAGCCTGGCTGACAGAGTGAGACTCTGTCTCAAAAAAAAAAAAAAGAAAGAAAGAAAAGAAAAAGTCATCACACAATTTTCTGAATGTTAGGCTTCAACAAAAAGTTTTTAAAAAACCTTCTCTTGTTTCTGCACTGCTGATCTCAGATGAATTATACACAGTTATATGTTGCTTTAGAAACAACACATTTATTCCTATCAATGTGAAGGTTAAAAAAACGTTTTGTAAAGTAATCACATTGTGAAAGTGCATCAAATAAGCTCATTATTTAAATGAAAGATATGAATTATATCTCCGACTTGGCCACTAACTAGTGGATGAATTTGAACCTCTCTATAGGCCTCAATTTTGTCTCAATTAAAAAGGGCTGGGAGAGCTACAGTCCGGTGTCTCTTCCAGCTTCAATATATGGTATTAGACTGGTGCAAAAGTAATCAGGGTTTTGCAATTACTTTTCTTTGTTTGTTTGTTTTTGTTTTGCTTTGTTTTTGAGGAGTCTCACTCTATTGCCCAGGCTGGAGTGCAGTGGCGGGATCTCACCTCACTGCAACCTCTGCCTCCCGGGTTCAAGCAATTCTCCTGCCTCAGCCTCCTGAGAAGCTAGGATTACAGGCATCTGCCACCATGCCCAGCTAATTTTTGTATTTTTAGTAGAGACAGGGTTTCACCATGTTAGCCAGGCTGGTCTCGAACTCCTGACCTCAAATGATATGCCTGCCTTGGCCTCCCAAAGTGCTGGGATTACAAGCATGAGCCACCACAACTGGCTTTGCAATTACTTTTCCTGGCAAAAACTGCAATTACTTTTGCACCAACCTAATATTAGGTGGTAGGACAAATGACAAATGAGAATCCTTTGGTGAATCTTTCTGTAAAGCAACAAGCCACTTCCTGGTTTATCTCAAGAATTTCAGGGGGAAAAGGGGTAGTTGGAGTGAGCAAAAGTCTGATTGAGTGATAACCTTGACTCATATGACTAGGCCTTGTTAACCACAGGAAAGTCTCAGTCTAGTCACATAATTCTGTAGTCCCCGCAAAAAGGAGAAGCTGTCAATTACTTCTCCATTAAAGTCTGGAATCAGTAAGACTAGAATTAACCTTTTCCTTCCAAAAGAATTGTGCAGGGTTTTCAGTGGATCTAAGTTTAGTCAAAGGATCACCTATTCCCTAAACATGTACTGAGCTCCTACTGGATGCCAAGCTTCCCAGTAGACATTGGGGATAAAATGGCAAGGGGGCAGACTGGGTCCTTCCCTAGGGGCCTCTGAAGCTTGTGGAGGATACAGACAAGTAAACAAGCAATTACAGGGGTGTTATATTATACGTGCTGTAAAGAGAGAAATGAAAGTCACAGGAGGGGTACATAACCTGCCAGGAAAGTTTTCTGGAGCAAGTGATGTCTAAATAATGGGTAAGAGTTAGCCACATGACTATGTGTAGCTCAGTGCTAGGAGGCACCGCAGCCTAGAGCAAGCTCTGGAGTCAGGCTACTTAGCTTCAACTCCCTGTACTATACTTAATAGCTGTGTGAGCCTGGGTAGGGCTCTTAAGCTTGCTAAGCCTCAGTTTCCTTATTTGTCAAATGGGAATAATTACAGTGCTCATGGGTTGTTGTAAAGATTCAATGAAAGGATCCATACAAGCCCTCCTTAACACAGAACATAACTACTATTATTGTCATTACTGATAGTCCAACAGATGTGGGGAGATGACAGGTAATATTCCAGGCAGAAAGCCTGTGCATAGACAAGCCCAAAGGGGACAAAGAATATGGCCACTTGGCATCCTGAAAGGCATCCAGTCCAAATGGAGAGAAGAGTGGGAGGAAGTGGTGTGATGAGGTTGGAGTGGAAGGTGGAAGGCAGGCACTGGAGGGTGAAAGGCCCTCTATGCTGTGTGAAGGGGTTTGGACTTCATCCTGAAGAAATGAGGAGCACTGAAGTCTTCTCAAAGGAGAGGGTCATGATCACTCTCACATTTATTAGTAGGGGAGAAGTGTGCTGCCCATGTAAAAAGTATTTTTATTTTACCCCAAAGCATTAAGACTCTGCATCCAACTAGCCAATTTCTTCTATAGAGGATAAGGTTCTGTTGGTTACTAATATCCAGGGATTCCCTTCTTTTGGTGCATTCAAGATGTTGGATGCTCGAATAACTGCAGGAAAGAAATTACAAAAATAATCTAATTCAGCCTCAGAGACCCAGTTCAGAAAATTAACATACTATATCTTTTCATGAGCCACGAGCTGCAATATACAGCAGGCCTCTCTTGAGTCATTAAACTTGCTCTATTAGATTACAGAAAATCCCAGACAACTCGCCCTGCCCTGGCTGGATTTTTGTAGAATGCAGATCTCTTTTTTTCTAACAGAGGAAAAGCAAGCATGAATCATAGGAACAGAGCTTTGTGTAATATGGGATGCAAGATACTTCCCACTTCTATTGGGAAATAGAATTTTGTGTAATATGGGATGCAAGATACTTCTGCACTTTCTGTTTCTTTAAACCTGACCTGTAAGGGAAACTTGAATAAGAACAAATCAAGGCTTCTTGAGATGAATAAGTATTAGAGTGAAGTCCATATGGGATGGATGTGAGCACTGACATGATTCAACACTTATAAATGATCTGGAAGAACAAGCAAGCAATAAATCTCTGATGCAGTCAACCCTAAGCACTTCTGAGTAGTTTAATGCCAAGTCAGCATGAACCAACTTAGAGCAGGAGCGGAGAGGAGAATGACAGGTGTGATGTAAGTGTATTTGGAAGAGAACAGTTCACATCTCACTTGTAAATGAACTACCAGTTACAACCCAAAAGCAACACCTGAAATTATGGTGTGGTCCCTGTTAGTCTATTAAGGCCAGAAAAATTAGAGTATCATCGTGACAGTCACCAAAAGCAAAAGAGGAAGCAAACCACCATTCTTCACCCCTCTTAACCAAAATGGAGGCACACGCGCTCCTGAAATGCCATGTGGCTTTATGGCCATGCACAAAGAAACAGAAAGCAGAACCTGCTGGCACTTTCGCACATCTCCTGTTTGTCCACCAGACTAGCTACAGTATTTTGCACTCAACGATGAGACTTAAGTATCAGTAATGATTACTAGTTTGCTCATGCATTTAATATTTATTGCAAACCAGCTAAATGCAAGGCACCATCCTAATGCCTGGGAGCAATATTAAGAAGGGTGAAATATGCACACTCACCCTGAGTGGCTTACTCTGGTAGATGTGATGAGACTTGGACATTATAACACAGGGCACAAAGTAATAAAAAGCCACAATAGAGGAGCAGATGAAGTGTTATAGGACCATGCTAAACATATTTAAAGAATTTTATTATGCCAATAAATCATATATATAAAAATATATATGCATATATATATGGTCTATTTTTATTAAGCACGTTTATTTTAAAGCTTGACCTGGACAGTGATGATCATTGTGATTTTACTAACTGACAATTCCATTAATGCCCAGAGCCAGCATCTGATATTGACTAGCAGGTCACAGTGGCAACAGGAAGATGAGAAGTTTCTGAATGGAGCTACACTCCGAGGCTGCTAACAATAGTGGATATTAAGACAACTGACTTTTTTCTAATGGAGGAAAGTGGAAGGGAGAGTTCATGCAACTTCCCAGTGAGATCCACCATTGTTTCTCCTGCCTATGCCCACAGGGCACTTGGTTTATCCTGCAACTGCTGCAAGGTGCAAGAGCCCTGCCCTAAAATACTCTTTAAAGGAGGGGAATAAAAATTAGTCTCAGGATGAAGTAGCTGACATCCTGTCTCTTCCCAAGTCAGCTTAGAGAAGGCATTTACTATATTAATACCAACAACACTGTCTTCCCCTTCCCCATACCACTCCAGAAGGTACACGTTGGATTTATTTAGGAGATTAATTTTGTCTGTAGAAATACTAGTTCTCCCTAACCCTCATAATCAGAGTTCAAGGGAGAAATCAATAATACTGTAGTAAGGCTTGAGAGATAAATGTCTTTGGGAGCATGAAATTTTCATACCTTCTAAATTTTCGTATCTCTAAGCCAAGAAAACTAGAAAAAGGAGTTTTAATTTTGCTACTTAAAATACAAGCCCTCTTACCCTTTATTTATTTATTTATTTATTTATTTATTTATTTATTTTTATTTATTTATTTATTTATTTTTTTGAGACAGGGTCTCGCTCTGTCACCCTGGCTGGAGTGCAGTGCCTCAGTCACAGCTCACTGCAGCCTCAAACTCATGGGCTCAAGTGATCCTGTCACCTCAGCTTCCCATGTAGCTGGGACCACAGGCACTCACCACCACACCTAGCTAATTTTTTATTTTTTCTGTAGAGACAGGGTCTCTCTGTGTTGCCCAGGCTGGTCTTAAACTCCTGAGCTCAAGCGATTCTCCCACCTCAGCCTCCCGAGTAACTGCGACTACAGGCATGTGCCACCACACCCAGCTAATTTTTGTATTTTTTGTAGAGACTGGGTCTTGCTATGTTGCCCAGGCTAGCCTTGAACTCCTGGGCTCAATCCTTCTGCCCACCTTAGCCTCCCAAAATGCTAAGATTGTAGGCATAAGCCTCTACACCCAGCCAGCTCTCTTACTCTTCTATGTATGCTCTGACATGGAAAACAAGCTTATGTTGCTAGCTACCTGTGCAGTTACCAATGTCCACCTCTTCATGAAACCTCTTTAATTCATGCAAATAAGAGAAAGGCTTGCCCCATTCTCCATCATTTCCACCATTACATTTGCTTTTGCCTCTGCGTGTGTTAGTGGCGGGAAGAGCACATTTATACAGCTGTCTCTCCGTTAATAGAACACATTTACCTGGGAACAGAGTTCCTAAACATAATGCAATCACATTTCAGAATAGTGCAAACTTCTTAAGATCATACATTTAAATAATATAAAAATTTTCAAGTATATGACATTATTTTAAATGTTAGCAATGAAATCGATGAAGAAGTATCTATCTGCTAGGTTTCTAATGTACTAAGGTATATTGTTAGATGCTGTATAAGTTTTTTTTAAGTTGAACATACAGATCCTATTTTTAAGAAGCTTATAATCTAGTTGGGAAGATAAGTTTTACAATATACTCAAATTAAGTGTAAGAATTAAATATTAGAACAGTGCCAAGATGTCTACTAAGTCCAGAGAGTTTAAGGGATGGAAAATAATGAGTGTAAATGTTAGACTTTATTTCAAAAGAGCTTGGGGTTGTTGGAAAATCACCAAGGCTTTAGGAATTTCTACCTTTCAGCTAGAATCATTGTGATAAATGGTAAAGTTGATGGCACTACTGTAAAGAGTTTCAGTTACTGTGTTATGTTTGTGGTATTTTTAATTTTGTGCTTTATTCTAAACATAATATGACATTTTAAAATATTATAAATATTCTTCCTTATCCAAGTCCCAAAAGGGTTTCCATTAATTAATTAATTTAAAGAGTTTCAACTAATTAAGGAATATCTGTATTGTTCAACTGTATTTCATCTGGTCTCTTTTATTTTAAGGATAGTTGACATGATTATTACCTTCTCTGGGTTCTCTAAAATCTATAGTAGGAGCTAAAGAATCACAAACACATTGTGTACCTAATAAATGAATAAAGATGTTGTTTGGGAGAAGTAGAGATTCCATTTTGTGGGTGCTTTAATTAACAATCAAACTTGTAACTTCTGTTCTAACAAAATAGAAATCTTAATTGCTAACCAAATTAACTCTTAAACTTGAGTTTTAAAATGTCATAGTTTGGGATTCTTCATTCTCTCTTTCCCTTCATCTCTAATATACAAAGAGCCCAGAAAGGTACAACACTTAGAAAAGACAAAAATCAAAGTTGAACATTTGGATTCAAATTGCGGAAGAAGAAAGGGAATATTTTAGAAAATCGCAAGGGATATGCCTGCTGTTATTGCTTTAAATCAGTTTGAGCACACACTGCATTTTAAGTAGTTGTTTGCATAGTTTGTGGTTTTTTTAATAAATAAACATAAAACTATAATCTTAAATGCACGGTGAGAACCCAGATAATTGCTTTTAGTTTTATAATTGGGAGTCAGCTGTGACTCAAAACAGAGAATCTGAAAGCTACTTCTGGAGATGACACTATATGCATTCAAAATGATGCAGGTGAAGGACTCCCTGAGTGAAGCAACAGAGCACCTGTGGTCACTGCAGCCATCTTTCCAAGCTTTTGTTTCATCCTTTGAGAGCTTCTAGAAAGAGGGACTCAGATGTTTATATGTTTAGAAAATGCAGGATCAATTCTTTTGTTGCTAAATATAAAACTAAATTGTCCCCAAACTATCCAACTTCACACTTACATACATAAATTATAACATCATAGTTGAAAGCCTCTAAGCCTAATTACTGTGCCCATATGAAGATTATAATGCACCCCATTCTTGATTATTCAAAGACTAATTATCTAGGCCAGGCACTTAAGCTTGTCGTTATTCCCTTGGTTTTCTGCCATTTGGTTATTTTAAGGTTCACTGGCCTCTTCACATGCAGGGCAGAGGAAATAAAAAAAAGATGAAACTCAAATCAGTAAAATTTAACTTCCCACATGATCTACTAAAACTTATGGGATAGAGAAGGCAGATGAAATGAATGGTTAACATGAAGATGGAAGTTCTCAATGTATTTGATTTATTCACAGTGCTCTCTTGCGCTCTCTCTGTCTCCAGTGATAAGCTGACCAGATGTCTTGAATTAAGTACAGGTAAAATAGAACTTGATGTTGGCTTTTCGACATTCCTATTTTTTCACTTGGTTGATGGATTGTGTCTCTCAGCTCTTGCTCCCTTTGTCCTGCCTTCTCCCTTTACTTTCTCACTGTTAGCAGGAGTTACATTCATTCACTAAATGACAGTCCTTTTATTTTTGCCTTTGAAGGGGGAATCCCTGGAATTTCCAGGCCTTTTCTATCGTACTTTGGTAGCTTCACTAAGCTAAACCCCAGCTCTATATGCTTATATGCTGCCCCTAGTAGAGAATTGGTTACAGCCCTGTGACCCCTCCTGGGCTGCAAGTTTTATCATTTCTTTAATCCCCTATCTGAAATCTTGTCACATTAGCTATTTATGTAGATATTAAGATCACCCAATATCCAGCCATCCAGCTCTCTCTAACCCCACTCCCACCATGTTCCTCTGTACATGACAAAATTCTTAGCCAATAGGATATAAATCAAAGCATTACTTTTTTCAGTTCTGCCTCCTACACCATGGGGTTGTTCATCAGCCAAAGCTACAATAATTTCCTGCAGCTTAAATTGTTAAAAATTCTGTCAAAATCTCAGACCACAGAAAGGAAGGATCCCCAGGGAACAGTATGCCTATGAATAAGATCCCACAAACTCATAGGATTCATCTTCCATTAGCTCTGTCGGGGCACCAAAACCCCTGTTAAGCCTGTAATTTTGTGCCCAATATTAGAAACCACAGGATCCTAGACGCAGCCCTAAAGCCCTAAACCTGTAGGATAGTGACCAGCTGTTCTCCCCACCTCCCACCAAAGCCTGAAAGGTTCATCATGGTTCCAGGATAATGAAGGAAGAGTAGAAGAATCCCAGTTACAGGTCACAGGCTTATGTTCAATTACAGTCTTTTCTAGTCTGATCTATGTGATGTGATTTTTATGTTATATTGTGACTCACATATCTATAGGTCTATATCGTTATCTATATCAAACAGACTCTAAGTGTTTCATGTGCACCATCTCTAATCATCACAGCAACCCTGAGTTAGGTGCTATTAATATCTATCAGACATTAGAAACTGAGGACAGCCTTGCCAGGGAATAGCAGAGTTGGATTCAAACCCAGACTGACTCCAAAGTCCATACTCATTCTACTACATAATTTCACCACCCTAGCCCTGGCCTATTTATCTAGTCTTATTCTCCCACTTTCTCAAATCTCAAGCTGCCACCAGTTGAATCTTGTTATGAGCTAGTCTATAAAGAAGCCCGATCTGTGTTCTTAGCAAGGCCTCATTCCTGTGTAGCTGACCAGGTCTTTCACTTAAGACTACTGTAACTTCATCCCAGTCCTGCCAGGGAGGTTATAGCTCCTGCCCAGGATTCCCCAACCAAGGCTAGTGTCTCCATTAAGACTCTTTTCCAGGTGGTCTTTTTACAAAATCTACCATGAGGAGCAAGGAGGATGAAAATGAAATTGTATTAACTATAGAACTGTACATGGCATATGGGAGCATAGATTACTAAGAAATGGAAATAAGGATTAAGATAATCTGGAAAGTTGACACCAATAATAAGAGGTCAATAAATAATAAAATATAGCAACAATTGACACAGAAATTAAAATCAGTAAAATAAAATAGCATACATTCCTGAAAGACACAAGGTAGACTTGAACACAAGCAAAAATATCCTCTATTCTTGGATAGGATGATTCAGCATCACATATATGTTGGCTCTTCCTAAGTTAATTTATAATTGAACTCAGTTCCAATAAAAATAACAACAAGGCTTTCTAAGGAGTTAGACAAATTGAAACTACAGTTCATATGGAAAACAAATCTTTAAGAATAGCCAGAAAAATGGTGAAAAAGAGAAACAATGAGGGTGGAATGGGGAGGGAGAAAAAGCCCCATCAGACAGTCAAACATACCATAAAGCCTCTAAGTTCCCATTTAATCTACAGGTTAAAGAAAGCCTCTTAACTATGATTCAAAACTCAGCAGCAATAAAAGATTAATAATTGTGACTACATAAAACTTTTCGTGTGGCAAAAGAAAAAAATAAAAACACCGTAAGCAAATCAAAAGACTTTGACAAACTAGGAGAAAATATTTGCAGCATATACCACAGACAAGGTGTTAATATCCCTAATAAATAAAGAACTATTAAAAATCAGGAGACAAAGGACCAAAAGTAGAGCAGAAAAATGGAAGAACAACATGAGCAACCACATACACACACACATGCACACACGCACACACACACACGCACAATCTAAAGTGGCTCTTAAATGTTTGAAAAATAAACTCATAGAGAAATGCAAATTAAAACAACACTGAAATATCATTTCTCATTTATTAGATTGGTAAAAAAAATTTAAAAGCATGGCAACACATTCTTTTGGCAAGGCGGTGGGGAAACAAGCACTCCCATATACTGGTGGTAGGAAGGCAAGCTGATGCCACCCTTCTGGAAGAGAATTTGGACATTATCTAAAAAAACCACACATGCACAAAACTTTCGATTGAGTAATGCCACTTCTAGGAATCTAATCTGAACATATACCTCCAACAAGACAAAAATACATACCCTCAAGATTATTCATTGCAATATTGTAATTACAAAATATTGAAGACACTCTAACTGCCCATCCATAGGACAGTAGTTGAAAAGCTATCATGAAATACTATAGCTGCAAAAAAAAAAGAATAAGGAAGATCTCTATAAATTGATATGGAGTAATTTCAAACAACAACAAAACTGCAAAAACAGTATCTATAGTATGCTTCACGTAGGAAAGAAAGGGATTTAAGAAAATATCTGTTATTTTGTGCAGAAGAAATACAGGAAGGATAAACTGGTAGCTAATGAACATGGTTTCTTTACAGTTGTAGGTGGGAATAAGGAGAAAAAAGCCATGAGAAATAGTAGTAAGACTAGGGGAGCAACATTCCTCTGAATACACCTTTTTTTTTGGAGATGGAGTTTTGCTCTTGTCACCAAGGCTGGAGTGCAGTGGTGCGATCTCGGCTCACTGCAACCTCCACCTCCTTGGTTCAAGCGATTCTCCTGCCTCAGCCTCCCAAAAAGCTGGGATTACAGGCGCCCACCACCATGCCTGGCTAATTTTTGTATTTTTAGTAGAGATGGGGTTTCACTATGTTGGCCAGGCTGGTTTCCAACTCCTGACCTCAGGTGATCTGCCTTCCTCAGCCTCCCAAAGTGCTGGGATTACAGGCGTGAGCCACCGTACCCGGCCTGAATACACCTTTTATACACCTCTGACTCTTGGAACCATGGTAAAGCTTCATGGTAATATACAGTTTATAGATCACAAGAACCAAGAAAGAAGTTACAAATGAGGAAAGGAAGCTAGGTATGCTGGCACACACCTGTAACCCTTAACACTTTGGGAGACCAAGGTGTGAGGATTTCCTGAGGCCAGGAGTTTGAGATCAGCCCGGGCAACATAGCTTGACTGAGTCTGCCTCTCTACAAAAAATTTAAAAAGTAGCTGGGTGTGGTGGCTTATGCTTGTAGTCTCAGCTACTTGGAAGACTAAAGCAGGAGGATCACTTGAGCCCAGTAGTTCGAGGCTGCAGTGAGCTGTGATTGCACCACCGCCCTCTAGCCAAGGTGACAGAGTGAGAGACTATCTCTGAAAATAGAGATAAAATAAAAAACAAATTAGGAAAGGAGAGTAGCTAGAACAAACTCTGTGGTGTTAGAATTAGAGGCATCACAAAAACTCATGGATTGTAAGATATATATATATACACACACACACAGATGGATACATATATCTGTATGTATGTATGTATATGCATGCATTTGAATGCATACATATGTTTCCTTGTTCTGTCCACTTTGAGAGAGTCTAGAAAAAGGGACACCAGTAACCATAAGAATACCTGGTGCCCAAATTTTGGTCTCTAAATAACATTTTCCAGTGAAAAGTACAAGGGCTCTTTGGAAAAGTGGCTGGTTCTAGAGCTGGGACAGGAAAAGTACAAATGAGCCTGGAATATCTTGGGGTGACAGAGAGCAAAGAAGTGCTCAGAAAAATGATGGGCCTGTTGAAAGGACACAGAAGCCAACTTGAAGGAGCTCCCCATAGCTAAAGCTCTCAATGGCCAAAGCTGACAATTTGGGTAACAATAAAGATGATAATAATAGTATTGGATTATAATCCATAGAATAAAATAGTCATGAGTCCATGTTGATCTAAATAATTAATTAAATAAATAGGGTATAACCCCATCACAAAAAGATAAACATTAAATGATTCCTCTTACATGCAGTATCTGGAGTAGTCCAATTCATAGAAACAAAAAGTAGAATGGTGGTTTCCAGGGACTAGGGGAGGGAGAAATAGCGAGTTAGTGCTTAATGGGTGTGGATTCTCAGCTGCGGAAGATGAAAAAGTTCTGGAGATGGACGGTGGTGATAGTTGCACAACAATGTGAATGTACTTAATGCCACTGATCCATGCACTTAAAAATGGTTAGAATGGCAAATGTTATGTTATACATATTTTACCATAATAAATTTTAACAATATTTAGAAATAAATAATAAACAGGGGGAGGAAATAGCTCTTATAGTAGAATTCTAACTAATAAATACAGAGAAAATAAGGCAAAAATATGAAAATCTCCAGTAGGCAGACATCAGAGTACTAATTGCTGCAGCAAGAACTATTGATGGATGCTAAAATTATTGGGCTTATGATAAGAAACAGGATATTTGCATAGAGTCAAAGTCTCTCCCCCAAAGGTACTTACTAATTACAAAGGTAAAAATCATAATTTTTAAGTAGAGAAACTTTGCAGACACCATCTTAGCTATGTGATGAAATTTAACACGACCTCTGGTAAGACATTTTGACATGATTGACACAGCATCAATTCTGTCATATTCCTGCGAAAAGGCATCACCGAAACCCAATCATGAGGAAACATCAGACAAACCCAAACTGAGAAACATTCTACAAAATAACTGGTCTACAAACCTTCAGACACATCGAGATCATTAAGGTTAAAAAAAATCTTTCATACTGAAGGGGATTAAAAGAGATCTGACAACTAAACACAACACATGTTTCTGAACTGGACCTATTTTCTGTAATGGACATTATTGGGACAATCAGTGAAGCTGTAACAAGATCAGAGGATTAGGTGGTAGTAACATATCAGTGTTAATTTCTTTATTTTGATGATTGTATTGCAATCGTGTAGGAGAAATGTGTACGTTGGAAATATACACTAAAGTATTCTGTGGTAGCAGGGCATCAGATCAGCAACTTACTCTCAAATTGTTTGGGAAAGGGAAGTTACTTGTACATAACTTGCACACATAAATTTGAGAATGTTTCAAAATTAAAACATAATAATTATTATAAAAAGATAGAGGGCCAGAAAATATAAAAGAATGGGAGAAGCTCCAACATGTATCTTATGTAATTCCAGAAGCAGAGAATAGAGGAAGGGGCAGAGAGGCACCATCAGGAGAAATAATGGCTGAGAATGGCCAAAAATATTCCAGGCTGAGGAGTAAAGAAAGACATGACCCCTCAGACTGAATGTTTATATCAATTGCTGAGACAAAAAAACAAAAATAAATCCACCTCTAAGCATTTCATATTGAAAATTCAGAACAGCAGGGATAAAGAGAAAATCCTAAATACTACCAGGAGGGAAGACAGATTACCTACAAAGAGCCAGTCATTAGACTGAAAGCTTACTTCTCATTGGTAAATTGACACCAGCAGACAGTGGGGAAATAGCTTCCAAGTAATAAGGGAAATAACAACAATTATATATGGAGCAAAACCAGTGTTTTTTTTTCACTGCAGTAAGTCATGAAAGGACATACTTCAGCAAGAAGAAAAATGAACCCAGAAGGAAGGAGTGGGATATAAGGAGCATAATTAGCAAATAAATTAACAAAATGTATCGGCATATCTCTTTATGTATTGGTTGTTAATAACAATAACAACTGATTTTGTGCCTTCTAAAATAGGTAAAACTAAACTCTATATAACAATAAAATGGCAGATGAAAGAAGGGACTCTGGATAACTTAAGTTTGGTACCTGGTAAATTCCTTGTTTTGTTCAAAAGAAGAATAGAGAAACTAAAAAAACTATAGACAAAGTAGAAAGCTTACAGTGCATGTTAAAAATGTTAAGAAATAAAATAGAATCTAAAGTTTTCAAACCACTGGCGTAGAGGCAAGGGAAAGGATAATAAAAATGTATAAATCCAAAATAAAGGAAGAAAGAGTGAAAAAAGATGTAGGTAAAAAGCTTGAAAAATAGAAAATAAAATAAGATGGTAGAAATAAGCCAAACTATGTCATTAATCATAATCAATGGACACATATTAAACTCAGTTAATCCAGAAAGTTCCCATAACTACGGATAAAAAAGCAAACACCAGTGACGGGCTACTTTCAAGAGACACACCTAAAAGAAATACGGAAAGATTGAAAATAAAAAGATGAAAAAATATAGACCAGGCAAATACCAACCCAAAGAATTCTAGTGAGCAATACTAATAGCAGATTAAATGGAATTTAAGGCTAAAAGCATTACCAGAGATAAAGAGCTTCACTTCAAAACAATATTTTAAAGTCTACAAGAAATACAACTATCATTAACTTGTATGCATCTGCTAATACAGCTTAAGCATACCTAAATGAAAAACTGATAGAATTACAAGGAAAATTGAATAAATTCACATTCACAGTGAGAGATTTTAAGACAACTTTCTCAGACAATGATAAATAAATCAGATGAAGAATCAGAAACACAATTAACAAACATGATCTATTGGACATATACATCAAAAGAATACTACACCCACCAAAATAGAGAACATACATTCTCATATGTATGTGGCATAATTACAAAAATTAATTGCTAAGTAGCAAAGTAAGTCTCAACAAAATTAAAAAAATCAATAGCATGCAGTTTGCATACTCTGCTTATCACGATCCAATTAAATTAAGACCAACAAGAAAAGAGGGTAAAAATGAAAACACCCCTATGTTTGGAAATAGAAATTGCATTTTTATACAATCAAGAATTAAAGAGGAAATGATAATGGAATTATACAAGATTTAGAACTGAATTAACAGTGAAAATGCTCATTTCTGAAAGTGTTCTTTTAAAACTTGTAGTATGCAGCAATGCCAACCCTGGACTTTTCCCCAACCTATCACCCAACCCACTTACCTGGAGCCAAGGCTAGCAATTTCCTTTCTGCCTATCTTCAGAATACAAGAGGGGTAGATATTTTTTCCAATTTAATCACTGCATGGGTCATTCTTCAAGGTCCTGTATTTATCCTGGAGGTCTTCAATCCAATTTTCCACTTTGCTGGGGACCTCAGCTTTGTCTCCTGCTCCCCATTTAAGATCTATGAAAATTGAAGCTCAAAGGATGAAAACAAGGGGATCTGAGGCTTTCCTCAACTTTCTCTCCAGGTTCACAACTTATTTTAAGATTAAAAAAAATTTTTTATCCAGCATTTTAGAAGTTTCAAATTGGGAGGCTTTCTTGGGATAACTAGTCTATCATTTTGTCCAAAATGGAGTGCCACCCTTAGGCACATTACCTATCCCCTCTGTGTCTTAGTTTCTTCCTCTATAAAATGAAGATAAGAATAAAATGTACTTTATAAGTTTGGTGGGGGTAGTCAATGAGGGACTGCATGAAAGCCCCTGGCACTACTAAGTCCTCAATAAATGCTGATTATTAGAGGCAGCAGTTGTAGTGAACTTAATGCCAATAAGGAGAGTACAAAAAAAATCAATATTA
Organism: Pongo abelii; assembly: GCF_028885655.2. NCBI lineage: Eukaryota > Metazoa > Chordata > Mammalia > Primates > Hominidae > Pongo > Pongo abelii. The sequence continues at coordinate 55,383,687 of NC_072003.2, forward strand.
TAGAACAATCTCATCTAAGAATATAAAAGGGAAATTCCTAAGAAAAGTTAAGCCAATGAAACCCAGCAGGGTATAAAGACTACAAAATGGCTAGGTAAGTTTATCCCAGGATGTCAAGATAGTTCCTCATTGACATATATATATATGTGTGTGTATGTGTGTGTATATATATATTTGACCATACTAAAAATTATATATGTATATATATATTGACCATACTAAATACTAAAATATATATATATTTGACCGTACTAAAAATTAAAGGAAAATACTACATGACATGATCATCCTAATAGATAGTTGATGTATAGAATTTAATCTTCATTCATTATAATTACTCTCATGAAAGTAGGAGTAGCAGAGACCTCCTCAATATAATAGAGTAACTACAAAACACCAAAAGTAAACCTCAGAAATACAGATGAATCTGTAGAAGGATTTCCACTGTAGTCACAAAACACAGAAGTCTACTTTCACCATGATTATTCAACATTATACTGGAATTTCTAACCCAGTGCTATCCAATAGAAGTGTACTACGAGTTAAGAGCTGCATAGGCATTTTTAAATTTTCTAGTAGGCACATTTTAAAAAATAAAAAGTTCCAGGAGAAATTAATCATAATTATTTATTTTATTTAACCTGATGTATCTAAATTATTATCATTTCAACATATAATCAATATCAAAATTATTAATTAGATATTTTACATTATTTTTTCATGTTAAATTTTAAAAATCTGGTGTGTATTTTATACTTCCAGCACAACTCAAAGTAGCTACATTTCAGATGCTCAGTAGGCGCATGGGAAAATGTACTAAACTTCATGTGTAGTCAGGGAAAAGCATCAGGTTGGCAAACATTAAAAAGTCTGAGAATGTCAAGTATTGGTAAGAAGGAAGATTCTTATATACTGTTGGTAGGAGCACCCTACCATTTGGTGAACAGTATCTAATAAATTTGATGTAGATAATATTTAGTCCAATAATTCCACATCTAGATATATACTTTAGGAAAATTCTTCCCCAAGTGTGTAAATAAATATTTTTCATGGATGTCCTCATAAGCTTTGTTTGTAATAGGAAAAACTACTGGAAACTCTAAATGTCCGTAGGTAGAAGAAGGAAAGAGAAATTGAGGTAAACACACACAAGGGAATAATACACCATAGTTAAAATGAACTAAATGTATATGCACTAAAATGGATCAAGCTCAAAAAAAAGGACAATTTGTGTATTATGATAGAATTTATGTCAAAATTTTAAAATGTATAAAAGCAATCTATATATATTTTAGGCATATTCTATATCTAGTAAAAATATAAAAGATATAGTGGATGGCTACACAGCATAATAATCATAGTGGTGCTTCTCAGAAAGAACAGAGGGAAGGAAATGAGAATGAGAAAGGATGAGATCAAAGATTTAACAGTAAAATATTACTTTCTTGATTAAAAAAATGAAGTAAATATAACATGTCATCTGGAAATTCTATTTGATGGCTACATAAGTATTATACAGTATTGTCCCTAGCACTTTTCTGTATTTTTTAACATTTTTGCAATTATAATTATATAATGCTTCTTGCTATCTGTGTATCATAGATGAAAAATTCTTGCTTGCTACACAGACTGAGTCTCTTCCATTAAAAGGAAATTTAGAGGAAATGATGTCCTACACATGAATGATTTGTGTGTATACCAACACATGGATGCACATGCGTGACAGGTCCAGTCTAGTATCTAGATACTTGACCTGTGTCTAGAAGAGTGTCTGGAACATAGCAGTCCCTTAATCAGCACTGAGTCCATGAATGCATGAAGTGTGTTGCACTGCTGGATGGGACCTTCAAGAGTCAATTTGCACCAAAGAAGGTTTGCCACGCTTGTGCTGTGATTAATTAAAAATATACACTTGGTTTTCCAGATACATTCAAAGGATGAAACTGGCCATGGGAAGCAGAATACGATACCTGACCCATATATTGATCTTTGGTCCAACTGGGGTCTTAGCTTTATGGAAGGAGAAAGGGTATCCAGGCTACAGGGGAAGTGACTTTTCCCTCATGTTACTCTGAACACAGCAATTCCACTTTGGTAGCCAAGTGACAAAGCATGTCACAAGCTGTCATGAGTAGGAGAGAGTTGGAGGAAGGATTTTTCCCTAAGTCCTCAGACACAGCATGGCTTTAGCTCAGCAAGGACTCCAGGAGACTCTGAATTATGGATTTGCCACAGAAAGCTGTTATGTATCTCTACTAATGAAGCTCCATGGTAACTTGACCTACCATTATATAGGTTTCCATGTCTCCAGATCAAACCACTTTCCCACATAAAACATGTATGTACCATTAAAGCTGATCTAACAGCAATTTATAGGAAGACAGATGAATAGATGAAAGATAGATTAGATTAAGATAGATAGATAGATAGATAGATAGATAGATAGATAGAGAGACAGATCTCCTTTTCCCTGTTTGAGAGTTTCACTCTATTAGATAAATTTAGCTGCTAAAGGATTGAACAAATATGCCAAAACTCATGAGAATTCTCTGTTTTAAAAAAAGTAAGATCTTCAGGAATGTTTTTGCAATTAACTATGCTCCATGTATAACAAACCTAAATATGAGAATTGGCAACCGGACCTACAGATACTGTAAAGAAGGGGGTGCTGAGCACTTCACATTTTTTTTTTTGGCACCAAGTTAAAAGGATCAGAATGTGGTTTCAATTTTGGATGTGCTAATTATGTTTGTCAATTGTGAGTTTTGCTTAATTAATTAGTCATGCAAATTTAACTTGAGTATTTTTTTGCACATCTAAATCATTACTACAGCAATTAAAAAGCTGCTTTGATTAGCTCCTTTCACAGTATGTAGCATAGCATACTCTTGTCAACTTCCTTTTGACAATCCAGCATTTGGGTACTGTTTGGAGAAAATATATTCTATATGTTTGGGGAAAAATAAAAACCAAGGCAGGTAACAAGAAAAGTGGCCCAGCAAAAGGTAAGTTAACAACTATTGCCACTATAAAATCAGTGAATACAGACTGGAAATTGTAATAACACATGTTCAGGAGGAATACCCAGGGGTGGAGTGAGAGAGTGCCGAATAAATTAGGGACATGTTTCTTTTGGAAAATTAAGGTGGGGAGATGGTAACAGTCAGAGATAAGTCTTTGACTCACAATCAATGTCAAAACCATAGGAACCAAGCTTGTCTTTGTCTGGGAGACCTAGCCTGACTCTCATAATCACGAATAAAGGCTATGGGCAGGGGGCTTCTGCCAAATGAATCTCTCCCCACGGCCATTTCATACACTAACAAGCCCAACTGTCAGGGACATTGTATGATATTAGGTTGAGTTTCCTCTTAATTGATACATAGGCGTTACCTTCCCTATGAACCACCCGTGGATGCTGTATCACTCTTCTTTCTGCAGAATGAGAACTTGACACATAGTGGGATCTAATATATTTCCCCCATGCCACACTGAAAATTAGAAGCAGATTCAAGAACAAATACAGGATTTTAATTTCCCATTCAGAACTATCTGTCAACCAAATCTTCCCATTCTTGCCCTTCACCATTAGCCCTGCAGGCAGGATGATAGCAAGCAACAGCTAATAGGTTATTACATACCCATGATGTTTATAAAACACAGAACCAACAGCAATTATTTAGAGAATATAATGCCATTTCTCATTTTAAAGTCATCCCTAAGGCTAATAACTTTACACATCTGGTTTGTCTCAAAGGGTCGCCAACATCTCTAATAGAATCCAACTGTGGAATAGAAAAAATATTTCATCTAAGAAGTGGATCCTAGCTGTCAAATAAAAAATCGCTGTTGAATGCTGTAAAGTACATTTTTACACCCATGTAAAATTTAGAGCTTAGGAACTCATGGAAAAAATTAGAGTTAACATGGATAAAGGGATTTTAAAAGGCGAGAGAGGGAAGAGCTTCTTAAGGAGTCTCCAATGACAAAAATGTGTTCATTTTCTGAGACCTCCAGAATGAATTACTAAGGTATCCTCAAACAAAAGTGGTTTTGCTATTCAGAAATTCGTATGTTCTAAATAGAGAAAATTAAAAATTAAAAAGACATGATTTAGATTTTGCAGTTTCTTTGATATCCAAAATCCTACAGTACTCTAAAAAAAATTGAAATTAATTTTCAAACATTTCTCAATAAATTTGTCCCCCCAAAATATCCCAAATATGTGTATATGTGGATACATGTACACATATATATGCTGAATATATTAAATTCTCATATATTTAGGGTTTCTCAATAAGACTGATGCTGGATATGAGTCCTGAGATCCATCCCACATCTTCAGGGATCTCCTTTAGCCATTATACACACACACACACACACACACACACACTTCAATTTTCTGTCCTTCTGGATCCCTCTCCTGTGCATATTGATAAACTCATGCCTCCCACTTCAGCATTTTCTCAAGTAATCATGCTCTCCCTCCTTCTGCCTTCACAGCCATTCTCCTAAACGAGATATCTATTCTCACCATCTCCACTTCCTCGCCACTTACTCACTTCTCAGCCCACTGCAATCTGGCTTCCACTGAAACTGATCTTGCTGAAGTCACCCAAGCTTCTCCATTTGCCGAATCAAGTGAAGACTTCCTGGTTCTATCTTACAAAGTCTCCCTGAATCATAGACACTACTGATCTCTGCCTTCTTGAAACTCTGCCATTGAGATAACGCTCTTCTCTGCTCTCTCTCGCACTCTCTCACTGTCTCTCACTGTCACCCCCGCTCCCTCTTCTCAGTTTCCATCACTGCCTCTTCCTCTTCCAATATCTCCCTAATTGTTGAATGCCCCGGAGGTTCTTCCTTATCCCCCTCTCTTCCTCCTAGATTCCTTATGGCAGATGCATTCATCTAAGCCAGAAGCCTGGGACTTATCCTAACACAATGTCATCTTCATCTCCATATTCACCTCAAGTCCTATTGATTTTGTACTTTCATTTTCTGCCCAGCCTCTCTGCTCTTAAGCCTACTGTCCACACTGCAAACAGAGAGAGATTAAGAAGCAAATCTGGTCATATCACTCTCCTGCTTACCACCTTCTAGAGATTCTCCCTCACCTATTATTGTTGATTTATAAGTTTTTAAAAAAGAAATCTTTAGGCCCAGCACTGTAGCTCACACCTTTAAATCACAGCACTTTGGGAGGTCAAGGCAGGAGGACTACTGGAGCCCAGGAATGGGAGACCAGCCTGGGCAACACAGTGAGACCTCATTTCTACAAAAAAAAATTAAAAATTAGCCCGGCATGGTGGCGCATGCCTGTAGTCCCAGCTACTTCAGAGGCTGAGGCAGGAGGATTGCTTGAGTCTAGGAGGTTGAAGCTGCCGTGAGCCGTGATTGTGCCACTGCACTGCAGTCTGGGTGGCAGAGCAAGCCCCTGTCTCAAAAAAAAAAAATAAAGGAATTTTTTTTCTGCACTGGGAGGTAAGCTCTGTGCAGGCTATGCCAGCAAAATGCTTGGCACCAAGTATGTGCTCAATAGACCACTGTTGAGTAAAATGAAATCTTACAATGAAGTCCAACTTGAAGCATGCACACAGTAAAGCTGAGAAGTTCCTATTGAGACAAAGGTAGGAGCAGAATCCTCCCTGCTTGCCCTGAACATACCCCACCAGTACCCCAGGTACCTCTGTGAACCCCTTACTGATCTACGGCATATCTGGAAAACCAGAAACCTATGTGATAAAGTGTAAGCTTCCTAGCATGGGATACAGACCTTTGACAGACTAATTTCTACCTACCCTCCAACATCATTTCTGACTGATCTCCGTCTTCACCCTACACTCCAGCCTTGACAGGCTGAATCACTGCCATGCCCGGACATGCAGAGCTTTGCACATGTAGTTATTTTCTGCCTAGAATACTCTAACCCTCCTTGACAGCCTAAAAAACTCGAACTTACTCCTCAAGAGCAGCTCAAAGGTGAAGACTTTCTGATTCCACAAGCAAAATGTATTGCTCCTTTAGTGCCATAAATATACCTCATACATATCTTTATTATAAGTCTTATCACACTCTATATCAATTTTTGTTTACAGGTTTACTGCCTCTACTGGGCTATGAAGGCACAAACTCTTTCTTATTTATCTTTGAAACCCAGGGATTAGCTAAGTGCCTGGTACCCAGGAGATACTCAATATGTGTTTGTGTAATAAATGCAATTCTACTGGACTGAATCATTTTTTATCTCATACCCTTTTGATAATGTCATTTTGCATGTCACAGTGTCCCATGTTAAAAACTGGCCAGTTAATCTTCTACTATCTATGTTTTAGCAGAAATGAATAGGGATGAAGACTTGTGGATTCAAATAAATATTTAGAGATAATGCCTTTTTTTATTTTACTTTAAGTTCTGGGATACACGTGCTGAACGTACAGGTTTGTTATATAGGTATACCTGTGCCATGGTGGTTTGCTGCACCTATCAACCCATCATCTAGGTTTCAAACTCCACATGCATTAGTTATTTGTCCTAATGCTCTCCCTCCCCTTCCCCCACCCCCTGACAAGCCCCAGTGTGTAATGTTCCCTTCACTGTGTCCATGTGTTCTCATTGTTCGATTCTTACTTACGAGTGAGAACATGCTGTTTGGTTTTCTGTTCCTGTGTTAGTTTGCTGAGGATGATGGTTTCCAGCTTCATCCATGTCCCTGCAAAGGACATGAACTCATTCTTTTGTATGGCTGCATAGCATTCCATGGTGTATATGTGCCACATTTTCTTTATCCAGTCTATCATTGATGGGCATTTGGGTTGGTTCCAAGTCTTTGCTATTGTAAATAGTGCTTGTGAGTCTTTTTAATTGAAATTGAGATGTCTGAGATCTAATGGGTTATTACAACTGTTCTTCTCCTGAGCACTGCTAAAATAATGTCTTGCATCTTAGGTTTTATATAATAAGATAAATAAGATAGGAAAAATATGTGGGTCATATTTGTTCAATATGAGTGAGATCAAAGAGTATAAGAATGTGATCCCTTAACAGATTCAGAAGGGGGCCATCTCTTTAATGATATAAAATCGAAAATAAGAAATATCAGATGCAGAAAAGAAAATTTTAGTTAAAGAAAATTTGATAGCAAAATTTAACTCAAGCTATGTAAATGAGACTTCCCAGGGAATGAAAAAAATATCTTCTCATTCTCTCCAGCTGGTCTCCAGAGTCGATGTTTCTACAATAGTTGCATCAGTTTCCTCATGATTCTGAAACATTTGGGTGCTAAATGCAAACCAGAAAATAAAACTCGGTGTGTTGGTCTCCTGGTAGATGATTTTTGTTTTCCACTTCGAGGGCAGTTTTGCAATTATGTAGTGGAGAATCATATTCATCTTTGATATATATGTCTCAATCACATTATGGTAACAAGTAATTTACCTACCATCTTATTAACCAAAAATATCTGGCATTACTCAAGACTTCTTTCTGTATGTACCAACGTAATATTCTTGATGTTCACAAAGATGGTATTGCAGGACCCTGAAGTACCCTTTAAATCATGGAAGATAAATGAAATCCCTTGAGTTTCAAATCCAAGTGTACCTTATTGTATGTATTCTAATTCCCTGAAAAACTGGGATTCATGTAGAGCATATATGGTTGTTTGTGTGTGTGTATGTACCTGTGTGTGTATGTGTGTAGAATATTTGTCTGTAATACACCCAGTCCACCACCCATAACCCATAATAAAAAACTTACACAAAATCAGTGGTCCTAGCTGGTCACAGTGCCTCACACCTCTAATCCCAGATACTCAGTAGGCTGAGGAAGGAGGATCACTTGAGGCCGGGAGTTTGAGATCAGCTTGGAGAGCATAGTGAGACCCTGTCTCTAAAAAATTTAAAAAATTAGCTGGGCATGGTGGTGTGCCCCTATCGCCCCAGCTACTTGGAAAGCTGACACAGGAGGATTGCTTCAGCCCAAGAGTTCAAGGATGCAGTGAGCTATGATTGCACCACTGCACTCCAGCCTGGGGAACAAAGAAAGACCTAATCTCTAAAAAAATTTTTTTGAATAAATACATAAATCAGTGCTCCTCCAAGTATGTTCTAAAGACCCTTGAAGAACCTGGAGAATTCTTCAAGGCCAAACTATATTTATAATATATATTTTCAAGGCCAAAACTATATTTATAATAATGCTAAGACATAATTTGTCTTTTTCATTCTCATTCCTTGCAGATTTGTTTTCCAAAGGCTATATGACATGCGATATTGGAACAGGTTGAATGCAAAAGCATATATGAGAATCCAACAGTATTCTACTAAACTAGACATTAAAGAGATTAGCAAAAATGTAAAACAACGCCACTCTTCTCATTAACAGTTTGTTTCGGGAAATATAGTTATATTTCATTAAAATGTGTGGTGTATGCTGAAATGCAGTGGGAGAATTTGAGATTTATTGTGCTTCCTGAATCTAAGGATTCATGTCGTCTACCTATTCTGGAAAATTCTCACCAATTATCTCTTTAAATATTTCTCACATCCCCTCATTCTCTTTCATCCATCTAGAATATCATCAGTACAACATATATGTGTCATTCAAATGCTCACATATTCAATGTTTTTTATATTTTTCCATTCTTGCAACTCTGTGCTGCACTTTAGGTACTTCCCTCAGATCTTTCCAGTTTGCTAATTCTTTTTACAACTGAATCTAATTTAGTTAAGTATTCCATTGTATTCTAAAATTTGATTATCACTTTTTTATTTTTAGAAGTTCTACTTTGTTTTATAAAATCTGTCAGGCCTTGTTTATGTGTGTGTTCTTAGTTACATCTTATTCCTGATATTGTTTCCTTAAACTTTTTAAAAATATAAAACTCATTTTATACCCTCTATCTGATTGCTCAGTTATCTGAAGTTCCTGGAAGTCTAATAAAGCTGTTTTTACTGCTTGCATTCATGCATGGGAATCTTTCTTTTGGTATGAAATTTTGGATTGTGAATTTATGTTCAATCAAATCTTTTATCCATGGGAATTGTCTTAGTCTGTTTTCTACTGCTTATCACAGAATAATGAACCTAGATAATTTATAAAGAATAGGATTTATTTATTACAGTAATGGAGGCTGGGAAGTTTTAGGTCAGGGGGCCACATCTGCTGAGGGCCTTCTTGCTGGTGGGGACTCTGAAGCGTCCAAAGGTGGTGCAGGGCATCACATGGTAAGGGGACTGAGTATGCTAGCTCAGGTCTCTTTTCTTCTTATAAAGCCACCAGTCCCTCTCCTGTGATAACCCATTAATCCATTAATCCATGAATGGATTTGTCCATTCATGAGGGCAGATCCCTTATGACCCAATCACCTCTTAAAGGCCCCACCTCTCAATATGGCCACAATGGGGATTAAGTTTCAACAGGAGTTTTGGAGGGAAAAATATTCAAACCGTAGCAGAATCTTAGGTAGCCTAGGTTGAAGACATGAGTCTTTGGAGAGGATTTGCATTTGCCTCTGTTAGGCACCCAAGGTGTCCCAAGGTAGTATGTATTAGAACTCCTATCCCACTTGAGGGCAGGCCTGTGGTTATACATTCTCAGTACATACTTTTCGTTTTTACTCTGTATGCCTAAGCCAAGCCAGACAATTTGCCTTATTATCTCCTTTTGCTGGTTATTTTTTTCTATCTATCTTTTAGTGCTTCAGGGTTCCAGATTCTTGTGAGGGTCTTGGCTCCTCTCTACACCTTGCTGGGTCCAAGGTCTTATCTTCATGTGGCTGTTAAACACCAAGCATCTTGGTTACCTGCAACTATAAATGCCCAAGGGCATCAGTGGCTTCAATGTCTGCTTCCTCCCTTGGTTTTCAGCTTCTTCATTTTTTGATCCCTGGAGATTTGCCTTACTTTTTTGCAAGCTTAGTTCTATACATGAGATATTTGTTACACATTGTTTAATACTTTAGGTGTCTTTTTAGGGGGATTTTCAGGTTATCTTGTTTGCCCATATTGCCCAGGAATATAAACTGATACAACATTTCTGAAAGAGGAAATGCATACACCATGCAACCAAGCAACTCTACACAAAAAAATTTATCCTTTGCATGGAAATTTGGCAATATCTATCAAAATTTAAAATGTACATAACTTTTAATCCAGCAAGTCTACTTTCTAGAAATTTATCCTACATATATACTCACACTTAAACAAAATGCCATATGAATAATGTTATTTGTTGCAGCAGGCTTTGTGAAAGAATGGAAATTGTAAACAACCCAAATGTCCATCATTAGAAGACTAGCTGAGTAAATTAAACTACTTCCCACAATATTCTGCAATTGTTAAAAAGAATGAAAAAGTTCCATATGACCTGATATAGAAAGATGTTCATGGTGTAAGTTGCATGACTTCTTTATGTAAAAAATATAAAATATGATAAGATGTGCTTGTATAGTCATTAAAAGCTGAAAAGATACACAATGGTTAAGGTAGTTTCCTATAGGGATCAGGATTGAGCCATTGTTATATAAAACACTGCATATAAATGAGAAATTTGCTAACTTGAAATTACTTTTACCAATTTATTAATGGGTAAAAACTACTTTATTGCTATGTTAGTAGTAGCAGTGTTACTAAAGGCATTTAAAAATAAAATCCTTCTCCCCAAACTGTTCTGCAACTCTTATCATCTACTACCTGCCTGTCATTCCTACTTGTCATTTAACCTACCTGTCCTCTGCTGACTTTACTAGGACATTCATTACCTAATGCTCTAAATATAATTTTATAGACTGAAATAGATAGATTTCATACTTCTATCTGCCCTGAGAAGGAATGGTTTACAGTGTACATAAAGGAGTTACATTTTAAATGCCACACCAACCACTACAGAGGGAAAGGAAGGGCTCGCTGAGAATTAACTGAAAAGCCAGGCCTATTGCTTTGGCTATGTCACAGTCTGATCAGCAGGAGAGACTGATTTCAACGTCTGAGCCTAGCTGTAGCTTCTGGCTGGAACTCTTGAATTTTCAATGAGCTGCTTAATTTCCAAGGACTAGAAGCTGAGTTAGGCATTTATACAGCTTGGAACATCTTCTGGCATGAGGTTGAAGTTTTTCTTTTGACCATCTTCATTCCTTCATATGATGAACTCCTGGAGATGACAGTGCACAGCTTGAGTTATTTAATTTCCCATTAGATTTAGATGTGCAGATATGACAAAGCCCATGTAATTTCACCTAGCCTTTCACATACTAAATTGCAACTCTCTTTACTTCATTCTCTTTGAAATAGGCTTCATATTAGTGCTGTGATGAAAGCCAGCTCAGATATTATTCTACATTTTGGATCATAATTTTCACCATATTATAATGTTAGGGCATAAGTTATTTCAGATATCTTTGTAGTAATTGGTTGCTTTGTAGATATGGACTTTTTTGTGTTTGAAAAAATGAAGGAAAAGATCAGAAGAAGAGAGAAATTTTCCTTTTAGAAAAATAATTATTTCCTTTTTGAGTTTTTATTTCCATTGAAGTCCATAAGAGTTGACATTGAGCTCTTTGGGAAATGTAGATACACATAAATAGAAATAGCAAAGATGGCAGTTTCTAAAATAATGTAATCTACAGGCACCAGAAGGGAATATTTCTTGACTATTGGCACCCCAAAGTATCTTTCATAACAGCCCTCTTCAATGCCACGAGTCTCCTCATTCTTTGTATTTCTCAATTCTCTAATAAAACACAAACATTTTAGAAAAGGCGATCTTTAGAGGCCATGTTCAGTCACGAAATTCTATATCCATCATATCACTTTCCAGCGTGAGAAGCTGAGAAGGACCTAAACACAAGATAGGTAACAAGAAGATAGTAGACAGGTATGACAGGGAGGTCCGTTGGGGTGGCGAAGGAAGAAGGACATTTAGCAATAATGGACCGATACGTATGCATTGAAAAGGTGTTTCACTGGAAAAACAGTGAAAATAGAGGTACAAAATAATAGTATCCAGCTATTTAATTTCCTAAATATGGCCAAAGGTATAGTGCAACTGGAAATCACATTGGGAATAAAAACAAATGTGTTTAGTAAAGAAGGTTAGGATTCCAATTCTGCACATACGATGCTCTAAATAAATATGAAACTGTTTCTTAACACCACACGCACGTGACTTCTGGGTAAATATTAACCCTCCCAAAATTTAACAAATAGCTAAGCTTAAAAGAAAGTGAGAATTCCCCAGGTGATGGGAATACAATGGGAACATAAAGCCAGGGCAGTAGGGGAGTGCATGGGGAGGCGATTTCAACCTAGGAACAGGTCCTAGAGCCTGGGAGCTGGGATTCCACCACCCACACAAGGCAAGAAATGCTGCTTCAGGATAGAACAGGCTTGTCCAACCCATGGCTTGCAGGCCACATGCGGCCCAGGGTGGCTATGAATGCAGCCCAACACAAATTTATAAACTTTCTTAAAACATTATGAGACATTTTTATGATTTTTTTTTCAGCTTCAGCTATCGTTAGTGTTAGTATATTTTATGTGTGACCCAAGACAATTCTTCTTCTTCCACTGTGGCCCAGGAAAGCCAAAAGATTGGACACCTATGGGGTACAAGGAGGAGAGGAGCTGGAACTAAGGCTTTCACATAAAACCAAGGCCCTTGAAGGGCTGTTCAGACTGGCAATTATCTGCTGTCAACTACGAAAACTCCACCCACCAGCTCAGCAAAGCAGTAAAGCAGTTTTTACCTGCCTGAAACGTTGAATAGAGAGAATGCTGCTGTGAGACAGCAAACCATTCAGATACCCTGGCTGAAAGAACTACCTAAGGATGTACTTCAGGAAAAAACAGAATTGAACCCAGAGCAAAGATGAAGTGTGAGAAACAATGAGGAGGTAAGAAACTGGTAAAACACCAACACCAAAATCATTAAGATATGTCTCATTTCATGGATATTAAAACAAGAAAGAACTTTAATACTGGACACGTGAGACTCGGGTTGGATTTCCAAACAAAATCCAGCTATATGCTAATTCTAAGGGCTACAATTAAACCAAAATGACATAGAAAGTTTAAGAATAAATGATGGGGAAATTTGCATCAGAAAAAATGCTAACCAAAGTACATTTATATTAATATCAAGCAGAAAAAAACCCTAAAGAAAAAACAGTACAGTATCATTAGGAATACATAATGGTAAAAGAGTAATTTACTGAAAGTCATAATAATTCTGAACTTATATAAACCTAGCAACATAGCCCCAAAATATATGCAAGGAAAACAGAATTAAAAAGATAAAGGGAAAAATCCACAACCATATTAGATTTTCTTAACATGCCATTCTTCATGACAGATAGACCAAAAGACCAGAAATAAGTGAGACTATAAATGATTTGATAACCCAATTAAGAGACTTGATGCAATGACAATAATTATATAGACTACTACATCCAACATTTTGAGAACTAATATTTTTTTCAAGCAAAAATGGAACACATATTAGAACAAAGAAAAATTTCAAAAACTACCAAACAAAATATCACACAAACCAAGATGTCACTCAAAATATAATAAATTTAGGAATCAATAACAAAGGGTTATCTAAGAATTTTTCATTTGGAAAATTTTAATGCATTTCTAAATAATCTATGAGTCAAAGAAGAAATCTCAATAAAAATTATAAAATATTTGGAACTGATCCACAAAGAAAACACTATATTTCAAAATGTGTGCAGCTAAATGAACTAATCCTAAAATTGAAAATTAATGATGTAGGCAACTCAAGATATTAGGAGAAAGTTGATGAAATGAAAAAATAAATATCAGAGCAGAAGTTAATGAAATGAGAAACAACAGAAATAAATCTTAAAGTTGTTTTTTAAAAGAAATTAACTATTTTGTAATCAGGGCTAATCATGGGGGAAAAACATAAAGCATAAACAAAACAGATCTGAAAGTAAAGGGTGACATAATTACAGATAAAATAGACATTTTTTTAAATCACAAGAGAACAGGCTGAGTAATTGATACCAATAACTGGAAACAAAAAAATTGAACCATTCTCTAGAAAAATATAACTTACCAAAACAGACTCATGACAAATTGAAAAGTTGAACAGATCTATATCCATTAAAGAATTGGAACTGATCATTAAAAATCTATATCATTCTCTATAAATAAAAATCACACCATGCTGGATGGTTTTATTGGAGAACATGTCAAACTTCCAACAATCATTTTAAAGTTTTTCAGAGAGTACGTAAACACGGAAACTTCACTGATTTTAATAAGACTGACATAACTTGGCACCACAACTGAAAAAGTACAGTATTAGAAAGGAAATTTGGCCAGGTGCAGTGGCTCACACCTGTAATCCCAGCACTTTGGGAGGCCGAGGCAGGGGGACTGTTTGAGCCGAGGAGTTCAAGAGAAGCCTGGGCAACATGGCAAAACCCTGACTCTACAAAAAATACAAAAGTTAGCTGGGTGTGGTGGCAGGCACCTGTAATCCCACCTACTCAGGAGGCTGAGTTGGGAGGACTGCTTGAGCCCAGGAGTTTGAGGTTGCAGTGAGCTGTGATTGTGCCACTGCACTCCAGTCTGGGAGACAGAGTAAGACACTGACTCAAAAAAAAAAAAAACAAAAAGGAAATTTGTAGCTCATTTATGAACATATTTGCAAAAGTGCTAAATAAGATATTACCATACCAAAGCCAAAAATTTATACTTTAAAAAAAATACGTATCATTACCAAGTAGAATTTATCCCAAGGATTCAAGGCTGCTCTAACATTAGAAAATATTTTAATGTAATTTAACACATTTATAAAGAAAAAAACATTATCTTATTGCATGTACAAAAAGTATTATTAAATGTATACATATTTATAATTTTTTTAAATCCTCAGAAAATCAAGAATAAAAGGAAATTTCCTAAACCTGACAAAAGCATATTTTAAAACCCTATAGAAAATATCATCATAATAATGAAACTTTATTAGCACTTCCTTCAAGACAAGAAAGAAGAGAAAAAAATGTTTGCCATCAGCACAACTATTCAACAATGTGCTGATAGTCTTAGCCAGTGGAATAAGACAGAAAAATAAATAAATAAAACTGAAAATAATAACAAAGTAATCATTGCTTTGTAGGTAGGTCCAAACTATTTTTAAGGCCTTTAGCTAATTTTGACATTTCTGCACAAAGTCTACCTTTCTAAACTAGAATCCCAAAAACTACAATTTCCAGACTCAGGTTCGTTTGCTGTTAGGTGTAGATTTCTAATTTTGATTTTCCCACCAGAGGCACCTACTGGAGGCTTTGATCCAGAACTGGGTTGTAAGTCAGATGTTGTTATAATTATTAAAAACACTCCCTTTCAGACTCAAAAGAGTCCTGAGTTGAACAATAAATTGTGCATTTGCTCCATTACATAGGCAAAAAGGCAACATGTAGAGATATATTTGACTGATAGAAATCATGACAGAAGCAGCATGGATCTGGAACTCTTAGCAGTGGAAGCCTGGATTTAGCAGCTTCTGTATTATGGCAAAGGATGTGTAGTCCTGGAGCCAGCAACCTGAGCAACCTGTGTTTTAATAAGCATTGAAGGTGATTCTGATGCATGCCTAAGTTTGAGAATTACTGCTCTAGAGAAATTCTTGTCCATGTGTACAAGAATAAATATATAAGGATGTTTACTACAGCACTATTTGTAATACAAAAATAAGTGGAAACAACTTTAGCATCATCAGTAAGGGAAGGGAATTAAGTAAAGTGGTTTAGTTTTACAATAGATTCTATATAGTTCTAGTTCAAATGAATGAACTAGATCTCCACAGATAAATTTCAAAAACCTAATGCTGAATGGTAAAAGCAAATTGCAAAAGGATATACATGGCATGATAACATTTATTTGAAATTTTGAAACACATAACACCAGAGGTCATATATTTACAATATTTACGTGTGCTTTTTTAAAACACAAAAACATTGAGGGGATCACACATATCAATTTCAAGACAGTAGTTACTTCTCAGAAGGAAGGGGAAAAATGGCTTGGGGGCATCCTTTAATATTTTATAGGGCAAATATGGTAGCATTTTGGGCAACAGATTCATCAGTTTTTGTCATATTCTCTATACTTTTCTTCATATTTGAAAAATCATAAGTTAAATGATAAGATACATGTTTGTTCTTTAAGTTCACTTTCACTTGGTAAATTTGGCAGATAAAATGGTTTTAGAAAACATCCGGTAATGTTGCAGTGTTTCATTTCCAGAGGCCTATTGCCAGATAGAAACTCAGTCTACAATCAAAGGTGAATACTGTAAACACCTCAGTAAATATATATTTTTTGGTTCAGTTTATATTCAACTAAATCCCTGGAATTGCTGGCAGTCATCAACATAGGGAGGACAAAATATATCAATCCCAAATGAAAACTACAAGAGTAACACATCTTCAGGACTATCTATATATGAAATACTGAGATCTAATGTTCCTTAAATGAGGAGTCTGGGTAAATCTCTTTGTAAAATAAATAATTGTTTTTGAACCTATTTGTAAGTTCCCAGTTTCAAATGTTTTATTTTCCTGATATGTTACATACCTATAAAAGTTCAAAAGTAGAGAACTCAGTTTTCCAGCATTGTTTTTTTGTGTGTCTGTGTTAATTTTTTTTTTTATTATACTTTAAGTTTTAGGGTACATGTGCACAATGTGCAGGTTAGTTACATATGTATGCATGTGCCATGCTGGTGTGCTGCCCCCATTAACTCGTCATTTAGCATTAGGTATATCTTCTAATGCTATCCCTCCCCTCTCCCCCAACCCCACAACTGTCCCCAGAGTGTGATGTTCCCCTTCCTGTGTCCATGTGTTCTCATTGTTAAATTCCCATCTATGAGCGAGAACATGCAGTGTTTCCTTTTTTGTCCTTGCGATAGTTTACTGAGAATGATGATTTCCAGTTTCATCCATGTCCCTACAAAGGACATGAACTCATCATTTTTTATGGCTGCATAGTATTCCATGGTGTATATGTGCCACATTTTCTTAATCCAGTCTATCATTGTTGGACATTTGGGTTGGTTCCAAGTCTTTGCTATTGTGAATAGTGCCACAATAAACATATGTGTGCATGTGTCTTTATAGCAGCATGATTTATAGTCCTTTGGGTATATACCCAGTAATGGGATGGCTGGGTCAAATGGTATTTCTACTTCTAGATCCCTGAGGAATCCCCACACTGACTTCCACAATGGTTGAACTAGTTTACAGTCCCACCAACAGTGTAAAAGTGTTCCTATTTCTCCACATCCTCTCCAGCACCTGCTGTTTCCTGACTTTTTAATGATTGCCATTCTAACTGGTGTGAAATGGTATCTCATTGTGGTTTTGATTCGCATTTCTCTGATGGCCAGTGATGATGAGCATTTTTTCATGTGTCTTTTGGCTGCATAAATGTCTTCTTTTGAGAAGTGTCTGTTCATATCCTTTGCCCAGTTTTTGATGGGGTTGTTTGTTTTTTTCTTGTAAATTTGTTTGAGTTCATTGTAGATTCTGGATATTAGCCCTTTGTCAGATGAGTAGGTTGCGAAAATTTTCTCCCATTTTGTAGGTTGCCTGTTCACTCTGATGGTAGTTTCTTTTGCTGTGCAGAAGCTCTTTAGTTTAATTAGATCCCATTTGTCAATTTTGGCTTTTGTTGCCATTGCTTTTGGTGTTTTAGACATGAAGTCCTTGCCCATGCCTATGTCCTGAACGGTAATGCCTAGGTTTTCTTCTAGGCTTTTTATGGTTTTAGGTCTAACACGTAAGTCTTTAATCCATCTTGAATTAATTTTTGTATAAGGTGTAAGGAAGGGATCCAGTTTCAGCTTTCTACATATGGCTAGCCAGTTTTCCCTGCACCATTTATTAAATAGGGAATCCTTTCCCCATTGCTTGTTTTTGTCAGGTTTGTCAAAGATCAGATAGTTGTAGATATGCAGCGTTATTTCTGAGGGCTCTGTTCTGTTCCATTGATCTATATCTCTGTTTTGGTACCAGTACCATGCTGTTTTGGTTACTATAGCCTTGTAGTATAGTTTGAAGTCAGGTAGCGTGATGCCTCCAGCTTTGTTCTTTTGGCTTAGGATTGACTTGGCGATGCAGGCTCTTTTTTGGTTCCATATGAACTTTAAAGTAGTTTTTTCCAATTCTGTGAAGAAAGTCATTGGTAGCTTGATGGGAATGGCATTGAATCTATAAATTACCTTGGGCAGTATGGCCATTTTCACGATATTGATTCTTCCTACCCATGAGCATGGAATGTTCTTCCATTTGTTTGTATCCTCTTTTATTTCATTGAGCAGTGGTTTGTAGTTCTCCCTGAAGAGGTCCTTCACGTCCCTTGTAAGTTGGATTCCTAAGTATTTTATTCTCTTTGAAGCAATTGTGAATGGGAGTTCACTCATGATTTGGCTCTCTGTTTGTCTGTTATTGGTGTATAAGAATGCTTGTGATTTTTGTACATTGATTTTTTATCCTGAGACTTTGCTGAAGTTGCTTATCAGCTTAAGTAGATTTTGGACTGAGACAATGGGGTTTTCTAGATATACAATCATGTCGTCTGCAAACAGGGACAATTTGACTTCCTCTTTTCCTAATTGAATACCCTTTATTTCCTTCTCCTGCTTAATTGCCCTGGCCAGAACTTCCAACACTATGTTGAATAGGAGTGGTGAGAGAGGGCATCCCTGTCTTGTGCCAGTTTTCAAAGGGAATGCTTCCAGTTTTTGCCCATTCAGTATGATATTGTCTGTGGGTTTGTCATAGATAGCTCTTATTACTTTGAGATACGTCCCATCAATACCTAATTTATTGAGAGTTTTTAGCATGAAGGGTTGTTGAATTTTGTCAAAGGCCTTTTCTGCATCTATTGAGATAATCATGTGGTTTTTGTCTTTGGTTCTGTTTATATGCTGGATTACATTTATTGATTTGCGTATATTGAACCAGCCTTGCATCCCAGGGATGAAACCCACTTGATCATAGTGGATAAGCTTTTTGATGTGTTAACTTTCCACAATACTGAAAGAGTAACTCAAGCATGCTTTGGAGGAACAAAGTTGAAACCTGAGACTAATCTATCTACCCGTCTATGTGCTCATATATCTACTATTTTTTTTCCATCCATCTGATGCTCAGGTAATCCTCTGAGATGGCTTTCACATGTCCATTCCAGACTGTTCCAGCATTTTGCATTCAAGTGAAAATCCATGACTGTTAATTTATAAATACTGCATTGACAAATGACAGGTAAGAAATAACGATTTGTAAGAATTGAGTTATGTCTAGGATTTTATTAATCTTAAAAAAATCAACTTAGAATTTCTACTAGGTAACATTAAAATGTATCTGCACACTTACTAAGAACCAGGTTAAAAACAAAAATAAATAAAGTATCACACATGTGAACTTAATAGCACAAAAGTATTTTTACTAATTTTATGTGTATTAAAATTTTATGTATTGCTAATATTTAGCTATTAATACCTACTCGAATATATCAACATTTTGAAGAAATGCAAAAGCTGCTAAAGTGTTAAGAACTCTGAGAAATTGTAGGAAAAATGCAAATGAGACATCAGAGAAGAGCTCACAAAGACTAGGAGATTGAAATGGAGCCTTAGGAAAAAAGAAGTCAGAGAAGGAAGAAGAAAGGGAGCTTCTGAAAATGAGAGGAGTAATGTGCTGAAGGGCTCATCAAAGAAAAGTCCCAGATACAAATGCTTCAGTAGCTGTAAACGATGAGGACCAGTTTATCATGTAAAATGAGAATACTAACCTGCAGACTACATTTCATGGTACTGGGAACCAAAGGTAAGTGCATCAAAAAAACATATTAAATGTCACAATGGGATATTTCACTGAAACCTCCACTCAGTTATGAGAGCTATTTTTATTACACATATGAGAAGCAAAAAAATGTGAAACAATCTATAAACAAGAGGGCACAAAGATGGAATCACTGTCTGTATTTAACAATAAACCATGTGACTATTTTAACAATCATACCAATTAAGTGTTGTATCTAAGATAGCTGATTGTTTATCATTAAATATAAATAAATATGAATAAAATGTGTTGCTATTTTATGAATAACAAAAACTGCTAGAACTACATATGTTCAGTAGTTTATGTCACTAATCTCTGGAGATATCAAATATCATAATGCAAACTTCCACAAAGTATCACAGATTTGAGGGATAAACAGAGCTTCCCAAAACTTAAAGTAGAAAGAAGATGGTATCATCACAAGCTTAAAATCAATGTCTATTAGTAGTTGCTTTTCAGCCCTAAACAGATTCATGTCAGCTTCACTGAAGATATTGACTATGGCATAACCTCATAGGTTTGACTATGTAAAAACCTCATCTCCCTGAGTTTCTTCCAAAATTAGATAAGAAGCAAATGTGAGAAGCCTTGAACCAAGTGAAATATTAATTAGGTTCATGTACCGTTTGAAGTGTTTTGGGTTTGCTTGCTTTTGTTTTTTGCTAGTGTAAGCCTTTAAATACATACACATTTGTTTCTAAACAAACTGATTTATTAGGTGAATTTTAGTTTTTATTTTTGTTGGAGAGATAATGTTATTAGAAAAAAAAACACACAAAAAAGTTGAGGTTACATTCCACTCCCCAGAGGCAAACATTTTCAAATATTTTAGCTGTTTCTCTTTGTGGTTATCTTCATATTTCTAAATAATATGTTTAAACTTCTGTATCTTGATTCATCAATTCTGGGTGTTCAACTATTGACTTACCATACCATTTTTCACTTACATCCATTTCCTATCTCCATTTTTTCCAACATAAATATATCTATTTTCTTTTTTAGTTAAAGCAATATTCAATTTGTATTTACTGGATATTTAAATATCACTCAGTGCTGAGTTAAGTTGTTAACTATGATTACCTCTCCTTTTTGTGCAACTGGTTTTTTTTTTTTTTTGAGTCAATAATTGTTCCTCCTTAAAATTTGCTGAGACTTCTAGACCCTACCATACCCATTAATAGCAATTCAATTCAACTTTCCACACAGTAAAACCAATCAGAAGATTATTTTGCCCTAGAGCCCTCCATCCCCCACTTCCAGTTGGGACTGATTGCTCTCTAGGCCTAATGTATAGCTGTCATCCTGGGGTTTTCCTTCAGCATCATCCTGAGAATTCTCTATACACCTTTTTTGCTTCCTGAGTCTCACGCCTCCTTTTTGTTGTTTAGTCCCTCATTGTGGTGGAGCGCATCATTCTTTAGCTTCCTAAGAAAAGACAAATGGATAAGGAAGGGAGCTGAGGAGTGTCACCATTCAAAATGCACATTTTAACTGAACCCTCCTATTTCCAGTCCAACATGTCACTCCCTTTCCTTCTTCCTCAGTTTTTAACCTCTTCATGATAGGCTCTGAAATAAAAATTATTTCAGGGAAAGTAATTGTCAAAACTAAAATATATTTCATTTGCAACAGATAGGATTTGTTATAGGAAAAATGAATCTATAGGTCCAAAGCTTGGAGTAGTCAGAGTAAAGCGTCTTTACCATAAGTCATAAAGTAGGCAGGTTATAAGTTATGAAGTAAGGGCATTTCCCAATACACAGGGTGAAAGTAAAAGCCCTTTCTGAGCTCCAGGAGGGCATCTTGGGGCACCAAAAAAAAAAAAAAAAAAAAAAAAAGAGAAGAGAAAACAAACAAAAAAAACAAGAGAGCAAAAGAATGGAAACGCAACAAGAGCCTACTTTCTCCCCTGCCATCTTGGAATCAAAATCTCAGGGAATGATAGAGACTCACAGACAGGCATTACGAAACAAGTGGGCATGCTTGTGCTCCACTTCTCAGAGCATAGCCCAGGAAGCTGCAATACAGCAGAGTGGCAAGGCAAAACGTGCTGAGAGGAAGACAGTGTCATGGCAGGATGTCACTACACGATACTTATGACTATGGATCCCAGTTACACCCAGAAGATGCCAACACACAATGCCCAAGGTAGAAGGGAAGCCAGCTGGACTGCTTTACTGCAATTGCGGGTCAGAACACAAAAACCAGATACTCTTCCCCAGGAAGTGTCAGAAACCACCTAGGAACTCAGATCATCCTGTAGGTACTCAGGAAGACAGGCGAGGAGATGGGAGGAGTTTCTCTTCCAAAGAGTCTGAGTTAAATTGAAAGAAACAGTTTTAATCCAGAGTGACTATGTTATCATGAATGGAGAGTTACAAATGCAGAAATGCAGGTTAATGCACAAATTGAGTTAAGCTATAGAAAAAAGAGAGGATAACATTTCCACACATCCATCTTGTAGTGTGTAAATTGCAAGCTGCTAATTAACATGAATGGTTTCGTTTAGGGTTTAGCAACAAGTCATGCTCACTTTAATTCGTATCCCTGGTTGATGGTCATAGGCTATTTCCTTATAGCAGTTCTCTGCCTTTGAGTGTGGGACTTTTATGTCACATGCAGAAAGCCACAATGCAGTGATGGGACAGCATCCTCTCACCTTGTTAGTCTATTTCTATACATACTGCCTGTTAGCCATATCTACAATCACTCAAAAATGGCTGTATTTCTTACAGAGCCCTCCCAAACTGAGACAATTACCCAGAACTTGGGTTTATTTGCGGGGAGGCAAAGAGAGAGGCTGGTGGCTGGCCACTATTTTAGGGGAAGAAGGAAGAATTGCCTACACACTGAAAGTTTTAAGACCATGGATCTCAAGCCTTAGTGAGCACGAAAAATCACCTGGCAGGCTTAGTAAAACACAGATTATTGGACCACATTCCCAGAATTTCTGATTCAACAGGTCTGGGGTGGGGACCTGAGAGTCTGTACTTCTAATAAGTTTCCAGGCAATAATGATACTGCTTGTCTGGGGACCACACTTTGAGAGAACCACTACCTTTAAAATATACTCGAGGCTCAGGTCAAAATCTCCCCTACCTATGAGACAACTAAAGCAAAATAAGTACAGTGTTTCTGTCCCTTCCCCCTTTCTGTGCCCAACTAAGCTACCTGTGGCAGTTAGGAATGCATTCAGCTGCAAATAACAGAAAACCCTTCTACCACTGTTAATCAGGATGGGAAGAGCACAGTGTGTCATAGCAGGATGTCACTGTATTATATTTATGACTAGCGATCCCAGTTACCCTCAACAGATGCCAACACATAATACCCCAGGCAGAAGGGAGGCTGGCTGGACCACTTCCCTGCAATTGGGAGTCAGTGCACAAGATAAAGAGTTATATGGCACTGGACAATGCAAGGATGGCACAGTTTCTCAGGGAGATCATAAAGGCCCCATGTTCCTGCTAAATTCTGCTCTGCCAATGGTGTATTGCTATGTCTAAGAACTAGCTCTCCAGAAAGAAAAGGGAAAAAAACCTGATCTGCAGCATTTGCCAATTTCCATGGTGAAAATATTCCCACCATGGTGATGTCACTGAAGGTAGAGTTAGAGAGAAGTGGGCACAATGCCAGCTCCAGCAACAGCTCTACCCTCTTTAGGATATAGCTTTGACTCCTCGAGGTCTCCACTTCATCCTCTCAAGATGGCTGCAGCAGCTCTTGTGATTAAGAAAACCAAAGGTTTTCCAGCAGCCTCACCCACCAAATTACTGCTTATATCTTATCAACCAAAAGATAGATGATGGCTTGTTAGCTGGAAGATGACTAAAGGGAGGGAGGTTGGAGCAGCTAACAAACAGTGTCTGCCCCCACTTCTCGTATACAATTTTCTCTTCAAGGTTGCCCTTAATATTAATCTGACTCCACTTATAAAAAGAGGAAGGAGAACACACAGTGATACGCTCTGCTTTCTATTCCTCCCAGAAGTGGCACACCACCTTGGGATAGCATAGTTACAAGCAGTATTTTATGGGAGTACTGTTAGGCTGAGCCACAACAGGGAAGTGTGCCTGATTTGTTGGTCAGTGTTGTGAAGGCGTGGTGAGCTCTTCCAGGCTGACGACACATAGCTGATGTGGCTGAGGATGTAGAAGCTGAGTATGATACAAGACTGTCCATGAAGGGCCATTTTCCTGTTCAGATGATCTCTTTTTATTCTACCTCACTGAAGTGAAACTGAGTTATTCTAGAACACAGTGGACCTCTAAGAGCAAAACTGTCAGCAGGACTCAGGCAAACAAACTCCTGGCATCCTCCTCAATAAGTCAGATATCCATTCTCTTTTTCCAGAGCCCATATGAAAGGTCTGAGACTCTGAGTGTGGCACCTATTAATTATCTGGTAGCAGAAAAAACAGTTGGACTGAAGCTTGCAAGAGTGGGTATTAATCCCATTCTCTCAATAACTATCTCTATGACCTTGAACCAGTCACATCTCTTCTCTCAGCTTCAGTTAGCTCATCTGTAATTGAAGGAGTTGAACTGTGCCTTTGTCCTATGGGTCATCTGAGCATTTAAGCAGGAAAAGCAGCTAAACATTTTTAGGAGGGTGACAGGGATAACAATTAGATTTCAACCACACTGTTGTTAATATTAAATGGCTACCTAATCAGACCTCTCTTCTAAATTAATCTGTAATGATTTTGATTGTAACTTAGTTTGTGAAGTGCTTGCTTCTATATTTTTCTCCCATCAACCAATGTGAGGTAAGTAGGGCAGGCATTTTTATCTCCATTATTTTCCTCCTCAGGGTAATGTACAATTCTCACTCTAGGATTCCCATAGTCTACAGCAGCAATTCTCCAAGCATGGTCATAGGCCACTTGCATAAAGTCTCTGAAGGACACCTATTACAAATTCCTCTCCCTGGACTCTATTCCAGACCCACTAAATCAGAATCTCTAAGGCTGAGGCCCTCAGATTTGTTTGCATTTTTGACATAACATCTCCATGTGGTTTTCATATAAACTAAATTTGAAAATCACTAGTTTAAAAAAGTATATTTGGGGGTACAAGTGCAGGTTCCTTGCATGCATATATTGTGTGGTGATGAAGTCTGGGCTTTTAGTGCACCCATCACCTGATTAGTGAACCCAATAGGTAGTCTTTTAATCCTCATACCCCTCCCACCTGCCCACTGTTTAGAGTCTCCAATGTGTAAAGGGAGCTAACATTTGAGGCCCTATTATGTGTCAGGCACTATCCTGGCTGCATCATATGTGCTCTTCCATTCAATACTCATAACAACTCAATAAAGTGTATATATATAAATATAATACTATATATATATAGTTTGTCAATAAACTATTTTGGAGTGCTTTTATATTTATGGAAAAGTTGCAAAGACAGCAGTGATAACATACCCCTCACCCAGTTTCATTGACCCTATTGTTATTACCTTATGTTAGCTTGGTTAGTTTGTCAAAATTAAAAAATCAGCACAACATTGGTATATTACTGTCAATTAAACTCTCAATTATATTCAAATTTCACCAGCTTTTTCATTAATGTATTTTCATATGTTCTATAATCTAGTCCAGAATACCACATTACTTTAGTTGTCCTCTCTCCTTTGTCTCCTCTGATCTGTGACAGTTTCTCATTCTTTTCTTGTTTTTCATCACCTTGACAGTTTTGAGGAGTCCTGGTCAAAGTAGTATAAAATAGTAGAATGTTCCTCACGTTTGGTTTATCTGATGGTTTTCTCATGATTAGGCTGGGGTTATGGGTTTTTAGAGAGAATACAACAAAGGGAAAGTGTCTTTCTCATCACCTAATTATCAAGGGGTACATAATATCTATATGATATCACTTGGTGATATTAATAAACTCTATGCTTGTAATCCCAATTCAATCAAATAGGAAACAAGTTTATCAAGCCTAGTGTTCCATAACTGCTAAGTGGCAAACCAGGATAAAGTTTAATTTCTCTTCTCTGCCATTTTGGTTGCAAGTGACCACTCTAGTTTTATTCTCCTCCCATAAAACCCTCCATTTCAGCTCAACTTGCCATTCTTCTCTGTTGTTTCTTGCTCCACTCCACTCCCCCATGTTTTCCAAGTCTTTTTCAGTGTTCAGCTCAAATCCAATCTGCTCATTGAAATCCTCCATGATCCCCAACACACTCTTCTTTCATGAAATTCTAGATGCTCCTCTAATTTTCCACTTAGCACATATTGTCATAACTGCTGTCTTTCCAAGCCAAAATGGAACAATAATGGGGAGAGACCAGCCTGTATGTGAATCCATTTGCTCCGGAGCTGAATGACATCGGTGTCTTACCTTCTGTAGTCTTTCACACTGTATTCAGAGGAATGCTTCTGTTAAAACAAACTAAATATGGCCTGAGAAGGACTCTGTACTTCTATATTTGAGTCCTTGTGGATGAATTGCAAGCTAACTTAATAGGTAGACAAGACTGAAAACCTAACTTAGGAGTATGTGCCTCTAACAATCACTGAGTCTTGGCCAGTCCCAGCAGCTGTACTTCAACCAGTCATAGACTGCTGAGTGTTTGAACTGTGTTCAAATAAGGCAGACGTCAAGCTATAACCAATCCATCTGTTTCTGTACCTCACTTCCGATTTCTGTATGTCACTTTACTTTTTTTGTCTATAAATTTGTTCTGACCACAAGGCACCCCTGGAGTGTCTTTGAATCTGCTGTGATTCTGGGGGTTGGCCAATTCACGAATCGTTCATTGCTCAATTAAACTCCTTTAAATTTAATTCGGCTGAAGTTTTTCTTTTAACACTTTTAAATTGCAAATCTAATTACACCATCACCATGCTTAAGACTTTTCAATGACTCCCTATTATTTACAAAATCCAAATGTCTACCCTTAACATATAAGGCTCTTACGATCTAAGCCTTGCCCATTATTTCATTTTCCCTCTAGCCTTCACATCACACTCCACTCCACAATATCCTGCATTCCAGTCATGATGAACTATTGGCGATTTCTAAGTGCCCTGTGACCCTTCTGAGCCCTATGCCTCTACACATGTTCTATTATCAGTGAGGAGACCATTATAGAAGACTCCAGTTCACTCTCGCTGATACAACAAGGACAATGATAACATTGTGTCATAGGAACATGAAAAGTAGGGAAGCTGTCCAGCAACTCAATAATGCCATCAAAGACCCGGGGTCTTTGTATTTGTTTGCTTTGCCATCCTCAGAAAACGTGATTTGTCCTCAGGTTGGCTCCCTTCATAATCACAACATGGCTGTGGCAGGTTTAAGCATTCCTTCCCAGCATAGCAATGCCTAGAGACAAAAATAAAAAATAAAAATAAAAGAGCTACCTCTTCCAATGTTTCCCTCTTAAGGTCAAGAGACATTTCCAAAGCCCTCCCAGCAGACTTTTTCTTATATCTCATTGGCCGGAACTGGTTCATATGCCCACTTCCCTAAGCTAATCAAACAAGAGGAATGGGCCTACCATAATTATCTTAGACCAATCAGTGCTTATTCCTAAAGGCAGGGATAGAGTCACTCTCCCTTGGGTCAAGTAGAGGAGGGGACACTTCAGCAAAATCTCAACTCTGCCGAAAGGAAGGTAATTGGTATTGGGTGGGCAGCCAGAGGTATCTGCCACACTGCTGTTACTGCCTTATCCTTCTTGTCTACTAGGCAAACTCCTTCTTATCCTTTAAGACTCAGCTCAAATATTACCTCTTTCAGGAAGCCTTCTCTGATATAACCAAGCAGAATTGAATGCTTCTTCTTCTGATCCCCCATATTACTGGGTTCATACCTCTATGATAGCACTTATTACGTAGCTATAATTCTGCTACCTTTAGAAAAAGTGAAACCTTGGAAGAAAGCACCATTTTCTATTAATATTTGAGTCTAACTTTGTTGAAGGAAAGAGAAGGGAAAAGAGGAAGAAAGGAAGGAAAGAAAAAAGGAAAAGAACCTCTCTCTCAGACTGTTAATCTGTAAAATAGGGATAATTTTACTTTCTAATTATTGTAAAGATTAAATAGAATAATATACAGAAAGCACTCAATAGAGTTCTAACACACAGAGTCCTATATATTTTTTTAACAACACGTACCTCATTTTGTATTTTTTCATACTATCCTCCCACCCTTTACACACATTTCCTAGCACAACACTTTGTACAAGTATAGTTGATCAATAAATATGTTAGTAGTTTACCTCAATCTAAAAATAAATTGCAGATTACTGAACAAATTAAGCAACCAGCTCAGTTTGCCATATCTTGCTTTCCTTTATTAGATTCCCTTAAAAATTTTTAATAACATTTCCTAAATTTTCTATTACCAGAAGAACTCTTAATAGAAGCTTTCCTGCAACCATCCAAAACCTTAGATCTGCACTCTCCCCTTCGGCAACCTTTCACTAGACACTCTTGTTCTACACTCTACTCTCATCAGTATTCTGGGCTTCATTTCAGATCTGTCCTTCTGAGGTATGCCTCCCTCCCCTTCCTAACACTTCTTTGTTGCTAAAAATAAGTGATGTCCCTTCAGAGCAAAAACACTTGGCAAATCAGTTAGCTTTTATAGATACAGCTTTATACTGGTCTCTGTGAGACTGGGGAATGGATGAATTAAATAAAGGAAGAAGCTCACCACCATCTTCTTCTCTCCATGTACTCCTGCATTCCTCAAAGGAGTTTACAAAACCCATGTAAAAATAGCAATGCCACACTCATCAAAAATGCACAGCTAAAGGATGCTAACTGAGACTTTGCAGAATGCTAAACAGTAAATAAAACAGCCAGCTCAGAAGATCACCAGAAAACATTTTGAGGAAGCATTTAATTACAGGGCCCCAGGCCTAACTCAACAAAGTAGAGCTGTTGGTGATGATGATTTAACAACCACACTTTTCCAAGGAAAACCGGAGCATATAACATAGCCAATTTCCTTTAGATTACAATGAATATCTTTTGGACTTCTCTTACCTAGATTATCTCTTGATATGACACTGTCAGCTTGGGTTCTACCTGTACTCAGTTCCTTATATATCCTGTGTTGCTTTTTGATATTAACCCTGAAAGTAGCATTGATATATTACCTAAAATATCCTTTTCACCTATTAGATATTCAACTACTTTGACTTACTCTATTTCCCTACAAGTGAAAATTTTCTATTAACTATGTTTAATAATCCTTACAACTGGTATATGTATAAATAAATATATTCATGTGGATGGATCCACATGTTCATGAGTATCAAGGCATGAACATATTGCATACATGTATATACTCATGCACAAATCTGTATATGTACATACCCGAAAGTGAATGTACCTGAAAACGAAATGTGGTTTGACCACTTTGCACTTCTGAAACTCATCTCTGGAGTTGCATTGTCCTAATTTCTTTGAATGAAAGTAGCGAAATTGCAGCACAAACTAAAATTGCTTAGAGGCCTAAATTTAAAGGTAACTAGCTCAATTAGTACTCAATTAATGCTATTCTGTTTAATCTGTTGGCAATTGTGTCAACCTGCTTGTCAACTACTATCTTCTGATTTTTTTTTAACCTCACCTCAAAAACCATTCTATATTCTCTTTATTTTCTTGAGTTCATACCAAGCTCCCTACCTGCTATTCAGTATTTCATACATATCCTTAGGGCCATGGTTCTCAAAACCTGATTTCTAGGCCTCTGGTTATTAGTCGTGGTGGCGGGTGCCTATAGTCCCAGCTACTTGGGAGGCTGAGGCAGGAGAATGGCATGAACCCGGGAGGCGGAGCTTGTAGTAAGCCGAGATCGCGCCACTGCACTGCAGCCTGAGCGACAGAGTGAGACTCCGTCTCAAAAAACAAACAAACAAAAAGCTTCTTTAGATGTATAAATAGTTCAAAGAGTGAGTCACACAAAAATGGAGATGCGGGGTGGTGAAGAATTAGAAGTATTCTCTAATGTAGACTGATATTATCACAGAATCACAGAACAGAAAGAGTAGGTCAAAATCCCAACAATGTTATAATTGATGGGGTATCCAGCTATTAATTTACTATCTTCAGAGCTGGGAAACTGATAGCCATCCAAAAGCATGCCTTCCAATCATAACAATGCTGTCTCATACATCAAGATAATAACTGTCTTCCTGTAGTTTCTACCATTCAAAATTTATCATAAGCTTAGTAGAGTGATTAATCTATAGTAGCTAACCATTAAGCCACTGACACCTTTGAGAATCTAATAAAAATGATGGGCCCTCTTCATAGAAAACTACACATGAAAAATAATTTTTCTCACAATTTTAGAAAGCTTGCAAGTTATGTGAAGCCCCTTCATCCATGGACCCCCAGGTAAAGACTCCCTCACTCCTGTTTTTTACTGAGTAGAGAAATGGAGGAGAAATAAGCCATGGTTTCCTCCTTCAAGGACCTTACTTTCTAATAGCAAATGTATGTGAAACAGTTAATAGTAATAAGGCAGGATGTGGTTAAGTACTAATCACACACTGAGAGACAGAAAATTCTACTTCTGACAACACAGCAAGATAAAATTCTTGCAAATGGCCATTGTACACTCACATTCCATAAGGGAGATAAAGTCTTTGTTGAGTTCTCAGAAGCATCATCTGACAGCACAGCACCAGGGAGCAGAAGAAGGTTCTGGTCATGGCCTGGTACTTGGTACTCAACAAATTTTTAATGAATAAATAAACAACCATTTACTTATCAGTTGTTTAAAATGCTCCCTGACCTTCCTGAGAAGAAAGTTGAAAAAAACAATAAAATAATTTCACTACCTCCAAGCTTCTTTAGGAACAGCATTTCCATTCATCCCAGCACTTAATCCAAAAATGTCAGTCTTTCTAAACTCAAAATAAAACTCTATGAGACATGTTTTAGATGAGTTGGGAAAGGTTAAAAGAAATGTGTCCAAAGTTACAAAAACAACACTACAGAATAGAATCCAGAAGGTTCTCATTCCAATAGGCTCTCAAGAAGGAACCACTGGTACTTCCATTTTAATGTCTTAATAATGACATCTTCTAACAGAATAATTGGACAGCTTTAAGAAAGTGGTTAATTTTCTCTAAAATCCAGATGTTACCCTGCTTTCTTTATATGGGGAGACCTTGAAGATTGGGTAAGGAAATACCATCAAATAAGGTAACAGGAAAAATGGCCAGTTCATAATCTTTTTTTTTTTTTTTTTTGAGGTGGAGTCTCACTCTGTCACCCAGGCTGGAGTGCAGTGGGGTGATCTCGGCTCACTGCAAGTCCCGCCTCCCAGGTTCACACCATTCTCCTGCCTCAGCCTCCTGCGTAGCTGGGACTACAGGTGCCCACCACCACACCCAGCTAATTTTTTTGTATTTTTAGTAGAGACGGGGTTTCACCGTGTTAGCCAGGATGGTCTCGATCTCTTGACCTCGTGATCCGCCCGCCTCAGCCTCCCAAAGTGCTGGGATTACAGGTGTGAGCCACCTCGCCCAGCCCATAATCATTTCTATTTGCTCTCAAAATTGCTCTGTAATGAAACACAAAATATTTTCTTCTAACCAGGATTGTTGTTCTTTTGTTCTTCACATGCATATTATGTATTATAAGGATGGTTTTGTTTGGTGTCATTTTGCTTAAGTAAAAGGATTTTAACTGAAGGCAAAATCTTGCAAGAGAGTCGAAGGAGTTAACACTCTACCAACTATAAATGAAATATATAGCTTCATTTAACCCCTTATAATGTCTTTTCCCAGATAAATCAAAGAATTAATGTAATATAAAGAGGGATCAGAATGTATGAGTTCAGGTCCCAGCTCTACCATCCAATCATTACATGGCCTCAAATCAAATTAAATCAGACTGAGGTCAGTCTGAGCCTCAGTTTTGCCACCAGTAAAATAAAACTGATAGGATAATAAGACTTGCCTCATTGCCCTCCATGGTCGAATTGAGGTTTTTGTGAGATTATTCACACGAAGATAGTCCTTTAAAACTCTGTATCAGTGTTGAGACAATATAGTTTCACCCAGAAGAGATGCTTAGTTCGTTAAGTTGGATCTACTGGTGATAGTTGGATCTAGCTCCACTCATGTAGTATCAGAGCCTTAGGGGTCAAACTGGAGTAGTGGGTATAGGAGTTAAGATCACTGCCACACATACTTCTCCTTCACCTTCTACTGTACCTCAGCCCAGCACTACTAGGATCCTAACTAGCTAAACAGCATCTCAGTTGCCCCTAATTTCATGAACATTCAAAGCTATTTTGGGGAAAGGTAAGACACATTTAATTACTTTTCCAAAGTCTGACGGCAGACTAAAAACAGCAACTGAATTCAGCAACTCCAGGGTTCCAGTTTGTTATTCAATAGCCAATTAATTGTTATTAATGTATACTACAATATAAGTATATCCTTATGACACAGTTGATAAATGAACTTGATACAAGGGGAAAACAGTCTATATTTTTTAAATTAACATTTACAGAGTCAGGAGAGTTCAGAAAAACAGCAATTCAAAAGTGTCATCCTGAACAGATGGTTGCTCTCTACATGCTATCTCTGAAGGGATTTTTTTTCAAAGTAAATAGAAACAAATGTTTTGGTGCATTGTGTACCAAAATACATATCTTACGAGAAGCATTTTCCAGGATGAGATGAGTTTCTTATTGATCACATTTTTATGACAAAGACAAAAACTGATTTTGGAGCTAGTTTAAGACATTCACTGTTACTTTATGATTAAATTACTATTAATAGATAATATGTTTAGTTACTTCTAAGATATTTAACACATTTCATTTTAAATCTGCCCATTCTGTCCTTTTGTCCCCTCCTCCACCTCCATTTAGTTTTCAACAACCTTAAGCCAAAAAGGGCGTTTGTCTCTCTTTAAAATATTCCTTTAACATCCAATAAAATATGAATGTCTTTAAGAGAATAATACACATTGTTCTTTCATTAACTCATTTCTTCAATAAACATATTTCAAGGATCAACACTATGAAAGGGAAAAGTACTTATGAGCCCTAATTCTGTCACTGATAATATGACATTAAAGACATCTCATAACTATTCCTTGCCTCAGTCAGCCATTATAATATTTGACCTGCCCACCTGACAAACCCTTGTATGAATGCTCATTCATTCATTCATTCAGCAAATATTCACTGAGCCCGTACTCTGTGCTGCTCACTGGCATGGTGCTGCAGATCTGGTAGTAAACAAAACAGACATGAGCCTGACTTCATGAGTCCAGTCTATGAGAATTAACAAAGGGAACAAAAACAAAAGGTTCTATTTGAACAGGAAGAGTCAGAGAAAGACATTCTAACTTGGAGACTTGAGGATGTAGCCTCCTTTTACCCAAGCTACTGGTAAGTAGAGAAATGGTATAGATTACAAGAGAAAAACATAATTAAATGTGCAAAAACACCTCATCACTGCTTCATATCAATGTTGGCTCAAAATATGAGCTAAAAATACAATCCAGAAGTTTCTTCCTTCCTCTAGGTGTGCTTTTTCCCCCTATAATAGCTCACAGTGACTTTTTTTTTTGAAGGGAGGTATTATGCTATAAATGTAAAGACATTACTTTAAACACAAATGCACAAACAAAAGCAGCACTCTAAACAACACAGGAAAATGTGACATCTTCTCTAGTCCAGTATTTCCCCAAATATGGTATGTAGACCACTGAAAGACATGAAATCACTTTAGGTGGTACATAAAGCTTTCTTAATAGTTATGTGTTTATTTTAATGTGTATCAGAAATAAAATATACCCTGAATATAAAAAACATTATTTTACTGATATTTGGGCTTAGTATGAGGCTGAAGTGGGTAGCACTGTAATCGTTTCCTTTATGTAGCCCACATGAATTACAGGGGCAGGGCTCAGGCGTGCCTATGAATGTTTGCAGCCTTCTGCCATAATTTTAGAGCATAAGTGCTATTAGTACAAGTATACTAGCAATTGAATCTCACATCCTGTTCCATGTGTATTGCTGCAATCTTGTCTGGGATAAGCCATTTGTTACTGTAAATAACAATAGTTCCAGAAACAGACTTGGGAAAGGACTCACTGGCTCAGTTTAGGTCATGTGTCCATTAAAGCAAACATTGTGGCCAGTGGGATGAGGTTCTTAAATAGGCCAGGCCTCAGCTTTGTTGCCCCCTCTGCAATCTGGGGTTGGGGGTAACCCTACCTGAGCCATACAGATAAACAATAGAGGAGATGTGGTTCCACAAAAGAAAACAGAGGGACTGCTCCACATTTGTATAATGAGGATAGTATCTCTTAAATCATAGTACTGAGGTGAGGATTAAATGAAATAAAGTATATATTGCCTGATGGATACAATGAGTGGCCCAAAATAAGTGCTCAACAAATGGTGGTACTAGGAGTAATAATAATTTTTATTATTGTTTGTAAATAGGATGATTTTTGTTGTCGTTATAGTAGTAATTTTCTAAAACAGTTTTAGGGTCATATTTGTTATCTTAATTATTTTTCAGCCTACAAATGAAGGATAATTATTTGAATATAATCTTTGCAGAGCCATTATGTAAAGGTGGCACTTCCTCCAATTATATCCTTAATTTGTTTATTATTTCCATGCCTAATCAACGTACTCTGAATTACCACAATAAAATTTTCTATATCTCACCAAACAGCTTTTTGCTTCGCTCTTAAGTGACACATAGTTTAATCATGACACAATCTTATTTAAATAATTACTGAACCAATAGTGTTAATAATACATTTGCAACAATAAATTGCAATATATTTTTCATAGAATCCATATGATTTTGTGAGTTAATTTAGTATAAAACTTACATGAGTTTCAAAATTAAAAGTGGTGATATTAAAAAAACAACAATATTAGCAGGAACTTAGTAATGTTGCTAGAATCTTTATTTTTTAAAAGTACATAATGTGGTTAGGAAGAAGAGTTAAAACAAACATGAAGACTAAAACATAACAAAATAAAATCATTTATCCCTCTTTGGATCAAGAATATTACTGTGTGTATCCTTTAAATAACACAGTTAGTTGAAGATTTATGATAGACTAGCATAAATTCAAAAGTTAACCAAAATATTTACAGTAAAACAATATATGAATAACATATATTTGCTTCATAATATTATGAGTAAAGATTATCATCAGCCAGGTGTGGTGGCTCACGCCTGTATTCCTAGCACTTTGAAAGGCTGAGGCAGGTGGATCACCTGAGGTCAGGAGTTCAAGACCAGCCTGGCCAACATGGTGAAACTCTACCTCTAGTAAAAATAACAAAAAACAAAAAACAAAAATTAGCCAGGCGTGGTGGTGGGCACCTGTAATCCCAGCTACTCGGGAGGCTGAGGCAGTTGAATCACTTGAACCCGGGAAGTAGAGATTGCGGTGAGCCAAGATCATGCCATTGCACTCCAGCCTAGGTGACAAGAGTGAAACTCTGTCTCAAAAAATAAATAAATAAAATTTCATCTATTAAGATTATTGCCGAGCGTGGTGGCTCACGCCTGTAATCCCAGCACACTGGGAGGCTGAGGCGGGCAGATTGCCCGAGATTAGGAGTTCAAGACCAGCCTGGACAACATGGTGAAACCCCATCTCTACTAAAAATACAAAAATTAGCCGGGCGCAGTGGTGCATGCCTGTAATCCTAGCTACTTGGGAAGCTAAGGCAGGAGAATTGCTTGAACCCAGGAGGCAGAGGTTTCAGCGAGCCGAGATCATGCCATTGCACTCCAGCCTGGGCAACAAGATGAAACGCCATCTTAAAAAATATATATATATTATGAAAAATACATAGGCAAATATAAAGCATTGAATAAGTTTCTTCAATATATTGGGTCCTCAGCAAAATATAAAATATAAATCCTATCAATTTTAAAATGTAGATATGGTATATTTTTATCTTTTCTCTCTCTTTTTTTTTTTTAAATAAAAAAAGTAATTTATTTTCTCACAGTTATGGAGGCTGGGAAGTTCAAAATCAAGGTGCTGGCAGGAGCAGGTTTGGTGTCTGGTGAGGGCTTCTCTCTGCTTCCAAGATGGCGCCTGATCACTGAATCCTCCAGGGGGAAGAATATTGCGTCCTCACATGGTGGAGGGCAGAAGGGCAGGAGTAGCTTAATTCTGCCTGAAGCCTCATTTCTCCAGGCCTTAATCTCATTCATGAAGGAGGAGCCCTAATGACCCAGTCACCTCTTAAAGGTCCCACTTCTTAATACTACCACATTTACTATGAAGTGTCAATAGATATGGTATATTTATTTTAC
Source organism: Pongo abelii (assembly GCF_028885655.2). Classification (NCBI taxonomy): domain Eukaryota; kingdom Metazoa; phylum Chordata; class Mammalia; order Primates; family Hominidae; genus Pongo; species Pongo abelii. The sequence continues at coordinate 55,419,858 of NC_072003.2, forward strand.
CTTCATTTGTGTAAAACTTAACAGAGCTCAAGAGAAATAAGACAAAGGTAAGTGAAATATTGTTTAAATATCATAAATTAAAAATATTCTAGAATAGTCATAGAGGAATTAAAATCCTAGGACTAAGTGAGGTAATAACTTCTGATATTAAAAAATATAAAAGTGATTGCCAAAAGAAACAAAGAATTGAGTTTACCTTAAAGTTAAATCCTATTCAGACTGTCAAATAAATTAAATGATATATTAGCAGAAATGACCAAATTCCTATCTACACATAGTGAAGGCAGCTGAAAAAGCTCCCTGGGGACAAAGCCATTTCTGTTTGTGGCTTTTTTATGTTCTAGTGCTTCCTTACACTGAATCAGTTTCTTACAAAAACATCAAACACCAAAATGCATGTCTCTAGTATATACTTTAGTAGAAATATAAATGCATGTGGCTTTCTACCAAAAACCTCAAATGAATTAAGAGAGGCATTGGGGTTTTGCTTTTAGTAAAGAACTATGAGTTCCTTTTTCTTAGAATTTTTGCATCTATATTCATGAGGAATATTAGTTTGTAATTTTCTTTTATTGTAATGTCTTTGTCTGGTTCTGGTATCAGGCTAATGCTGGCCTCATAGAATGAAGTCAGAAGTATTTCCTTCTCTTCAGTTTTCCAGATGAGAAATGTTATTATTTCTTCCTTAAAAGTTTAGTAGAATTCTCAGTGAAGCCACCTGGACCTGTCATTCTCTTCATGGAAAGTTTTTAACTATAAATTCAATTTCTTTAATAAATATAGGATTATTCAGGCTATCTAGTTCTTCTTGAGTAAGCTTTGTTAGTTTGAGTCTTTTAGAATGAATTTGTCCATTTAATATAAATTGTTGAATTTATTGGCATAAAGTTGTTCAAAATATTCCCTCATCCCTATTAATATCAGTGTAATCTGTAGTGGTGTAACTTCTCTCATTATTGATATTGGTAATTTTTGTGTCCTATATTTTTTCCTTTTCATTCTAGCTAGAGATTTAGCAGTTTTACTTATCTTCTTAAAAAGCAGTTTTTTGTTTCATTGATTTCCCTCTACTGTTTTAATATTTCACTGATATCTGTTCTGAAACATTCTGGTATGTTATTATTTCCTCCCTTTTTCATACTTTGAGAGTTTAACTTACTCCTCCAGTTTCTTTTCTTTCCTCCTCCTCCTTTTTTCTCCTTCCTTCTCTTTTCCTTTTTTTAAGAGATAGGGTCTCACTGTATTGCCCAGGCTGGAGTGCAGTAGCTATTCACAGGCATGACCACACGGTGGCCTCAAACTACTGGGCTCAAGTGATCCTCCTTCCTGAGCCTCCTGAGTAGCTGAGATTATAGGCATGCAAGACTGCACCCAGCTTCTTCCAGTTTCTTAAAATGGAAAGTTAGGTTATTAATTTGAGACCTTTCTTTAATGCTATAAATTTTCCTGTAAGTACTGCTTTATCAGCATCCCGCAAATTTTAGTATATGTTCACTTTCATTTAGTTCAAAATATTCTCTACATTATCTTTTGATTTCTTCTTTGATTATGGTGACTGAGAAGTATGCTATTTAGTTTTTTAAAATTTGGAGATCTTCCATACATCTTTCTGTTGCTTATTTCTCATTTAATACCATTGTGGTTAGAGAACATACTTTGTATGGTTTTAATTTTTAAATGTGTAAAAATGTGTTTTATGGCCTAGAATGTATGCTTGAAAAGAACATGTATTCTGTCCCTCATGAGTAAGGTGTTTTATAAATGTCATTGAGGGAAGTCTAGTTGATAGTGGTTTTCAAGTCATTTACATTTTTACTAATTTTCCATTTACTTGTTTTATGAATCACTGGGAAAGCAGTGTTGATCATTCCAAATATAATTGTGTATTTCTCCTTTAATTTCTGTCCGTTTTTGTTGTATACATTTTGAGTCTGTGTAATTAGGTGCATAAATGTTTTGAATTATTATTTCTTCTTGATGAATTTCTCCTTCCATCATTATGAAATTACATTCTTCATCCTTGGTGATAGTCTTTGCTGTGAAATTTACTTTCTCTGATATTAGCCACTCCAGCTTTCTTTTGATAAGTGTTAGCATGGTATATCTTTTTTCATCCTTCTACTTTTAAACTCAACTGTGTTTCTTGTAGACAGCATATATTTTTTATTGTTTTTTATTCAATCTGATAATATCTGCCTTTTAATCAGAGTGTTTATCCCACGTACATTTAAGGTTAACCATTGATATGGTTAAATAAGTCTAACATCGTGCTATTTATTTTCTATTTGTTCTATTATTTTATCTCTTCTCTTTTTCAGCATACTTTTGGATTATTTTTATTATTCCACTTTATCTCCTTTGTTTATTATCTATAACTTTTGTTTTGCTATTTTAGTAGTTGTTTTAAGGTTTATAGTATACATCTTTAACCTATCACAGTGTAACTTCAAGTGATACTGGTTTATATAGAAGATTCCTAAATTATATACTTCCATTTCTCCCCTCCTACTTTTTTTGTCATATATTTACTTATGCTGTAAACTCCATTTTGTCATATATTTTACTTACAATATTCACTCCACAGCACATTATATGGTTGGTGCAAAAGTAACTGCAGCTTTTACTATTAAAAGTAATGGCAAAACCTAAAAATCAAAATTGCTTTTGCACAACCTAATATTATTTGTTGTCTTTTAAAGAGGTTTAAATAATAAGAAACGTAGTTGTCATTTCTGGTGTTCTTTATTTCTTTCTGTAGGTACCTATTTCCACTGGTGCTATTTTACTTCTGCCTGGAAGACTTTCTTCAGAATTTCTAGGAGTACAGGTCTACTGCTGATAAATAATTCTGTCTTCTACATGTGAAAAAGTGATTATTTTGTCTAGATTTTTGAGAGAGATTTTCTCTGGGCATATAATTCTAGGTTGAAAGTATTTTTCTTTTGGTATTTTTCAGATATTGATCCAGTCTTATCATTTGTAGCATTTCCAAAGAGAAATTGGTTTTAATCCTTATCTTTTTTTTCTGTACATAACGCATCCTTATTCCATAGCTGTTTGTAAGATTTACTCTTTATCATTGGTTTTGAGCAGTTTCATTATGAGACTTAGTGTAGTTTTCTTCAAATTTCTTGTGATTGGGGTTCACCATTGATATGGTTTGGCTCTGTGTCCCCACCCAAACATCACCTTGAATTGTAATAATCCCCACATGTCATGGGAGGGACCTGGTGAGAAGTAATTGAATCATGGGGGTGAGTCTTTCCCATGCTGTTCTCATGATAGTAAGTTTCATGAGATCTGATAGTTTTATAAAGGAGAGTTCCCCTGCACAAGTTCTCTCTTGCCTGCTGCCATGTAAGACGTGACTTTGCTCCTCATTTACCTTCTGCCATGATTGTGAGGCCTCCACAGCCATGTGGAACTGTGAGTCAATTAAACCTCTTTTCTTTATAAATTAACTAGTCTCACGTATGTCTTTATTAGCAGCATGAGAACACACTAATGCAACCATGATCCTTGGATCTATGGATTTGTAGTTTTCATCAAAATTCAACATTTTTATTATTTCTTTATTGACCCTTATTTTTTTCCTGATTTCCCTTTGGGAACTCTAATTATACATACATTAGCTGGCTTAAAGTTGTCCCTCACTGCTCTTTATTTTTAAGCAGCTTTATTGAGATGTAATTCACATACCATGAAATTCATTCACTTAAAGTGTACATGTTAATGGTTTTTAGCATATTCAGGAAATTATGCAACCATCACTACTACATAATTTTAGAATGTTTTCATCACTGAGAAATCCCATACTCATATTTCATTAGTTTCCCATGGATACCACAACAAATTACTGCAAACTTAGTGGCTAAAGCAATACAAATGTATTATCTTAGACTTCTAGAGTCAGGAGTCTGAAATGGTCCCACTGGGCAAATATCAAAGTGTCTGCAAGGCTGCATTCCTTTCTGGAGGCTGTAGAGAAAGACTCATTTCCTTGCCTTTCCTAGTTTCTAGAAGGCACCCGCATTTCTGGGCTGATGACCTCCCCTTCCTCCATCTGCAAAGCCAGCAACACTGTATCTAATTATTAACATTTCTCTCTCTGACAAAACCTGGGAGAGGTTCTTTAGTTTTAACAATTCATGTGATTAAATATTCAAGTGGATAATTCAAGATAATCTTTTCATCTCAAGGCCTGTACACCTGATCACATCTGTAAAGTTCTTTTTGTCATGTGAGGTAACATATTCACAGGTTCTAGAATTAAAACGTGGACATCTTTGGGGACTACTCTTCTGCCTACCACACCCACTAGCAGCAACTCCCTCATCCTCCCCCTGTCCCACTCTAAGCAACCACTAATCCACTTTGTTTTTATAGATTTGCCTATTCTGGACATTTTATATAAATGGAATTATATAATACCTAGTCTTTTGTGCCTGGTTTCTTTCACTTAGCATAATGTTTTCAAGGTTTATCTATGCTGTAGTATGTATCAGCACTTCATTTCTTTTGGATAATATTTCATTTTACGGATATACCACATTTTATTCATCAATTCATCAACTGATGGACATTTCGGTTGTTTCTACTTTTTGGCTTATGAATAATGCTGCTAAGAAGATTAAGTTTTTTTGTGGACATATGTTTTCATTTTTATTGCGTATACAATTAGAGTGGAATTGTACTGTAAGATACATTTAATTTTTTGAGAAACTATCAAACTGTTTTCCAGTTTGCTGGTAGGCAGTATCATTTTACATTCCTAGCAGTAATTGATGAGGGTTCCAGTTTGTCCACATCCTCAATAGAACTTGTAATTGTCTGTCTTTTTTATTATAGCCATTCCAGTAAGTGTAAATTGGTATTTCACTGTGGTCTTGGTTTGCATTTCCTTACTAAGAATGTTGAGCATCTTTATATGTCATTACTAGCTATACGTATATCTTCTTTGGGGAAATGTCTATTCAGACCCTTTGTCCATTTTTAAATTGAGCTATTTGTCTTTTTATTATTGAGTTATAAGAGTTATTTATATATTCTGGATACAAGTCCCTTAACAAGCATATAATTTAAAAATATTTTCTCCCAATAGGAACGCTTTTACACTGTTGGTGGGACTGTAAATTAGTTCAACCATTGTGGAAGACAGTGTGGTGATTCCTCAAGGATCTAGAATTAGAAATACCATTTGACTCAGCAATCCCATTACTGGGTATATACCCAAAGGATTATAAATCATGCTACTATGAAGACACATTCACACATATGTTTATTGTGGCACTATTCACAATAGCAAAGACTTGGAACCAACCCAAATGTCCATCAATGATAGACCGGATTAAGAAAATGTGGCACATATACACCATAGAATACTATGCAGCCATAAAAAAGATGAGTTCATGTCCTTTGCGGGGACATGGATGAAGCTGGAAACCATCATTCTGAGCAAACTATCACAAGGACAGAAAACCAAACACCACATGTTCTCACTCATAGATGGGAATTGAATGAGTACCCTTGGACACAGGGCAGGGAACATCACACACTGGGGCCTGCCAGGGGGTGGGGGGCTGGGGGAGGGATAGCATTAGGAGAAATGCCTAATGTAAATGATGAGTTGATGGGTGCAGTAAACCAACATGGTTTAAATGTATACCTATGTAACAAACCTGCACGTTGTGCACATGTACCCTAGAACTTAAAGTATAATAAAAAAAAATTTCTCCCATCTGTGGGTTGTCTTTTTACTTTCTTGATGGTGTCCTTTAAAGCATGAAGATTTTAACTTTGATGAAGTCCAATTTACCTATTTTTCTTTTGTCACTTGTACTTACTGTGTTGTATCTAAGAAACCAATTGCCCCAATAACAGGAAGATTTATTCCTATGGTTTCTTATAAGATTTTTTTTTAAGTTTTAGCTCTTAAATTTAGGTCTATGATCAATTTTGAGATATAATAATTTCAGCATTTGGTGTGAGATAGAGGTTCAATTGATTCCTTAAAATGTAGGAATCTAGACTATTTTTTTCTCTGTCTGATTGTCTTGATATCCTTGTCAAAAATCAATTGACCATAAAAGTAAGGATTTCTTTCTGGACTCTTAATTCCATGCCATTGATCTATACATGTCTCTAAATAGCTTTCCTTGTGCCAGTATTACACTGGCTTCATTGCTTTAGCTTCACAGTACATTTTAAAATCAGGAAGTGTGAGTCCTCAACTTTGTTCTTCTTTTTCAGTATTGTTTTGTCCATTCTGAGTCCCTTACAGTTTCACATGAATTTTATGATCAGCCTGATAATTTTTTTAAAGCCAGCTGAGATTTGATAGAAATTGCACTGAATCTGTAGATCAATTTGCGGAGTATTGCTTTCTTAACATTATTAGTTAAGTCTTCTAACCCATTAACATGAGATGTCTTTCCAATTATTTGGATCCCCTTTAATTTATTTCAACAATATTTTGTAGTTTTTTTTTGTTTGTTTTTGAGGCAGGGTCTTCTCTGTTACCCAGGCTGGAGTGCAGTGACATGATCAGGAGTCACTCAGCCTTGACCTCCCTGGCTCATATAGTCCTCCTACCTCAATCTTCCCAAGTAGCTGGGACTATAGGCATGTGCTACCACTCCTGGCTAATTTTTTAATTTTTTTGTAGAGACAGGGTCTCAACATGTTTCTCAGGCTGGTCTCAACTCTTAGGCTCAAGCAATCCTCCCACCTCAGCCTCCCAAAGTGCTGGGATTAAGGCGTGAGCCACTGCAGCTGGCCAAATTTTATAGTTTTGAATGTATTAGTCTTGCATTTCTTTTTCTAACTACTTTTTTAAATTGATGAAAATTATATAAATGTATAGTGTACAACATGATGTTTTAAAACACATCTATATCGTGGAATGGCGAAATAAAGCTAATTAACATGCATTACCTCACATACTTCCCATTTTTAGTGTGATGAGCACACTTAAAATCTACTATCTTAGCCATTTTCAAGTATACAATACATTGTTACCAACTATAGTCATCATGTTGGACACTAGCTCTCTTACATAAAAAGGATACACTAAGATCAAGTGAGATTTATCCCAGGAATACAAAGTTGCTTTAATATCTGAAAATCAATGTAATATGCTATCTTAACAGAAAAAAGAACAAAAACCACATGATCATTTCAACTGATGCAGAAAAAGAACTGTTGGATTTTGTGTAATGCCTTTTCTGCATCATTTGACCAAATCCCACTTGATCATTGTGTATCCCTTTTATACATGGCTGGATTTGGTTTTCTAATATTTTGTTCAAAAATTTGCATCTATATTCATGAGGAATATGGGCTTGAAGTTTTCTTATGATGTCATTGTCTGATTTTGGTTTTCTGGTGACATAGATTAAGTTGGGAAGTGTTTCTTCCTGTTCTATATTTTGAGAGTTTGAGAAAGATTAAAATTGATTTTTCCCAATTTTTTATTGTGGTGAAATACATATAACATAAAATTATCTTTTTTTTTTTTTTTAAGACGGAGTCTCACTCTGTTGCCCAGGCTGGAGCGCAGTGATGCAATCTTGGCTCACTGCAAGCTCCGTCTCCCAGATTCACGCCATTCTCCTGCCTCAGCTCTGGAGTAGCTGGGGACTACAGGCGCCCGCCACCACGCCCAGCTAATTTTTTTTTTGTATTTTTAGTAGACACGGGGTTTCACCATGCTAGCCAGGATGGTCTTGATCTCCTGACCTCGTGATCCACCTGCCTCAGCCTCCCAAAGCGCTGGGATTACAGGCGTGAGCCACTGCGCCTGGCCAACAATTTTTAAGTGTATAGTTCAGTGTATTAAATGCATTCATAATGTTGAGCAATCATTATCACCATCAGATCATCTCTTTTCATCTTGTAAAACTGAAACTCTATACCCATTAAACAATAACTGCCCACTGTCCATTTCCCCCTCTCCCTGGCTCCTGGAAACCACCATTCTCCTCTCTGTCCCTATGATTTTGCTCTATGATTCTGACTACTCTATTTACCTCATATAGTGTAATCAGAGAATTTGTCTTTTTGTGACTAGCTTATTTAATTTACCATAATGTCCTCAAGGTTCATCCATATTGTAGCATATGTAAAAATTCCATTCCTGTTTAAGGCTAAATAATATTCCATTCAACGTATATACCACATGTGCTTATCCATTCACCCATCAATGGATACTTGAGTTGCTTCCACGTTTTAGCTATTGTGAAAAATGTTACTATGATCATGCGTGTATAAACATCTCTTTAAGACCCTTTCCATTCTTTTAGGTCTATGTTGAGAAACTTAATTGCTGGATCATATGTTAATCCTATTTTTAATTGTTTATGAAACTGTCATTCTGTTTTCCACAGTAGCTGTACCATTTTACGTTCCCATCAAGAGTATATAAGGTTCCAATTATTTCCCAACCTCAGCAATACTTGTTATTTTTTCTTTTAATAGTAGCCATCTTTATGAATGTGAAGGTAGTATTTCACTGCAGTTTTTATTTGCATATCCCCAGTGAGTAGTGATGTCGAGCATCTTTTCATGTGTTTATTGGTCATTTGTATATCTTCTTTGAAGACATGCCTATTTAAGTCTTTTGTCCATTTTTAATCAGGTTGCCTTCTTGTTGAGTTTTAGGAGTTCTCTACATTTTCTGGATATTAATGCCTTATGAGATATATGATTTGCAAATATTTCCTCCAATTTTATGGGTTGCCTTTTTACTCTGTTGATATTGTCTTTTGATGAACAATTTTTTTAAAAAATTGTTTTTTTAAAAAATTGTTTTTTAAAAAATTAAGAGATCCCATTTGTCTATTTTTTGTTTTGTAGCCTGAGACTTTGGTGTCATATCCAAGAAAACATAGCTACATCCAACATCATGAAGGTTTGCCCTGTTTTCTTGTAAGAGTTTTACAGTTTTAGATCTTAAATTTAGGCCTTTGATTCGTTTTGAGTTAATTTTTGTACGGTGTTAAAGGTCCAACTTCATTCTTTCTCATGTAAATATCCAGTTTTCCCAGCACCATTTGCTGAAAAGAATTTTTTTTCCCTATTAAATAGTCTTGGCATTCTTGTCAAAATCATTCGACCATATACGTGAGGGCTTATTCTCGGGCTCCCTTTTCTCTTCCATTGTCTATATGGCTGTCCTGATACCAGTACCACACTGTTTTGGTCACTGTAACTTTGGCATAAGTTTTGAAATCAGGAAGTGTGAGTTCTCCAGCTTTGTTCTTTTTCAAGATTGTTTTGGCTAATCAGGGTTCCTTGAGATTCCATATGAATTTTAGAATGAGTTTTTCTATTTCTGTAAAAATTGTCATTAGGATTTTGATAGGGATTCCATCAAATCTGTACATCTTTTAAGTAGCATTGACATCTTAACAATATTAAATCTGGAACTGATTCTCTGAATGTTTGGAGGAATTGACCAGTGAAGCCTTTTGGGTCTGAGCTTCTCTCTGTGGAAAATTTTGCATTACTAATTCAATCTCTTTATTTGTTATAAGTCTATTCAGATCTTTTATTTCTTGAGTCAGTTTCAGTTTATTCATTTCATCTAAGCTAATTTTTGGCATTCAATTATTCATTTATAATCTTTTTATTTTGATAAGGTTAGTTTTACAGTTTTACTAATGTTAAGTTCATAGTAATGTTATGACATTTAATGTTTTAATTATGTAATGTCATGACATTTAATGACAATTAATGTTGTACTAATATTAAGGTTAGTAGTAATGTTTCCTCTTTCATTTTAGGTTTAGTAATTTAAATTTTCTCTTTTATTTCCCCCTGGTCAGAAAAGCTAAAAGTTTATCTATTTTGTTGATTGTTTTCAAGAACCAGCTTTTGGTCTCATTAATTTTCTCTACTGTTTTTCCATTCTGTATTTCACTTATTTCCTCTCTAATCTTATTATTTCCATCATCTGCTTACTTTGGGCTTAGTTTGCTCTTCACTTTAAGTTTTCTATGACGAAGATTAGAATATGGACTATTTTTTTCTTATTTAATATAGGCATTTACAGCTATATATAATATAATATTAATATAGATATTTATAGCCACTGCTTTAGCTGAATTCTACTGGTTTTGGCATGTTGTATTTATATTTTCACTTATTTCATTGTATTTTCTAATTTCTCCTGTCATTTCTTCCTCAGTCCATTGATTATTTAGGAGTGTGTTGTTTTTTATATATTTGCGAATTTCCCAAATTTCCTTCTGTTATTAGTTTTTAATTTAATCTCCTTGTGGTAAGAGATACACTTTGTTGATTTCAATCCTTTTAAATTTATTAAGGCTTATTTTGTGCCCTAACATTGGTCTAGCGTGGAGAGTATTTCATGTCAACTTGAGAAGAATGTATATTCCACTGTCGTCAGGTGGAGAGTTCTATAGATGTCTGTTAGGCCTAGTTGACTTATATATTGTTCAAGTTTTCTATTTCCTTTTTAATCTTCTATATAGTTATGCTGATTGAGAGTGGGATACAGAAGTCTATTATTATTGAATTATTTTTCCCTTCAATTCTGTCAGTTTTTGCTTCATATATCTTGGGACTCTGTTGCTATGTGCATATATGTTTACAATTATTATATGTCCAACTGTTATATCTTCCTTTTATCATTATAAAATGTCCCTCTTTGTCTTTAGTAACAATTTGTGTCTCAAAACACAAAACAATTTGTGTTTTGTCTGATATTAGTATAGCTCCTTTACCTCTTTTGGTTACTGTTTGCATGGTTCTTTTTTCCTCATCCTTCTAGTTTTAACAGATTTGTATCTCTGAATCTAAAGTGTGCTCTTGTAGACAGCATATAGTTGAATTATTTTTTAATAGATTCTGCAAATCTCTGCCTTTTACTTTGCATATTTAATCCATTTACATTTAATGTAATTACTGATATAATTTATGTCTGCCTAATTTAAAATTTTCTTTTTTCTCTGTGTATTCATTCTGGATAGTTTGTATTTCTATGCCATCAGGGTCATTAATCTTTTTTTCTTTAATATCTAATGTGCTATTGACCCCATCTAGTTTATTTTTTATCTTAGACATTACAGTTTTTATCTCTAGATATTTAATTTGGGCCTCTTTTAAAAAATATATATGAAGTCTCTACTCACAGATATAATGCAGTTATAATAACTTCTAATATCTTTGTCTTCTAATTCCAACATCTGCATCAGTTTTTAGATGGATGGATTACCTTTCTTAATGTGGGTCAGATTTTCTTGGTTTTCTGCATGCCCAGAAATATTTACTTGGATCCAGTCATTATGAATGTTGCCTTTTTGGCTGCTGGATATTTTCATATTTTTAAAAAATATTCTTGGGTTTTGTTTCAGGGCATGGTTAAATTCCTTGGAAATAATTTGATCATTTTGAATCTTGCTTGTGAGGCAAGACCAATGTATAACAACATTTAGTCTGAAACTAATTATTCCCCACTACTGTAGCAAGACCCTTTTGAGCACTCTCTCCAATACTTTATAAATTAGGAGATGTTCTGGTCTGGCTGACAGAAATAGGCACTATTATTAGACCTGTGTAAGTGCTGTCACTGTTCCCCCTAACTCTCTTTGATGGTTATTTCCCCAGTCCTTAACAGTTTCCCCATATGCATGTGCCAATTATTAATTGGAATACTCAAAAGATTCTCTGCAGATCTTTAGAGTTCTGTGTGCAGCTTTCTCCTCTCCAGTACTTTATCCTAAGAACTCTAGCTTCCTTGGTCTCTCCAGACTCCCAGCTCTATCTCCTCAACCCATGGAGTCTACTAAGCTTTACCTGGCTTCCTCCTTTTTGCACCACAACCTAAAAAATCCCTCAAGGCAGTAAGCTGTGGTAACCATGAGGTCACCTCATTTGTTTCCTATCTGTCAGGAATCACTGTTATTCATAGCCTGATGTCCAGGATCTTGAAAATCATTATTTCATGTATCTTGTCTGCTCTTTCTTATAGTTGTTTCAGATGGGATGGTAGATAAACAGGCAGTAACTGTTATTCCATCTTGACAAGAAACAGAAGTCTTTCCCTGGGTTTCTTGATGGCTCCCATGGGCTCCAAATGGCTGAGAATTTTTCTAAACCACAGGGGGTACCTTATGACACACTTGATGTAATGTAAAAGGAAGTCTACAAAATGCTCTTCGAAGTATTCATTCCAAAAATGTTTAATCTGAATCTGAGGACTATTGCATCCAAGTCAGGGTAGGCCTCACATAAGCCACCATCCTACAACAAAGAGCAGTTGTAGTGGCTCCTCCTGTCTCCAGAGTTCCTTTCTCTTTATATCTATATATACTTGACTATATGTTACACCTATAATGGCATACATAGGCACATTGATGAAGTCAATATTTAAGCATGAATCCAGATCCAAGAGGAAGAAGACACTTTCCTCCATTGTCCTAAAATATAGGCCACTGATGGAGATATCATTGATTCATGCATTTCTAAGTCACTATGTTATCTTTACCTTAGAGACAGCAGGGCCCAAATTATAAGGTAAAATCTGAACTCTTAAAATTCTGAGGTACTTGTATGAACTAGTAGCCAGAGTGCATCTAGCTGGGCATTACAACCTATATAAAGTTTCCCCAATCCAGTAAGTAGAAAAACACAAACAAAATAATATTCTAAAATGTAGCAATATTATGATATTCAGAAATTCCTCATGGAAAAGTAGTTTTCCCATGATCTGTCAAAATCAAGTTTGCCTGGGGATGGAATGGCCCTGATAAGGAAGGATCAAGCACCAGAGACTGGGTTTCTCAAAATGTGGTTTTCCCAAGGTATCTCAAAATTATTTGCAGGTACATGTTCAAATGCAGATTTCTAAGGCCCACTTCAGAGTTACTGAATCACAATGTCTAAGGATGGAGTCCAGGAACTTGCATTTTTAATAAGCACATTTGGGGATTTTTCTGAACATTAAGGTTTGAGAATAACTATAGGCAATCCCATTGGGACTAGGCAAGATAGCAGGTTCATATGATAGGCACCAAAAATCCAAATGTGTAGGCATCCAAAATCCAAATATGTGGGATTCATGCTATAGATGTCTGTTAGGCCTTAATCATGGTGTGAAGGGAGTCTGACAGTAAGCAAAGGATTATTGTAGGCTATTATAGAGGTGAGAGGAAGGCACCATGATGTCAACAGGCAGATATCCAAAAGTGAAGAGATGTGTAGGGAGTCAGGCATCGACAATAGGCAAAGTTCCAAACAGACAGATGATGGGCATTAGAGATATAGCAGCTTGTAATAAGAATCTAGTCATGCAGGCTTTGGTTTAGGGATTGGCTTCTAATTTCAATGAGGCTGAAGGAATCAACATAGAACCGCAATCTCAAAGCAGGGTCAAAGGCAGATACACAGAACCTAAAAGAGGCTCATTACTAGAACTAGTCACAAGCACCAAGGCAATCACCTACTCCGTAGGGCCAGGGTAAGCTCAAAAAAGGACCAGCACAGAGACTGATTTGATGCTCAACCACCCCGAAGCATTTGGATTTTCTTGCTTATGGCCTGGATTAGTCCAGGACCTGTGCCAAGGGTTAGCCTGCCCTAGGGAGCTAAGCGGCCCTGCTGAAAAGCCTAGAAAAGACCTACCTGGCTCAACTTCCCATGCCCTACCTGAATTCTGTTTAAGGCGTAAGCCTCAGGATGTTGTCACAGGAGTGATGGTAGTTTTTCTAAGTAGTTACAATCATAGCAGTTAGATGTAAAAGAAGCTGATTCCTAAACACAGTAGCTCCCTAAGGGAGGAAGGAGGCAGCTGGAGCTGGATTCTGGAGCCAACAGCAAGTTATCTTCACCCCTAAGAAATTCTGAAATGTCTCAGCTTAGTCCTCTAGGCCAGGGAACCCAGATGTTCTCTGTGCAATTCTGATTTTCTTTAAAATAGCAGATTACTTTTGTAGAAAAAAAAAAAGCCTTTTTCGACTGAACGCAGTGGCTAACACCTGTAATCCTAGTATTTGGGAGGCCAAGGTGGATGGATTGTTTGAGCTCAGGAGTTCTACAGCAGCCTAAGCAACATGGTGAAACCCTGTCTCTACAAAAAAATACAAAAATTAGTCTGGCGTGGTGGCTTGCACCTGCGACCCCAGCTACTTTGGGGGGCTGAGGCAGGAGGATCACTTGAGCCCAGAAGTTGGAGGTTGCAGGGAGGCAAGATCGCACCACTGCTCTCCAGCCTGGACAACAGAGTGAGACCCTGACTCAAAAAAAAAGAAGAAAAAAGGAAAAGAAAAAAAAATTTTAAGTTTTTTATATACATACATTAAGCATTTTGTTTTAACCTAAAACGTATAAATATACATCCATGAACCAGACTTCTTTTTTTTTTTCTTGAGATGAAGTCTTGCTCTTGTCACCAGGCTGGAGTGCAATGGCATGATCTCGGCTCACTGCAACCTCCACCTCCCAGGTTCAAGTAGTTCTCCTGCCTCAGCCTCTGGAGTAGCTGGGATTACAGGCACCTGCCACCACGTCCAGCTAATTTTTTTTTTTTTTTTTGTATTTTTTTTAGTAGAGACAGGGTTTCACTATGTTGGCCAGGCTGGTCTTGAACTCCTGACCTCAGGTGATCCACCTGCCTTGGCCTCCCAAAGTGCTGGGATTACAGGCGTGAGCCACCACGCCAGGCCCATGAACCAGACTTTCAATGAAGAGCAAAGGTGAATCCTTCAATGTTATTTGATTGGAGTTCCGATATTCTCTCTACCGATTTCTAAAAAACTTAATTTTTAATTTACAATTGGATAAATTCATAAACCCTTGGTTCCTTCATGCTCAGAGCTACTAGTATCTCTGAGGTTATGAAAGCATCATGCTGAATTCCTCCATCCCCTCAATGACACCCTTTCAACAAGTAATAGCAACTAATATTTGCTAACTGAGTGACTGGTAGGAAGTAAGTGAAGAATCAAGAGAACTGTTAGAGCCATACCAGAGAAAATCACAAGAAAGGCAGGACTGCAAAGATCTAGTGGAGGCTATGAGAAAAGGTAAACCCCTTCTTAAGCTCATCTGCCCCTTTAGTTACCACTGGCTGTCTCACTCCTGGATTTATGTGACTCCCTTAGCTATACTTTCCCAGCCCCCTGGGATGTTCCCCACTCACCCTATTCACTCACAAAGAAATATTGTCAAAATCAATTGGGTGATGATTAGGAGCCATTATCTGCCTGCTGTGCTGAAAAGGATACAGGGCTATCTGCAGAAACCTTTCATGACGGGCTAAAAAAATATTCCAGTATATCTAGGAGTGGTGTCACTTCTAAGTGGGAAAATCAAAGTCAATCCATAGTCTTTTCATACTACTGGCTTGTTACGTTTACAAGGTGTTATATTTCTAAAGCAAACACTATACGAAATATGAAAAATTCATGCTTGACTTAAAGGGAGGAAAAAAGTAAAGGGAACCATTTTGATAGTGGAACAGATATACTCAGATTCAAGGATTGAATAAATAGATTTGTAACATTTTCTTGCTTTGCCCTCTGGAGCTCTGCCTTCTGTAATCTCCCCGGTGTCAGTCTTCCAGTTTCTCTGTCCTCGCAACTCGGATTTAGAATTATGGATAAAAGGTGCCTAACATCCAATTTCTTGATTGAGGAAACTGAGGCCTGGAAAGTGAATTAAGTCTCCCAAAGTTGGCGAGAGACTAAAAGTCTTGTCTCTTCATTCTATCCAGTGTTCTTTTTACTCTGCTGACTTTCTTGGTATTACTTCCCTTCAGTTTTGAAAATTACTTTCATTTATTATTTGTCCAAACCTATTGAGACTAAAACGTCACATTATATTTAATAGTTGCATATCATCTACTGCCAATTTCTGGTTTTCACCTTTGAGGGAGTGGATGCTGCAAAACATGGTGAATATTCTGATAAATATACACTACAAAGATAATCTATTCTGCTTTAAAAGCTAGGAATGATTTATTGGAATAGATATCATGGGATTGTAAATTTCTTGGGTAAAGTTCATTATGATGATCAGTAATATCCAACAAAGTAGGAGAAGGATTACTGAGTAAAGTAAAAACCCACTAAAATATGAATAGCATAATTGGTGCCTGTGCTATTTAAAAAAGCAACTGAGATGAACCTCGGATCTTCGGGAAGTGGCATGATGTGGCAGAAAGAACACTGTCTTGGAATTCAGAAAATTAAGGTGTCCATCCTGATTACTCAATTTATGAGCTATGTGATCTTAGGTAAATCACTTGGACTTCTCTAAGCTAAATTTCATTATGCATGCAATGAAAAACAGAAATCCTGGCTATTTCAAGTAGCTGTTATAAGGATTGAATTAAATAATTTATGAGAGATTATTACAATTCAAAAGTCTGAGACCATATGCCTCTGCATGATGGCAGAGGACCATGTGTGTTGTATTCAACAGTATATTCCCAACATTTAACATAGTGTCTGGCACATGGTAAGCATACAATAAATATGGAAGACATTCATGAATTAAATAAACGAAGATAATTATAGGAAAAAATATCATTCTTATCACTATTTCTTGCTGTGGAAATGTTTATGGGGGGATAAAGCCAAGTATATGAATAGAGCAGAGGCGGGGAAGCCAAAAAAAGGAACAAAATGATTGGTATCACTTCCTTCCTAGAACAGAAGCAGAGGTTACAGAATCAAAAAAAGAATGATCAAAGTGACCAATCTCTAAACCTACCCTTTTTCTTTCATTGCCTCATTCACCCCACCTCTCAATCCCACCATTGATTTTTTTTTTTAAGATTGCCTTTGGGCATTGACCTCATTAATTTCAGAGTCATGGTTAAGCCATTGCTTTCAGTGTTTTTATTAAGACCTGTATATGTCCTCTCTGTAGTCATTAGAAACAGTGCTGTTTTTCATTTATATTGGATGTAACTAATTCAGAGTTCTTTCCTCTTAGCCCTCTCCAAAGACTACAATGGCCAGGGGGAGAGACAGTGGACTTCAGGGACTACTTGAGAGGAAAATCAGTACAGTTCATTTCTTTTTACTTAACTAAAATGACTCTAGGTAAAAGTCCTATGGGACAGATGCCTGGTTGAAAATGTATCTCTCACTGAGTTGTCCTTTTTTAGTTTTATAGATGTGCTCCATCACACACACAGGAATTTCATAAAAATGTTTTTCTTTGCCACAGAGGTCAGGGTTTTGCAGGTCTTTGAAGAATAGATAACACTCCTAAATGTCAGCTCAACTAAAGAACCATGTTACCCGACTGGAACGCCTCAATCTTGGTACTTGGCAGACTTTGGGAACACCTCAAACCACATGTACTTTAGAGAATGCAGACAAGTCACAAAATTAATTCAGTCTAGTCTGGCCAAACACTCTCAATGTACTTCTAAATCTGAACTAATTGATAGCCTCTCCTCCCCCAATTACACTTGCTATAGCCAATTCAATTGGTTTTAACTGGATTCACATAAAATTCACCTACTTTTTGCTTTCACAAATATAACTGACAGGAACAAACAAAAACAGTTCTATCTGTAAAAAGCAATGGTAATAAAACTTTGGACCTGGAAGCTTACAGAAGACTAATGAGATAATGTCTAAAATGTGTTTAGCTGCATGTGTGAAAGGCTCTATGGAGATAGAAAATATGATAAATAATGCAAGTAACCTTTGTGTCAGGAAAGCTCCTGTCTTCTGGAGGATATAATAAGTATTAAATAAATATTTTACAAATATGTTCCTGCTAATCTTTTCTGTCAACTCCAACCCAGGTAGGTTGAAAAGGACTATTACTCCCATCAAAACAAGTAAGAATCTTAGTTTCTAATGAAAAGTTTTCCGAGAAAATTCCAATTGGAATCCATGACTTTAGGTAACGCTTTCATATTAAGCCAAGCTTCTGACTTCAATTTCAGCTCTTGGTCCATTTTATTGTCAATGTGAAAGCACTAGTCTTGGCCCCCTCCAACTTTTCACTCTATTCAAGCCAAAGGCATCCCTGTGGGATACTCTAGCTATCCTAAATTGAAAAAAAAAAATCACAAAGCACACCCTCTTTGGGGTTCTTCAACCATCAAAGAACATTCAACAAATTATGTTGTCAACAGTGACCACATAATGGACTTCAATAACTTAAGAGCTCAACTCAATTACCTATAAACCTTAATCTGCTCCTTCATGAAAATCCCTTCACTTAAAAGTACACAAAACCTTTATTTCTTCTTATGACATCTCTTATCCCTAAAATTATAAATAAGAAAACTAATTTTTCATGAATTTTATAAAATAACAAAATGGGACACAAAATTGAGCCCAAAATTTTCTGATGGGAATGTCAAAAACACCTGGCAAACACTCTTCTCACAAGCTGGCATAGGCCTATAAATCTCCCATTTGTTTGTTTAAAATCTGTATCATTTCATTTTTCAGAGCCTTACTTGAAGACAAGCCATTACCTTTTTGAACTCATCCAATCCTAAGCATTTTCTAGAATAATCAAGTAAAAAAAATTCTACTACAAAAATAAAAAAGTCTCAGAGGTGGGAAGAGCTTTGTTATATTGTCTGATTTAGCCCTTGCTAAATCAGCCCTTGTTTAGTTAACAAATATTGAAACTGATGACTTGTGGGCAGTGGGCCATCCTTGATCTTTGGGGATATATACAAAGTAATAAGACAACTCTGTCCCCTAAAAGGAGTTTACAGTTTACTAATGTTTTCCCAAAGTACCTGAGTACTTGGGGAGAAGGTATGGATGTAAAAATGAAGATTCCTAAGCTTAGCCTCCAACTTACTGATTCAGAAATTCTAGGGATTAAACCAAGAAATCTGTTCTTTAAAAAGCATCTTGGGTAATTCTTGTGCACAACATTTGAGAACCACCACTCTGGTAGGTCTGAGAGATGTGCACAAATATGAGTTAGGGAAATGCTGAATAGAGGGCTCGTCTTTTAGGGACATAAAAAAATTGATCAGCACCTTCCCTCATTAATGCCAGATACAAACTGGAAAAAAAAGAAAAGTCATCTCTTAGCCAAAACCAGACATTCTTCTAAATCATATTCACCACTAAGTTGGATTGTGAGTTATCAATTTTATAACAGAAACACTTAGTGCAGAAACCCAAAATTTCTAGTGACCTACCATTCTCCCTAAAATGCCTAATTCACTGCGTACATTGGCTCACACCTGTAATCCCAGCACTTTGGGAAGCCGAGGCTGGCAGATCACTTGAGGTCAGGAGTTGGAGACCAGCCTGCCCAACATGGTGAAACCCTGTCTCTACTAAAAATACAAAAAAAAGTAGCTGAGCATGGGTGCTCACCTGTAATCCCAGCTACTCGCGAGGCTGAGGCATGAGAATCTCTTGAATCTGGGAGACAGAGGTTCCTGTGAGCCAAAATTGCGCCACTGCACTCCAGCCTGGGCAACAGAGTGAGATTCCATCTCAAAAAAAAAAAAAATAATAATAATAATAATAAAATGACTAATTCACTGGATATTTAGTTTCATTTAGGTTATGAACCACATATTTTAGCCTATTTTCTTCCCGTGAGAGTAGTATTCATTAGTAATTTTTATAGTTTTTTTTTCCCTTTGACAGAAATACAAAAAAACTAGTAAACGTAAAAAATGTTGAATTTAGAAACATGTGAGATATCTGGGCTTTAAGAAAGTAAGCTCTTAGCAGAATTAACTGGCACATATGGATTCTGTATAAGACCAAATTTTGTACACAGAAAAATCACCTGGGGAGTGGCTATCAATCCAAATGGCTGAAGAGTCTGAGTTGGTAAAAGTAAGATGGATAACTGAATTTTTAACAAGCATCCCAGCTAATTCTAATGTAAATTGTTTTGAGAAAACATTCCAGAATTTTCAAGATTTCAAGATTCCAAGTTCGTGACATCCCAACCTGTCTTCATGTCTAAATCAATATATTAAACATAGTAGACTGCCAATGCATACATATTTAAATAATTAAAGTAATTTTATATTTAATTAAAGTATAAAAGGGAACAAATAGGGGAAGTCAGTTTACCTAATCAGAGCCCACATTCTGTAAGTCAGAGCTGGGGAATCTTATTGATATAATGAATTGCCCTCCAGATCTAGGAGCCACATGCAGTAAAGAGCTTTGCTGTTGTTTCTTTTAGAGAGTATATAAAATACTCTAATTATCTACTTTTAAAATTAAAAATATACTGAATGATGTATGTGTGTAGCAAAGGGAATGGCTGAGGTTGGAGGGAGAGTTATTCTCTGGACATCAACAATAATCCGAGAAATAAAATCCTGAGGATCATATAAAATAAAACCAAATAGAATCTGTCCTTGGTCTAAGCATCTCCCGCTGCTGATGTTAGGACAGTAATTTCCTCATTCCCACGGGAATTAATTGTGAAAAATTAAACACTTGTGGTATTATCTAATTACTAATAATTCACAGAGAACTGAGAGATTCTTATCCTCACGTCCTTTGGGGGAACCTGAATATGAGTGGGTTCTGGGGTTGTATGCTTTCTATAAGTCTGGGAAGCACACTTTATATGTGTATATAATATGCTGTTTCTCAGATAGTCCACAAACATGTGAAAGGAGCACTAGCTTACTACTTACAGGTAGTAGTAAGAAGAATAACTGTTCGTGACCCTAAACAGTTAGCGGCTCAGCTTCTTCAGCTATAAAATGGGTACTCAGGTTGATCTGTATTCATGGTCCAGGTTCTTTGCACTCAGCCATGATGCTTCCCACGCCATGTGCTTAACTGAGGTTTATGTGGGAGGATCACATGAGATAATTTTTGTAAAAGTGCTCTGTAAGCTGTAAAGCACTATACAGATGAAGCGGATTATTATTAGTCTTTTACGAAGCCCAGCGATAAAGATGCAAAGTGACCCAGAAAAAGAAAACTGAGTAGGCAAACCTGAAATACAACATCTATAGCCCCTAGAACAGTTACCCTGTACATGGTAGGTAGGTGCTTAATAAGTAAAGAAAAACACAAAACAGGTTTGTGCCTCCATCATACGAGGTCTGACACCAAGAAGAAATAAATATACCTAAGGTCAATGATAGTTTCATTCAACCATACAAACCCAAATAATCCAAGAGCCTAAGATTTTAAATTAAAAATTACTTCAAAGAAAGAGCATGGAAACGTGAAATGTGACCCAGCATCCGCAATTAAATAGTTATATTCTTACCTCTTCAGTCTTTCCAATGCAGTCTTGCAGGGATACAGGACCTGGGTGAGGTTGTGGAGTGCTTCCCCGCACCTGGTAGATCTACATAACTGTTCCTAGCAACCTCTTGAGGAAATAACACATTCTATAGAATGTTGGGTACCTACGCTCTCTGTTTTGGATTTGAAAGGCTGCGTTTTAGTGATTTTTAAGCCAAACCAGATTTATCCCCTAACATCCCCCCAAAAACACGCACAGAAAAGAAGAATGAGGGGGGCAGGTAGGTAGAGAAGCAGTTATTCACTTTATAAAACAATTCTCTATAGGATTCTTTTGTCAGTTTCCTAGACTATGTAAAATGTGATTCAAATTAAAATATTTAAATCACATACCCACAACTTGACATGGGCAGCTATTTGTAAAATGAGGCAAACCCACACTGAGAAATACCAAATTAAAAAAAAAATCAGGGAAAAAATATTTTCTTCTGGGTGGCCCTAAACTGTTTTCTTTTTCCCCATTGCAAATGTATTTTTATGCTGGGTTACATTTCCAAAACAGGAGTGTTTTTTTTTTCTATCGTTGAAATGAAACAAACAAGTTTGCTTTCAGAGCTACAGAAATGCCCAACTGTTAGAAAAAAAAAAAAACGTTTTCCACTGGCCGCTTGCCTCTCTTATCCCCATGCAACCTTGCCTATTGGCCCCTTTCCCTAGGAGAGCCCCTGGGGCTGTCTGATGGAACTGATTGTAAAACTATTTTGTGCAGTAAAAAATTCGTTTCTTCAAAATCTGAGACCACCCAGAACATGCCCAATCTTTGGCAAATATCGACTGGTTTCCTCAGTATTTGACTAGCTGTACACCGAGTAACTGTCCCGGGTTTCTGGGTCTTTATCTGAGAAGAAATGAGGGGGAAATGTTTCAGAAGATGAAAAAAGGAAGAAAACCTCTCATCCAAAATCTGTTCAAAATTCATTTTGTGTGTTTCGAAAGGGGAGGACAGGAGAATTTAGTGCAAAGACGACCTCCACCAAGCTAAACCGTCCAACATTTGCAAAAGCTTTTAAAATAAACTGCTCAGGGATCAGGGGTTTGCTGGAAACTCCCGGTCGCTTGAAGCCCTGTCTCTCCACTCCAGGCACCCAGGCCACCCCAGGGTGGGCACCCCTCCTGCAAGGAGAGCGGCGGCCGGGATCTCGGAGCAGGGTCGGCGATGACCCTGGAGGCAGCGGCTCCCAGAGAAAAGGCCCTGGCTTTTCTCCGCCCGCTGCGTTCCTCTCCTTACAGCCTCGGCTCTCACATACTAGGTGCTCAATAAATGTGGACACAGGAAGCGAAAAGTCCGAATCTGTCCTTACGCCCCCAAGGCGAATTCTGGGGCGCGCGGGTTTATTCCGACCCACTACCACATCGCGTTTCCTGAGGTAACCCGGCCTCGGCTCTGCGGCCCCAGCGGCTGGAGAGCCACGGAGAAGGCGGGCTGCGGGCGACAAGATGGAGAGCCGGCCCGAGAGGGACAGAGGCCGCGCTGGCAGCGAGCTGGGGGTCCCACCTGACCGCCGTACGGGCAGCCCGGCCCCGCGCTCCCATTGACAAGGAGGTCCGCGCCGCCCGCGCGTGGGGCGGGGGCGGGGTGGGGCGCCCCGGCGCGCGCCCGGCCTCACTCCCCGCCCCCGCCAGTCCCGCACGCACCCACCCCGGGGGAGCCGCGGGCCGGGAGGGCGCTGGGGGGAGGGGCAGGCCGCTCCGCGAGCGCGTGTGCGCGCCGCCGCCGGCTGACGCGAACTCCGGCGCGCGCCTCCTCCGCCCCGCGCCCTCCCCTTCCCGGGTGCCCGGCGCGCGGCCCTGCTGACGTCAGCTGGCTGCCCGCGGAGCCGGGTGCGCAGAGCCGCTGGCGCATTCGCGCGCTGCGCTCGCCTCCTCCCCCTTCCCGGGCCCAGGCGCGCGCGCGCTCGTTCGCTCTCCCATTTTTTTTTTCCCCTCCCTCCCTGCCTCTCTCTCTCTCCCTCTCCCTCGAGCTCCCGGCTGGCCGCGGCTCCCTGGCGCTCTCCCTCTCTCTCCGGTAGGCTCACCGAGCGATGCGAGCTCTGGGAGACAGCGACGCCGCCTCCCGCTAGAGACCTGCCCCTCGGCCCGGCCCCCTGCCCAACCCTGCCCAGCCCGCGGGGGTCGGCGAAGGCGCCGCGGACGCACCGACGGCTGAAGAGCGGCGATGCACATGCACTAGCAGCACCCCCTAACTCACTCCCTCCACATCCCGCGCCGCCGCCGCCGCCTCCTCCACCTCCTCCGCCGCCGCCGCCGCCTCCTCCTCCTCCGGCAGCCGCGGCAGCAGGACCCACCCTGCCCCCCACCCCACCCTCCGTCGGCTCCGGCTGCGGCTCCAGCCTCGACTATTATTTTATTTATTTTGGGTCGTGCACAAGCCTCAGTGCCTGCAGTCCGCGCCTCCTCGGCCCGCGGGCGCCTCCTCCCTTGGTTCCGGAGCCCCAGACCCCGGCCACCCTCGATTCGACAACCCCAGACCCCTGCCAGCTGCCGCGAGTCTCCGCTGCTGGAATCTTGTTAGCGGCTGTCTTTTTGGGGGGTTCTGGTTTCCCGACATTTTTGTTTCCAGCCCAGGAGAGGATATCGTGATTTTCCCCCCTTGAGCCCAGGCTCTGCTCTCTGGGGGGGTGGGGGGCGCTCCGAGCCGGGGAGCCGTGCCAGCCGAGTCGTGCGGGCTGTGGCAGGGAAGGGGCCACCATGGGATGTACTCTGAGCGCAGAGGAGAGAGCCGCCCTCGAGCGGAGCAAGGCGATTGAGAAAAACCTCAAAGAGGATGGCATCAGCGCCGCCAAAGACGTGAAATTACTCCTGCTGGGTAAGGACCGCCGCTGCTACCCCCATCCCCCGACCCCCGCCACTCCGCACCCCCTGCCACCAGCTCCCCCACCCCACCCGCGCCCGGGAGACCTGGTCCCCAAGTTGGCACCACCATGTGCCCAGGATCGCCCACCCCCTCGCATGCCTTAGTCCCCCCTCCCCCTGTTTCCTTAAGCTGACACTCACCAGTTTTTCCCCACTGTCTGTGTCCCAACAGGGGCTGGAGAATCAGGAAAAAGCACCATTGTGAAGCAGATGAAGTAAGTCCCTGTGGCATTGGGATTTGTACTTTTATTAAGAATAATTTTTAAATCGTTTTTATTACCTTGCTTACTCCACATTGCTCTCCAGGCCTGTTTTTTAATTCGTTCACACACACACACACACACACACACACACACACACACACACACACACACACACCCCTATATTTGACTCCCCTCCCCCACTCCCTACGTTGGTTCTGGGTCCTCCACCCCAACTCCTGGGTGGGTGTTTTTTGGGAGGGGGAAGGGGAGCGCCCGTAGTTGTATGAATGACAGTGTCCGCCATATTGATCAGAACATCACACTATTGGCATGATTATGATCATTACTCTTGCTTGTGGAATATTTTCTGTGTCTCACTGCCTCCATTTCTGTCTGTGTCTCTGTTTCATTCTGTCTCTATTTCTTTCTCCTCTTCCCTCCATACCTCCCTATCCCCCAAGGTCCGTAATCCCACTTCCCCCTGCTCTTTTCCTGGGGCAGTGATTTTGAACTTGGCTAACATGGAGGGGACCCAGCCCTAGACTGGGGTGGAGGATCAAGTGTCTGCTGTTCATGCTTTTGGTGCTGAATTGGAGGCTGTGGTTTCTACATCCCCTGGCACCCCCCCCCCCCGAAAAAAAAGAGGGCCAGGGTTAGGGGAGGTGTCGTGTGCTAGGGGAAGGAGTGGGTTTCCAAACGTAGGTGACGGGCACAGTTTTATCCAAACTGTGGATAAGTAGAGGTGGAAGGGGGAGGGAAGCTGCCTGTGAGGCTGAATGTCCGCCCCTTGCTGCCCCCAGCTCCTCTCCCACCCTCCCAGCATTGCTCTCCTGACACCCGCAGTTTTCGTTCGCTTCGTGGCCTTTATCAGTGTATTTATTTACACTCTGCATAGGCCGTGTTCCATGTAATCTACCCACAATGCGGATTTCAGGCCCCACTTGCCGCCGCCCCCTTCTGCCTTAGCTATCAGTTTCCCCTCCTAATTAACTGGGGGTGGATTTGAGTGATGGTTGAAAATTAAAACAAAATGGGATATTCCTTCCCTTCCACACTTTCTCAATAAGGAGCTTCGCCCCTCCTTTCCACTTGCAGGCTCGCTTCTTGCCCTATCCATTCGGCAGTTCCTGGTGAGCCCACAGGCAGCTTTGCTTGGGGAGGGGGTGGCCGGCAGCGAAGGGGTGTGCGCCCTCCGGGCCTCCTGTTTCGGTTGGCCTGTCAGTTCGAGACGGAGGAGTTCGTTAAGACCGTTTAGCGAAGATTCCACGTCGCTTTGCTGTGACACCTTCGTGCACACACAGCTCCTAATTAGGGGTTGCTGTGCAGTAAACAAAAATGATTATTTTTCAACTTGACAGAATAGCCGAAATAATTGCATCGCGTAGGGAAACAATGGAAAATAAAAACCCTTTTCGTGGGAAGGTGGGAGTGGGAGACGAAGCATGCTTGCGGTTTCAGAACCAAGATGCAAAAAATCTTGCATGTGTAACAGGCATGACAAGCGGGTTCTAGGCGGCGCCATGATGGTAGGGAGTAGCGACTCGGAGACAATTTTCCCATCTGCTTGACATGTTCTTATTTTTGTTGGAGAGCTCCCTGGGGCTTTCTTCGCAGAGGCCCCCTCGGTTCACCGCACCCTTCTGAGCCAAGGGTAATTTAGCTTGGGGCTTCTCTTGAGCTTGTGCAACCCAAATTGATGGGGAGGCGGGGCCTGGGGAATTGCTCTTTGCAACAAGGTGCATGTTGCATCTGTCTGGAGCCCTTGCAGATCTGTAAATGCAAGCCGCGCCACCCTTTTCTCCCGAGGGGGGACGTTTTAAAACTTCAGAAGTCTGTAATCAGCAGTGGCGGACTCGGAGCCCAGTAGAAGCCCCAGCCACCCGAGCTGGATGAGGTTTCAGGCGTTGCAAGTGGTGGACAGCGCCCAGCCGAGGCCGGAAAAGTCGATGGGGCTCAGTTCGGCGACGCTCGGCTAGGTTCGGTGCGGTCTGGGCGCGGGGCTCGGAGGGAGTCGGCGGTGTTCGGAGCCGAATCGGTGCTCCGGCGGAGAGAGCCGAGCCGCTTCGGAGGGGGTCGAAAGCATTCGGAAATGCTCGAGGGAGGGGAGTGCGCAGGAGGGGAAGAAGGAGGGGGACAGGCCAGAGTCTGCAAATTAACTTTGCATCCGCCAAAGCAACTGCTTTTCCTGAACATGCCCCATAAATTAGGTTGATTTAATGAGAAGTTTAAAAATATATACTGAATCCCCCAAAGGGGTGCCTCGCTTTTTTTTATTCAAAGAGAGCTGAGCTCTCTGAGGAAATAGGTGTGCCACTTTAGGATGAAAATTCCTAGTTATGTACTGGGCAGGAAATCTTAAATGAAGGCTGGATGTAGACTTCCCCAGGAAAGTCCTATGTGTCTTGTATTTGGTTACACCGAGGAGGGGGGAAAATGAAGTGAGTGATGTTTGAGATTGTTAAATCAGAAATCAGAGCATTTCTTCTCTTTCCCTTCTCCTTTTTTTTTTTTTTTCACCCTTACAGGACACATTTTTCAAGAAAAATGTCAGGAAAACAGATTTTGTAGGTAAAACAATTTTTTTTTTTTAAATCACAATACACCAACTCTCTTTAGGAAGTAGGGTAGGTCTGTTCAAAAGGTCCATCCCAAAGGTTTCTGGTCCCTGGTTTGCCACAAGGGACCCTGGCGTCCTGTCCTCCTGAAGCATTCATGAATGGCAGCTTTCCCTGTGAGCCCTCCAGCTTGGCTTGAAATACATCAGATCAGGGCTTTGTGCCAAGCTGAATGCAGGACTTGTTTTGTTAACCACAAAATGTGGGATTGGTGTCACTGTATCCTAGTAACACATTTTTTTGAGTCCTCCCTTGCAGAGATGGTTTTTGAGATGGCCACTTGACTGAGAGTCAGTTTGAGTCAGGAGAATTCTACTGTGGATTGGGCCAGACCCGAAAATCTAGGTGGCATTTATAGAAAGCAGTTTCCAACTTCCTTGTGCAATACAATTGGTGACCAACCTATCAGGCCATATGTACAGGTTAGTTAGGAAGCTGTGTTGTTTCACCTGGACAGATGAAATTCAACAGAGAGCTCTCTTTAGGTTACACCCTGTGATAACCCAGTGATTTCCTAATGGGGGGCTGCAGTCTAATAGCTCAGCACATTGGTTTGAGAGGAAGAATATGGATATTCAGATATCACTGAATAAAACTCCTTTTATTTAGCATTTCCAGAAGAGCAAAGAGTCATTCCATTGAGCCTGTGTTCTCATCCTTGTTGTGGTGTGCTAATTAGAAGAAACAGGCTTCCATATATTCCCATAGTAACTGAGGTGAAATAATAAAGGACTGGCTGGCAGTTGCTATTTAGAACAAAGGGTTAACATCTTCATCAGCCTAGGAACATTGCAGAGATACTGATAGAAAGTTCTTCTGCTTGATACGTATTGTAAGGGGAAACGTGCATCTTCTTAAGAGATACCAGTTTAGAGTGTCATTTGAAAAGCCTGATTCTCAGTACTTATATTAAAATTTTTATTTGAACATAGTGTTTTGGGTTCCCCCTGCCTTGCGTGTGTGATTGTGAATTCACGTTAGGGAGCTCTGTGTCAGACAATCCAAAACATTTCAGTACTGAGAAATAAACAGTGATAATTGAGACAGCACAAATATAATTTTATACATACCATGTGTGAGTAATCAGTGACTCTTTTTTTGCATGGCATTTTAAATAATTTTGCTTGTTAGGGGGTTGTGACCTCACCTGTGATACAGCCTCATCATTTTGTAGTCAGTCAATAAGACTCTGAGTTATTCAGACTAATCAGAAAATTTTTAAAGAACTGTCCATTTTATTTAATTACCAGACCCTTACCAAGAAATCCCATAACAAGTTGTCATTTTATGAGGTGTAGAATTGACAGAATATCACTTTAAGTGACTTCCCAGTTCTGAACAAATAGTGACACCCACTTGGACCACGTACCTGGTGAAAATGTAAAATGGACTGTGGAGTTGCTCTGGGAGCCACAATTTGCCCTCATTCGAGGTGCTGAATTTTCTGTAATGTTAAGTTCAGGCTATCTGTCTCTGGAGCATTAAGTGGAATTTTTAGAAAGGGAGTTCGAAGGTGGCCATGAGGCATTGCATGCTAGCTGGTAGTCTTTACCGAAATGGGCACAATAAAATCGAGCACTTTGGTTGTGCGTCCATGCCCACAGTACCTGCTTAGTGCCATTTTAAAACAAATTTAAGAATTTGCCTGATGAAGATGTCATTGCTCATACAAATATTCCAGCCAGACAAGTGGGATGTGATTCAGAGAACAGACCCTACCCTGTCAGGAAAGGCTGTCTTAAAAGGTCACCTGTCACCAAAAAGCTGATGGCTTTTTCCTCCCAGCTGACCCTGACTTTGTAATTAGAGTATCTACTGTTTGGTATGGGTTCAGGGCAAGCTTGCATTCTTCACTTGATCTTAGCCAAAAGACTGAGAAGCGGTCAAGCTTGCATTCTTTCAGCACAATGCTCTTCAGCACCTACTAAACGACAGGCATTAATGGAGGTGAATAGCAACCTACAGCCATTACTCCATGAAAGTGCGTCTGTCTAAAAGGACATTTCCCACACTTGCTCGCAGGGTCGCACGTTGGGGTAGTATTCCACTGAGAGCCACTCTTCTAGATTTGTAGACTTGTTATTTCTGCAGTCATCTTGATGGCTGCTTTGCCTCCCTCCCTTCGTCCCTCTCTATGTTTATTCAAATGGATGCACCTTGCTCTCTGGAGACAGCAAGAGCGCGAACGGAATGTCAGATCAAGTAGCAGATGAGTTCTCTTTTCCTGATGGATGGTGCTGTCTCCCTCCTTACTGTGCACTGAGCTGTAAATACCAGCAGACCTTCCTGCCAGAAGAGTGGCAAATGGTTCACCTGATCTCCTCAGGAGTCAGCTGTGGAATTCTTGAGCCTGGGTTACCTATTGGATTCTAAAGTAGAACCTATATGCTTGTTGAAAAGGGTTGTTGCCAGTTAGATTAAATGGGTGAAGCTTCATGAGAACCAACATGGTTGGAAAAGAATGCAGAATGTCTGTTCTATGTGTGAACAGGGCTGGATTAGATTTACGATGCCCAGAGTGGGAGTGTGTCTTGTTTCTTTTAACACATGGAACTCCCAGGTTATTTTGTGCTTCTTCACATGCCACATCTGCTAAAGATAGGACAAGATCACTCATGTTTTTCAGCTGCTCACAATACCCTATCTCCGTTAACACTGGAGATTTAATATGAGTAGAATGAGGCCCTATTTTTCTGATATGTGCTCAGCCCATCTGGATACTGGGACTTGACTCCCTGTCTCCTAGGGTGTTTTCATTCTCATTTCTTATGGAGCCAGACAGACCATTATCACCAGAATACATCTTGATCTGAAAGACAACAGAAAAGCTGGTGAAGAGGTGATTCCAAACTGAAAAAACAAAACAAAACACATTTTGGAAAGAGTTACCCTCAGAATTGACACTAACAGAGAAAACTTTTGATTCTGAAAAAAGAAAGTGTGCCTGTTTGTACATACCCACAGAGTGTGGGTTTACAAATGGCAGATGTTATGAGAAGAGCACTCACCTCACTTTCTTACTGATTGCATCATCTTAAAAAGCTTGAAGATGCTCAAATGAACTCCATCCTAAAAATTTCTTCAAATCTGTGTCACATTCTTATTTTCTAACATCCCTCTCATTCACACACAGCACTGATAGAAAGGAAGCTGTCCAACAGATCTGTGATTAGCACTGGGGGGAAGGAGAGGAGAGAGCAGTGGCTTGTTAACTGGTTCAGATAAATAGGTAGTTTCTTGTGTTTAGAGAAGCAGTTTAGCATGCTTCTCTAAAATTGAGAGGTGGTTAAGAGCATAGACTCTGCAAACAGGCTGCCTGGCTTCAAATCTTGGCTCTACTGCTAACTAAATATGTGACCTTAGACAAGGCACATAACATTTGGTGCCTCAGTTTCCTTACCTGTAAAATGGGACTGATAATGAAAATAACTACTAATAAGATTTTGGTGAGCATGAAATGAGTTAACATATGAAATGTGCTTTGAGTAGTGTCTAGAATGTGGAAATCATTATACAAATGTTAGCTCTAGTTTTTATTCCTTTGATTAGTGGGTGTTCCCTTCCCATGTGGAGTTCTCTTGTCAAGTAAGTATGTGGGACTTAGCCACCCTGAGAAGCAGAAAGGGGGTGCTGTGGTTCATGTTCATGGCTTCTTCCCCTTGCCTGCTCTGCAGCACCAGTTATATAACAAACTGTGTTGTCATAACTGATGTGACATTTTTGATGGCGCAGCTGCTTCAGCCCAAGAGCTGGGGTGACATTTCAAAGGGTGGGAAAGAGCACTGAACCAGGAGTCCAGGTCAGTAGCTCTGCCTCTGCCCCTCCGAGGGCTCAGTTTCCTGAAAGAGTTGGACCAGGGCTACCCCAGGCTCCCTTCCTGTTGTCAATGGTGTATGAAATTGGGAATTCCCTTCGTTTTCAGGGTCTTGATGTTCTCAATATTAAAGCATGAATTATGGTTTTATCTCGTGGGGGTGTAGGGTATCCATGAAAGTTCTTTTAAGACTAAGTTAATTGCAGAATAGCAACCTCAGCCACAAAGCTTTGTCAGGCAGGAAATTTGTAGTTCTGAGAGTCAATTTGAGAAAAACACCTCTAACCAAACTTTTCATGCAGACATGGTTCTTAAACCAAAGAGGAGGATCTGAAAGTATCTCATTAGTAAGAAACAGGATGTTTCTGGGAGGAGAGAGCCAGTGACATTAGAAGAGAAGTGGTTTTCTCGTGGCTTCCAGGATGCTCAGAAGTGGAGACAGCCCTAGCATTCACCAGAGATGGCTGCATATGAAGAAACTTGCCTGGGTTAAGGTGCCTAAAACCCAGGGAGCAGAAAGATTTGCAGACTAGTAAAAGGGGAGGCTCAGGAGAACTGTATTTTAATTTTGATTCACTCTCTCATTTAACTTTGGGCAGATCATTTGGCCACCCTGGGCCTCAATTTGTTCATCTGTTAATTGGGATATGGGTTTTCACCATAGAATTTCTCAGGGCTCTTTCAGGTTTCCAGCTCTAAGATGCAGTAAATGCAAAGAGAAACTTAGAAGCCTAAAAGGCGGTGGGGAATAGTGGGAGTATTTACCACCCACAGCTTTTATCTGCTGAGCCATCTTTAGTTCTAATTTTCTTTACAGAGAAGAGGAAAAACATTGTGCTTTTCATAGCACCAAAAAATTAAAGTAAAATAAAATCCTGCAAGGCTAATAGTTGGTGCCCTGAATTTGGCCCCTTACTCTCTTGATTTGTCAACCATCCTAGAAACAAGTAGAATGGAGAAAAGAGAAAGGGAGAATAATACATAAGACTAGGATTTCATAGCTAACAATTTACCTTGGATTCTCTGCCTGTGTCTTAGCCAACAGATAGGTTTTCTGTAGAATATTGTTACTTATGAGAATAGCTTCTCCATGCTTTAAAATTGATCCTGGGGTCACCTGACCCCAGGGTCTCAGAACACTAATGCATATTGCACATTGTGAATTAATTAGGTGTTTATTTGTCTATATCCCTTGCTAGCCTGGGTGTCCCTTCCTACCAGGGCTCCCTGAAGCAAGGATGTTACTTATTTTTGCTCATAGTACAGCACCATGCCCAATGCCTGGCACAAAGGAGGTCTTAATAAACGTTAGTTAAAGAAAAGGAAGAATACGAGGTATATAAGGAGTGAACCTTATTATTCTCCATAAACCAAAATAATCATGTTGAAAGCTTTTGGTGGCCATGGAATGTGTTCATCATTTTCAATCTATTATATTCATTTGTTTATCAACCTGTGAGCAAATGTAGTCATCAATTCCATTTTACAGATGAGGAAGTGAGGTTCAAAGAAGTAAGGTGGCTTGCTCAAGGCCACACAGCTTAATAGGTGACAGGGTTGTATTCAGACAATGATTTATCTAATTCTAAAACCTGTGTTCTTTTCGTTGTAACTCCACACCTTTCTTACTAGACCACCCCCAGTATGGGCAGTAGAGACCTGGCAGTCTACGACCTCACACCCAGATGTTGATGGTGCCAGCCGTGGTTGAGGTCAGTGGCTGAGAGAATAGAAAGTGCCTAATTGGTACTGAGTTCCTTCTGGAGGTGGTAGTAATGGTCATCATATATCACATTGATTTGGATACCAGAGTATTCCCTAGCAACCATCTGGACAGGCCTTGAGATAATTTTCCATTACCGCCTCAGAAATGGGGGCCATTTTCAGATTGCAACAGAAGAGAAGGCTCTGGCTTTGGTGGAGGCAGGTGTCTTGGAGAACTATGGAAAGACAGGATGGTAGGGGATCCATCCATCTGTCCATCCATAAGCATTTATGATTGCCTACTTTGTGGGTAGCATACACACAGTGTCATGGAAGTAGAGAGGAAGGCCTCAGTTCTTATCCTGAAGGAACTCATGGTCTGGAGGGAGCTACACATAAAAGACTCTTGCACTTCAGGTAGGAAGGGCCACAATGTCTGTATACACAGTGTGCTATGGTAGAACAGAAGGCACCTTCTCTAGGCAGGAAGTTCAGGGAAGACAGCCAAGAGACAATGGCATGTGAACCGAGCCTTTAAAACAAGTGGTAGTTCACCAGGTCGAAAAAAAGGAATGCCAGGCAGAGGGACTGGCATGTGTAAAGGCATTAAGATGTCACCACATGGAACATGCTAGGAGTGTAAAATAGTTTGATTTGACTAGAGCAAAATATGTAAGAAGAGTGTTAAGAAATGAGGAATGAAAGATTGGACAGAAACCAGATCATGAAAGGCCTTATCTATTGTGCTAAGGACTTTGGATTTTATTCTGAAGATAATGAGATGCCACCTGAGGGTTGGCATTAGATCACCTACGCAGACTGGAGGGGATCAGCTCTGGAGGTTGGGAGACCAGATGGAAAGTTACTTCTGTGACCCAGTTGGGAAAAAGATTAAGAACTAAGTTAAAGCAGTGGTAGTGTGGGTGGGGAAAGGAAACAGATTCAAGAGATATTTGGGCAGTGGAATAATTGAACTTATTTGTTGATCAGTTGGAAGAGCATTGAGGAGGAGATAAATTTTAATGAGTATGGACAAAAATGAGTCCAGGATTCCTGATTTGGGCTACTGGATGGTAGTAAATGCAGGAGGAAGAGAGAAGACTTGGGGAGAAAAGTGATGACTGCATTTGGTCATGTTGATGATTCTTGTGGATCATCCAAGTGCAGATCCTGGTAGTGGGTTAGATAGGACACACCTGGGGAGAGGGGTCAATTTGAAATTCTGTGGTGCTTTTGAGTGGTGAGAGCCATAGAAGTTGGTAACCTTAGTAGGGTGAGTGAGAAGGAGAGAGAAGGCAGGCATGCGTCTCCCGTCACACACACATTCCAGCTCCAGGAAATGAGAATAATTTAGGAAGAGGAACCT
The DNA here is from genome assembly GCF_028885655.2 of Pongo abelii. NCBI lineage: Eukaryota > Metazoa > Chordata > Mammalia > Primates > Hominidae > Pongo > Pongo abelii. The sequence goes on from NC_072003.2 coordinate 55,453,670, forward strand.
GTGAGGGAAACTGAGAAGGGGTGATCTGAGAAATGAAAAAGAAAACCCAAGGCAGAGTAGCATCATGAAAGCCAAGGAAGAAAAGACTTTCAAGGGCAGGAAGTGGTTAGTTGAGTCAGATATTTCAGTAGACAGATAAGATGAAGATTGGCAGGTGTCCATTGAGTCTGGCAAGTTGTTGGTGACCTTGGCAAGAGCAGTTTCAATAGACTGGTGGGAGAAAAGCCAAACTGCAGTGGAGTTAAGAAATGTATGGAATTGAGGAAATCCATGGAGAACCCCCCTCCCAGCCCAAAAGAAACGTGGGCTACAGAAAAAAAGGGGTGAGAGGTAAGGAGGGAGAAAGCCCTCCTGGGAGGGCTTTGCTTTTATTGTTCATTTGGCTAACATGAGAGTAGTTGGATCCATTGAGAAGTTATCCAGATCCCTGATGAATGGAAAAGTTGAAGGTATAGGAAGGAGGAAGTGGTAGAAGGAACACAACCCCTTAGGGGATGGGTAGCTTGAGCTTGACATGAACGTGCATCTCCTTCCCTAAGACAGACAGGAGGGCAGTAAGGATGGGAAGTCTGTAGAGAAATTCTAGGGCATAATGACGAGGACAGGAAGTTGAGGGAGCTCCTGCCTTAGCATTTCTTTTCTCTGTGAAGTGAAAAGAATTAAAAAGCAGCTGTGCTTATTTACTGGAGCACCAAAGACCAATAACATTTATTCTATTAAAACCACTCATTTATTCATTTATCTAATATTTGTCTCACACCTATTATACGTTAGGCACTGTTCTGGGTGCTTGGAGTGTCAGTGATGAACAAGTCAAGTCCCAGAGGAACCGGGTAATAACCTCATACACAAACAATCGGACACAGTAATTGCAGACTGTGAAAGTTTTTTCTGGGGTTACACCTTTAGGGGAGGCCTCCTACTGATCACAGAGGGATCCGATTTCTGCCTTCAGAGAGTTGCATCAGTTGGAGGAGACAAATTCGATTCTCAAAGGTGCAGAAGAGGCAGTGACGGAATTTAATTTGGACACAGGCTCAGGATTAAGGTGGGAGGGAACTGGGTGGAGAAGTGAGAGTTGCAGGGACACCGTTGTTTTACTCCGCCGAGCTTTGCTCATCGCAGGCTGCTCTAGTGGGGCTGCCCGTCACTGCCCCCTGCTGCTTGAAGAGAGAAGTAGGTTCATGACTCTGGCCTTGCCATTCACAGCATCTCATTCCTCTGGCCACAGTGATTGGCCCAGGGATGGGCATGTGACTCAAGCGAGGCCAATCATCGTCCTTCTCTGGAATTTTATAGTCACTATGAGAAAAAAGCTCTTTTCCCTGGGATCCCAGCAAGGTTCTCACTGGGCTGGAATGATGAAAGCTTGAGCTAGCTGTCTGTGGCCATGTTTCCACATCTCCATTGCCCTCTGCAAGGAGGAAGCATGCTTATCATGGGAGAGACTGAGGCTTTGGGAGACTGGAGGGCAGAAGAGAGAATGGAGAGAAGAAACAGAAAGAGAGGAAGCCAGAAAGACATCTGATGGTGATACTGGTATCTCTGAAGCAGGTTCTATGGAGCTGACAGTTATGTGAATCAATAAAACTCTTCTTTTACACAAACTGATTTGAGCTGGGATTCTGTCCCTTATAACAAAGATCACGCTGACGAAAAGCGCAAAGCCTTCCAGATCTGAACAACTAGTATGAGCTAAAGTACAGAAGCAGGCCTGGAACATTCAGGACACCACCAGGGAGTAGTGGGCAGGCTCATGTGACTGAAGAGCTGGGGTTTGTGGGAATATGAAGAGAAGTGACTGGAAAGGAAGAGTAGGGCTAGATTGTAGGGTTCCCTGATCGTTTTTCTAAGGGGTATATAGGGTGCCAAGTCAGGACAGCCTACCAGTGGGAGGCCAGAGATGAGGCTTTAGAGCAAAAAGATTTTTGTAGTCTGACCTAAGGAATTGGTAGGAAAGGCAATGAGAAGTTGGATGGGGGAGAGATTTTGGAGGCAGGAGAGATGACCCCTGGTGTCTAGTTGAATGAACATGAGAAGAAGAGAGTATATCAGAGAACTCCTCCCCATTTTGAACCTGTGAGATGGGATTTAGTTATGCCATCAAGTTAGGAAACATAGGAGCAGGGAAGAGATAGCAGAGAGAATATGGCAGGTGAACCCATAAGCATGAATTTCAGGTCCTTACAGGGTAACAGGAAATGTTCAGTTGTTTGCTTGGGAGGTAGTTCTGGCATTTAGAAGAGAGATCTGGGCTAGAAGGAAAAGTGGGCTTAGCTGCCCTTGTGGTCGGGCCATGAGAGTGGATGTGGTGTCCCTGGGGTGAGCATACATATGGCCAAGAGAGGGAGGGCCCAGGGAAGGGGCGCACCATTGTGGCAGTGAGGAAGGGAACCTTCCTTCAGTAGACCCACAGGTAGCTCCAACTGGCAAAAGGAGCCAGAGAGCCGAGGAGCAGGAGGCAAACCCAGAGCGCTCTGCCACAATGGATCCCCAGGAAGGGAATGTGCTTCAGGAATTCTGAGTGGCGAGCAGGGTTCTGTTTCATGGCATTGCCAAGTTAGATAGTACTGAGCAAAGACCATTGTATGTGAAGCTATTGCGGGCCTTTAAAAGTGCAGTTTCAGTGGAGGGAGAGGGATAAAAGCCAAACTCAAAAAATTTTTATAGTAGAAATAGGTCTGGACTGGGAGTCAAGAACCCAAGTTCTCATCCCAGCTCTGTTCCTATTTAGCTTGATGGTCCCCAGGCGAGTTCCTTAACTTCCTTAGGACTTAGTATCCTCACATATAAAATTAGGAAACTGGATTGCGTGATCTATAAGCTTCTACTCAAGTCTTGAGGTCATAATTTATATTTTCCTGTCCAGCAAAACAGATGTTCTTGTGGCAAAGGAATTTCCCTCCTTCTCCCAAGGCCACCCCCAACTGACATAATAAATTATAAAAAAAAAAATAAGCTTTCAGAACTCTAGCGCTAATTGAGAAAGGAAACTGGGACATCAGCTCAGGGAATTGTGGACACCAATGCATGTTGTGTCCATATGTACTCTCCACTGAGAATGTGGGGCCCTGTGAGGTAGGAATTTGTCTTGTAATACTGTCAGGGTTATGAGACCTGGATGGTTTGACACTCTTCCACAGGGAGAAATGCTGAAGGTGGTTCCACAGTACAAAGACAAAACAACTCCTGGGGTCCCCCTCTTTCTGAATTCACGTGGAAAGAAGGAAGGCTGTGAATCTGAGCTGGCTGTGTGCAGGAGCTCCAGCCAGGGCAGACAACAAGAGCTGGAGGGACCCATGCATTAGGAGATGGACAAGCCTGAGGGCACCAGTGGGTAAGGGCAGGAGAGGCACCCACTCTATCTCCCTGGTACTCCGTGACCTCATTGGTGGGAGGACCTTGGGGAAGGGATGGTAGAATGGTGATGTGTGGAGAGCCTAGTTCTGAGCTGTGGCCATTCTTCCTACTCTTAATTCACCATGTGCTATGGAAGGCCTGTTTCTTCTTTGAATCCTTTCCTTAGAGTTTCAACCACATGGCCCTTGCTATTCCCTGCTTCTTTGGTGTGGGTTTATTCATTCTGTGAAGGCCATTGGAAGACCAGCCATAGTTTGGCACTTTCTCAGTTTCTAGGAATAGATTCTTTACTAAGATAGACAAGCTCCCTGCCTCAAGGACCTTACAGTTTTAGAGAAGGAAGATGGTACAGGAATAATTGAAGGCAAAGGTCATTTCGTATAGTCATGTGTTCTAAAGGAGGAAACTGGGATTAAATAATGGAGAGGGACTGAGGCAGATGAGGGGTAAAAAAGCAGGTCAGGAAAGATCTGAGGAACAGGGAACAGCAGATGCAAAGGCTGTGGCACAGACAAGAGCGGAAAGAAGGCCAGTGGAGCTCTAGACCACAGGGAAGGAAAAATAGTACACAATGAGGTTAAAGAGGCAGTTAGGGCCGGGCGTGGCGGCTCACGCCTGTAATCCCTGCACTTTGGGAGGCTGAGGTGGGCGGATCATGAAGTCAGGAGATCCAGACCATCCTGGATAACAGGGTGAAACCCCGTCTCTACAAAAGTACAAAACATTAGCCGGGCATGGTGATGGGCGACTGTAGTCACAGCTACTCGGGAGGCTGAGGCAGGAGAATCGCTTGAACCTGGTAGGCAGAGGTTGCGGTGAGCCAAGATCACGCCATTGCACTCCAGCCTGGGTGACAGTGCGAGACTCCATCTCAATTTAAAAAAAAAAAAAAAAAAAAAGAGGCAGTTAGGAGAAAATGTTCAGGGAAGGCCTGTTGGCTATGGAAGGACATTTGGGTTTCATTTTGAATGCCGTGGGAGATTGACAACTTGACCTGACTTATACATTAAAAGATACCTCTGCATCCTGGAAAAGGCAAAACCACGGGGATGGAAATTACATCAGTGGTTTCCAGGGAATTGGGTGTGGATGGAGCTTGCAAAGGGGCACAAGGGAACTTTTGTGGGTAATGTAAATATTTTCTGTCGTAATTGCGGTGATGGTTATACCACTGTGTATGTTTATCAAAAGTCATCAAACTGTATACCTAAAAAGGGTGAATTTTACGCCAAGTAAATTATACTTCAATAAACCTGACTTACAAAATACGTATTTTTTAATCAAAAAAAGAATTGCAGTAAGGCTTAACAGAATCCCTCTGGCCGCCCTGTGGAAGGTACATGGCAGGGAGCAAGTCTGGAAACAGGGACGGTTGCACAGTCCAAGCCATACGCCCCCTCAATACTGTGCTTACAATTCAGCCTGTATTATGTGCTGTTCCCAGTGGCTTCCTTACATCAGCTTATTGATGTGTGTTCCTAGTTTTCCTGTTTACCTAGCTTTTCCTTCAAAACTGGTTTGAAACCTCAATGTGGATAGAAACCATCTGCTTCTTTTGTATGCGCCCATGGGAGATGCTTATTACATATTACTCTCCTTACATTTAAGTAGTCTTTAACATTTGCAAGCAATTCATGATCTCCTTTGAGCCTTACAACATCAGGCTGCACATATGTTACCATGTTCCCATTTTACAGATGAAGAAACTGAGGCAAAAATAAGTCAGTATAGCAGTGTGAAAGAAGCATGAACTTTGGAGATTTTGGCTTTGCCATTTGTTGGCTATCAGTGTGATTTGGGAAAATTATTCAGTCTCTCTGAACCGCAGTTTCCTGATTGTTAAGAAAAGACCAAAAAATAAAAAATAAACACACTGCAGATACACTGTGAGGAGTAAGTGAGATAACACAGCTAAAAGCAGGTAGCGGATAACTGAAATTCCCTAAATGGTAGCTATTTGTATCATTTTTGCTATCAGAGAAAACATGATTTATTTAAGGTGATGTGGCCAGTACATGGTAGAACTAGAGCCTAGTTTTTCTGATTCTAGGTGTGTTTCTCTTTCCATCACACCACTCAGAACATTCTTAATTGTTATCAATTAATTGGTCCAGGGCTAACTACTTTTTACCAACTCAGATGCTTAAATACAATTGTTGATTTTTCAGCAAATATTTATTGAGCACTCACCATATGTTCAACACCGTTGTTGACACAGGATATAATAGTAAGTCAAAATAGGCTCCACCTCTGCCCTTACAGTTAATAAAGCAGAATGGTGAGGGAGGACCTACCTCAGTGTGGCGTCTGGGAAGACTTCCTAGGGGAGGTAACATTGACACTGTCTTTAAAAGAAACATTTTTGTTGTGATGTAGATCAATATACATGCAAAATGTGCATTAATCTTATATGTTTTACAGATTTTTAAAAAGCAGGCACTCAGGTAACCATCACTAGGTAAAAAAGTAGGACATTGCTAGCACCCAAGAATGTCCCTAAATATTCCTTTTTGATCACAGCTCCCTGCCTCACTCCTTACTACCTTAACTTTCATGGTAGGTTTCATGCGTCCTTGCCTTTCTTTAGAGTTTACCACCTACATATGCATCCTCTAATCATTTAGTCTAGTTTCTCCTGGTTTTGATATAATTGGAATCATGCTATTTGTATCTTTTCTTCAGTATTATGTTCATAATATCCCAGTTGTATGTAGCTGGAGTTGATTTTCATTGCTATATAGTATTCTATGGTATTCATTTTATGAATATTTTTAATTTTCCTATGTAGCATTCATAAATATTAGTGAATATTCACGAATATGCTATATATTATTCTTCACTTCATTGCTATATAGTATTCTTTGTTACAGACCAGATGTGACTATACTGTAATTTATTTATCCATTCTACTGTTGATGTGGCATTTTATCATTTTGAGTTTGGAGCAGTTATAAAAGATGCTGCTATCAATGTGTGTGTGTGTGTGCACGTGTGTGTGTCTATTCTGGGGCACATGCATTTGTGAAGGGTTCTTTGAAGAGGAATTGCTGGGAATCTTCAACTGCATTAGATAATATACAGTGTTTTCCAAAGTGGTAATTCCATTTTTATACTCACGGTAGCAGAAAGAATTTCTGTTATTATAAATTCTTGCTGCCAATATTTGGTACTGTCCGATTTTTTCAATTTTACCAAACCAATAGGCAAGTAGTAGATCTCATTGTGGTTTTACTTTACATAGTCTAGATTGCTAAAGAGGTTGAACAGCTTTTCATATATTTATTGGACATTTGGATTTCCTCTTTTGTGAGGTACCTGTTCTTTTGCCACTTTTTAAATTAGGTTGTAATTTTCTCATTAATTTGTAGGTGTTCTTTATATGTTGTAAATACTAGTCTTTTTTGTTTTTTTGTTTTTTGTTTTCATTGCAAATATTACCTCCCACTCCCTGGCTTGTCTTTTCACTTTGTTAATGGTGTTTTGTGCTAAACAGATATTTCTCTTTTTTTAATGTAGTCATTCTTTCAGTCTCCTTCTTTTTGGTTAGGGTTTTTTTTGTGTGTGTCCTATTTAAGAAGAAGTCTTTCCTTATCTCGAGGTGCAAAGGCTACCCTCTACTTCCTGCCTCTTTAAAAAGCTTCGGAGATTTGTTTTCTTTTCTATTTAAGTGTTTAATTTACCTGTAGTTGATTCTTGTGTATGATGTAAGTTGTTTTTTCTCTAATGGATACTCATTGGTCCCAGCTTTCTGTCACTGTTCTGTGGGGCCACCGCTGTCATAGGTTAAGCATGTATGTGATAAGCATGCAGGGACCTGTTTCTTGGCTCGTATAGCATCCCATTGGACTCTATTCTTATGACAGTGCCACACTGTCTTGATTATGATAGCTTTGTAACATGTCTTGATATTTGGTTTAGCAAATCCCACTCCCCTTGGTCTTCATGAGTCTCTTGGCTGTTCTCAGCTCTTTGTGCTTGAATGTAAATGTTAGAATCAGTTTTTGTGATGCGCGCACACACACACATCCCTATTAGGATATTAGGATCTGTTGATTAGTATTTATTCGAATTCACTACTCTGAGTAGAATTGACATCTCTAAATCTTGAGTCTTCCTGATCCATGAGCATGATATGTTTCACCATTATTTATCATAATTTCTCTTAAGAAATATTTATGATTTTTCCCATGAAGAGCTTATGTACTTTTTGTTAGATTTATAACTAGATACTTAATGTTTACAATGGTCTTGTAATTGCTTCTTTTTTTAAGAGCAGTTTTAGATTCACAGCAGAATTGAGAAAGGGGTACAGAAAATTCCCATACGTCTCTCCCCACACACATGCCCAGCCTCCCCTTTATCAGCAGTTCTCACCAGAAGGCACAGTTATTCCAGTTGATGAACCTACACTGGCGCATTATAATCACCCAAAGTTCATGGTTTACCTTAGGCTTTCCTCTTGGTGGTGTACATTCCATGGGTTTGGACAAATATGTAATGACATGTATCCATCATTTTGGTATCATACGGAGTATTTTCACTGTCTTAAAAATCCTCTGTGCTCCACCTGTTCTTTGTTCCTCCCCCAACTCCTGGCTACCACGAATGTTTTTACTGTCTCTATAGCTTTGCCTTTTCCAGAAATGTCACATAGTTGGAATCATACAGTTGGACTCAAAAAACTTCTAATATGTAGCCTTTTCAGATTGGCGTCTTTCACTTAGTAATATATATGTAAGGCCCCTCCATGTGTTTTCATGGCTTGACAACTTATTTTCTTTTAGCACTGAATAATATTCCATTGTCTGGATATACCACAGTTGTTTATCCATACACCTACTGGAGAACATCTTGGTTGCTTCCAAGTTTTGGGAATTATGAATAAACCTGCTGTAAACATTCACGTGCAGGTTTTTGTGTGGACATAAGTTTTTTAACTCCTTTGGGTAAATACCAAGGAGCACAATTGCTGGATTGTGTGGTAAGAACAGGTTTAGTTTTGTAGGAAACTGCCAAATTGTCTTCCAAAATATATAGATATATCATTTTGCATTTCTACCAGCAACAAATGTGAGTTCCTGATGTCTGCAGCCTCACCAGCATTTGGTGTTGTCCGTTTTTGGATTTTGTCCATTCTAATATGTATGTTGTGGTATCTCGTTTTTAGAGAAATTTGCATTTCTCTAATGATAAATGATGCGGAGCATCTTTTCATATGCTTATTTGCCATCTGTATATCTCCTTTGGTGAGGTGTTTGTTAAGGGCTTTGGCCCAATTTTTAATTGGGTCATTTGTGTTCTTATTGAATTTTAAGAGTTCTTTGTGTATTTTGGATAACAGCCTTTTATCTGGTCTTTTGCAAATATTTTCTCCTAGCCTGTGGTTTGTCTTCTCAGTCTCTGGTTAATTGCTTCATTTTTTGAATTGCATTTTGTATCTGTTTCTGGTATATAGAAATACAGTTGACTTTTGTGTATTGATTTTTAAATTCATATACCTTAATTGTTGTATAATTCTAATAGTTAATTTGTAGATACTAAGGCCCAGAGAGGGGAGTGATCTGTCTAGGTTCCTATGGCTAGCTAGTAGCAAAGCAAGCATGAATGTGGTCCTATTTCTGCTGACTTCCAAGGAGAGACTATTCAGGAAGGGTTAGGGAAAGTCAGGTGGGGAGTAGGAAATAACATTTATTGAACACCTGTTATTTACGATGCTTAATATGCATAATCAGCTTAACTCTCATTGGAGGCAGATTATTGATAACCTCTTTTTATAGATGAGGAAAGTAAGATTCAGAGAGATGATGAAATAAACTTGTTCAGGCACATCACTGAAAGAACAGTCTAGGGTTGGAGGAGTGCTGTTGCTCTGTCAAGCATACACCAGACTACATGCCTTCTGCATTTGAGCATAGACAACCCCAGAACTCCCTGGGCCTCCTACCTCCAGCTATGCCGTCCTCCAGGGTCCCCTCCCAGCCCAGCTCTGGGGCTGCCTCTATTAAAGCTCTGCTAGCATCTCTAGACTTGTGCAGGCCTGGTTACTGTCAACTCTTGGGTTGAGTTTCTGCCCAAAGTTCTGAGGTCAGTCTCCACCCCTGCCCTTCTACATAGTTCCCTCCCAACCAACGAAATGAGTTCACAACTTGTTGGGTTCTAGGAACCAAATTAGGAGTTGCTCTGGGCATCTTGTTTCAGTCGCAACTTGAAAATGTGGTTGAGGTTTTATGACTGCTTTGTTATACAGTGGCCTGGAGAGAATTTATGGTCGCAGTGCTTCCCAGCACCCCCTCCTGCTTCTCGTTGATTGTCCAGAGCTGCCTGCATACAAGGAGAGGGTTTGCTTCTGCTGGCTGTGCAAAGGCATGGGGAAATGCTGTGTGTGTGAACACAGCCCAGCAGTGCTCTATTCAGCGTGACAACTTCCTACTTTGGAACACATGGCTCTTCATGGGGTGACTGTAAATTATGCAACTCCAGAGTCAAAGAATGAGGAATAATGGAGGAAAGGAAGGGACAAACTGCGAACTTCAGCCTGGATCCGAGATGTGAGTGTGGAGACCCAGGCTGCTTGGCGATTGATGGGAGGGGAGTCTTCAACGACTGAGAAAAACCAGGAAGTCCTGTCAGGGCATTACTTGTGAGAGTGGCTTTTACTGTTTAAAAAATGTAAATGTTCTTTTCAAACTCTGTTTATCAATTCAGGGAGAGTTTTAGAAACTTGGAGGGACATTTACAAAAGAAAGTAGTCACATGCGTTACCAAAAGTAATTGAATGCCATACACGGTATGTAACCTTTGTCCCAATGGCTCCAACTCGTCCTTTTTTATTATTGTTTCATGCTAAAAATTGGTGCTCCTAAGGGCAATTGTACAGATTCTCGCCCTCCCCTCCACCCGCAATGGTCCTGGAATGCAGTGAACTCTGCTTCGATAAGCTTCGTGGAATGTTCCTGTCTCTTGGCTGACTGTTGTCTCTCATGTCTTGCTGCTTTCAGTGGTCCCACCTCAAGCATTATTCCCCTTCTCTTGTTCTGCTCTGAATCGGCGATGGCCCAGAAAACGAAACGACCAGATTTGTCACAATAGTGTGTAGAGCAAGAATAAATAGGATATAAGTAAGGACCTGAGGAACTCTTCTAGAAGTAGAGTGTTTGTGCTTTAGTGCCTGGACTTGTCTGCATTTCTGCCTATCTATGACACAGGATTAAGTATGTAAAAATGAATTGGCAGTTACTATACAGATGTAAGTGATGATGACAAGGTTGCTGTTGTTCTATGTGGGTGCTCAGAGTTCTTCATTGTGCTTGTCCTTCCTGGCTCCTGGTAGGGTTTTGATTCACAGAAATTACTGGACAGGTAGCTTCCAGATAAGAGTGATGAACTATCATTTCTGACAAAAGATGTTGGACTGGCTGTGGCAGCAAGGAGGCGATCAGAAGACTCCCTAGAGCACAGGGGCTCTGGCAGGCTTTTTCTATAAAATGACGTGGATACACACAGGGTCAGGCTGCCTGTGGGCAGAGACGTCCCCAGGAGCCCTGCCTGGGTGGCCAGCACCACGGGCATCTGCTCACCTGCGGCAGAACTCAGAGTCTCACAGCTAAGCCAGGCCAGACCCAGTTGCTACTTTTTGGTCAAGACCTGCTCTAGGAATTCTTCCAGGGAAGAGGGAATGTGAATTTGTCTGTTTTCAGATATTTGTAGCCTTTACACAAAAGTGTTTGAAATTATTTGGTTAAAATGCTTTCCACTGAGGTTATTCTTTCTTTCTTCTTTTTTTTTTTTTTCACTCTGCAGATTATCGATTGAGCTTCTACTCTGTACCGGGCACCATCTTAAGTGTTGTAACTGAGCAAGACACACAAAATCTCTGCCCTCCTGGAGTGTTCTGACATTCTTGTTAGGGGAGACAGGCAATAAATAAGGAAAATACATAGTAGTATTATACATCAGCTGGTGACAAGTGCTATGGAGAAGAATAAAGCGGGGAAGGGGCATGAGCGGGAGGGAATGTTAGTTTTGGTTTTGGGGGTGTTTTTCTGAGATGGGATGGTGGAGGATGAGTCTTGCCATGTTGTCGAGGCTGGTTTTGAACTCCTGGGCTCAAGTGATCCTCCCGAGTGGCTGAGATTACAGGTGCACACCACCATGCATGCCTTGATGTTATAGTTTTTTAAGTCGTCAGGGAGGGCCATACTAGAAGATGAAATTGGAGAAAAACCTTGATGGAGGCGAGGGAGCCAGCCATGTGCACTTGGGGCGAGAGTGCTCCAGGCAGCCAGAAATAGACAGTACAGAGGCTCCAAGTCCCGAGTCTGCCCGTGTGCAAACCACAAGGAGGTTTATATGTCTGGAGTCACAAAAAAAACTGGAACAATGGGTGCCCTCGTGGAGTCAGTAGTTTCTCTGGATGTGGTCTCACTAAAGGCAGGGACAGGAAAGAAATCCCCGTTACAGACTCATGTAGACCTGTGACTTGTGGGCATTCAGACTGCGTTATTCCCCTGCCAGGCCTAGGGCTTGGGGGTGGTGTCCTGTGGATGTGTGTGTGTATCCTGACAAAGGAGGGGCGTGGAAGGGAAGGATCTCTTCCATGAATGAAGGGGGTTGACTCTGGCATAATCTAGGAAGAATTCTAGGAAGACTCAGTTATTTCTGGTTGGTTTACAGGAGACAAACACAACATGTTGGGCTGCCTTGCCTTGCTGGTCTCCTAGTGGAGGAGGCTCTCATTGCTGGGGCTTCCTGTTGGCCCTAGCTCTGCATCTGCTCTCCCATATCAGCATTACCAGTCCATGAGCACCGAGGTTGTCACAGGACAAGGAGCCTGGCCCCAGACCTCATTCAGGGCTGCTGACCCAGCTTTGGGCTCCACCGTAGACGTGCTCAGTAAGCAAGCCTGGGGTCTAGGGGCAGACACCTGGAAGCAGAGTCACAGGGGCAGGTTTCCCCAAGTATAGCCTGAAAGTTTAGTGGTATACAAGTACACACTTTATTTTAAAGTGTTTTAGGACAAAAGGTTCCTAACACATCAAAACCATAGTTTTACAGATAATTATTGCTTAGGATGAAGTTAAAGTAAACAGGACGTTTTTAAAAAGACACTAAAAATCATGTGGGTGGCACAAAAATCCTACCTAAGTAGTGCTAACCTCAAGTCTGCCCTCAGCATGGGAGTACCAATTTCTGTCTAGGGGTTCTCGTCTCTTAGGGATGAGAATGCTTTGGAAGAAGTCCTCCTCTGCCATCCTGGGGACACGGTAGCTGTCCCTCTGTCCCAACCGCAAGCTTGTGAGCTGGCCACAATTCTCACTTCTTCCCAACACTTGCGTACCAGGTGTTTCTGTCCCATGGCCTGTGCCTGGCCTGGGCCCCCTCACTGCCATCACCTCCCAGCCTTCCTCTGGGTCCGGTGCATAAAGTCTCCTCAGCTGCCTTCTAGAAATGCTGTTTCTGCCCTTCACTACCCTGCTAAGTCACCTTCTGCATTGGGTTAGGGCATTGGCTTGGCTTGGAGGACATACCATGGTGTAGTGCACCACATTGATCCTGAGTTGGCTCCCCCTCCTACAGAACGCCTTCTCCCTGGCACCCACCACCTCCTGCCTCCATACCCGTAGCTGGTGGCTGCCAAAGCATGCTTCCTCCTCTTTCTCTGTAGATCTGGCCTCCAAGGGCCACTCAAGTCTCATCTGGTCCATGGGGTGTTCCTCTGGAAGCTGAACCACACTGGTCTCTCCAGTTCTGTAATTCTTTTACAAAGGATGTCTGTACCCCACCATTAAGAGTTTTTATATGCTCTCAAGGTCCCATAGAGATGACTCCTTTGTCTATCTGGGTTTCTTAGACAACGAGCGCACACACACATGCACTACTACCAGAACAGAATAGTCTTGCTCACCACGAGCCTGACACAGAGCTCTGTGCGGGAGCCAATTGAAGAGAAGCGGTTTCAGCACAATGAAGGGTACCAGCCTGGCTTGAATCCTGGCAATGCTACCTTCTAGCTTTGTGGCCTTGGGCAACTAGGTTTGAGGATGGTATGAAACAGTGTAGAAATTACTGAGCCCAGTACTAGGAACATAATAAAATAATTGTGGTTGTTATTGTTCACTAATTGGCAAACATTTGCTGTATGTACGTTTGTTTCTGTGTCTAGGCTGTAAACCTCCTGTGGATTCTTGGGGCACAGTGAATATTCAGGGTACATTTACATAATAAGTAGAGTGGTCCATTTATACTGTTGTGGGTTCTCTCATAAATTGGCTGTTAGGTGTAGAAGTTTTTGCAAGCTTATATGAAACTTCAGTATACATACATGATATGTATCATTTGTGTGTTTGGTTCCCAGTGGGTTAAGAATTGTTGAGTTATCAAACCACAGTTCTTTATTGAGTACTTACTGTATACAAGTGAGAGAGAAGTGTATACCCCCACTCTCTTCCTGATGAGAAGACTGCCATCTATGACTGTCCCATCTCCTTTCTCCACAGCCTGGATGTGTACCTCTGCTCCCTATCCCTACAGATCTTGGAGTTTTTAGCTCTCCAGCAGGTGCTAGGAACAGGTCTCAGCAATAGGGGAGTGGGTGGCAGGGTTGTAGTGCTAAGTGCACTGTTCTTTACACTTATTTCTACTGCTAGGGGCAAAAAATCCAAAGGAAACATCATCTTGGTTTAGGCAGTGGTTACACAGGTGGCACAGCTATAAAAATCCACTAAAATGTACACTTAAGATGTGTATGTTTCACTATAGGTAAATTATATCTCCATTTTTTAAAAGGTGATCATAATGCTTTTTGTTAAGCAAAGAAGGCCCAGGGAATTAAGCATTGCCCCTCTGAGTTCACCAGCCTCAATTCCACTGGGAGGGCCACTCAGCCGGGCGAGGTATTTGAACCCTTAAAAGTCAAGGATACACCCCAGGCAGCCTAGTTTTCCCTACTCAACTCTTAGGCATTGGCCATCCGTGAACCTTCTTCATTCTTCACATTCGCACCGGGGAAGAGATGCCCCGGCACCTGCTTCAAGCCACAGCTCTTTCTTTGGCACAAACCTGCTTGCCATTGTGAATCATTAAGTGCTCAAGTCTTGTCTCTGCCACCTTGGGGTTTTTTACCCACTATACAATGGCAATAAGACCTGATGTGGCTGTTAGGAGTATCAAATGATATAATGGATGTGAAAGTCTCACAGGACTGTAAAATATAAGCTGTCAACAAAGTGCACCTCCAAGCCCAGCTTATTTCCACAGTATTCAAGAGCCACAAGGTTTGGAAGGGTAGTAAAGTCTAGGGTTCAGCAGGTAGGCTCTGGAGGCAGACAGCCTGGGTTCATTGGTCCTGGCCCTGCCACTTAACAACTGTGGGACCTCAGCCAAGTGCTTATCCCCTTGGTGCCTCAGTTTCTTCCATCGTCAAATGGGAATAATGATAGCACTTACCCACAGGATTGTAGTAAGGATTAGATGAGTTAATCCAGATAAAGCACTTGGCTTAGGGCTCAGCTATGCAGCCAATATTGCCGGGAGCAAGGGTCTCTGCTGAGCCTTGAGAGAGGACATCTTTGTTGGGCAGAAACACACAAAAACTGAACAGATCTCATTTGGATATAATGCTTCATGTCCTGGCTACATTTTCCATAATTTGGAGCTCAAGATTGATTGTTTGTTAAGTTTTTTCATGCTGAAACCATTCATCTTTCGAGTTTTCCTAATAAATAAAGGTCCCTGTGACATGTTCTTGCCTTCACAGTTTTGCTGCACCATCTATCGTGAGCCCTCTGATTTACAATTCAGCAAAAAAGTGAGACTGGGTATTCTTGTTCAATCCAAGGTGATTGCTGCATAGTCATTTTTAACAAGACATCAGATTTAGCTAAACGCTTGCAGTGAGGTATTGTGCATATTAAATTCAGGATGCTGGTTATACGGGCTGAGGCTCTGCATATTTCTGTTGTGAGTTGTGAGTTTAAAAATCACATAAAACTGACAGAGTGGGTTCTTTGCTGCCTAAGGGGGCAAGAGACCCTTGTTGTTAGAGTCAAGTGTTGACTCTTTCTCCATCTAGTGAATAAAGTAAGTGAAGTGAAGTATTGAATGAGTGTTTGTGAGGCCCTGGGTAAGGGGGTTACATTTGTTGAAGGGCTGGTGAGTGACAGGTGTTTTAGATGTAAGATTATTTAATCATCAGGCATTATACCGTGAGTTAGGTATTATGATTCCCTGTCTACAGATGGGAAAACTAAAACTAGAGAGGTTAAGTCAGGTGTCCAAGTTCACTCTCTTAGGGTTGAGCTAGGGTGTGATCCTGAGAGCTTTCCTAAAGCCCCATATTGCACTATTTTAGGGTTACAATTAACAGTATGTTATATATGAACGATCTTATTCCTGAGTAGCTTAAAATCAAATAGGAGAGATAAAACATGTAAGCAAATTAACAGCAATGCATGGTAAAGTCCCATAAGAGACAGAGAATGTGCTGTGTATGTTCATAGGAGGAAAGAGGCATTTGTTCAGATGGAGGCAAGGAAGATGCCAAACAACTCACTATCTGAAATTCATTTTGTTGGGCCTAGCATTTTTATCCTAATGTCCAAGTATGTATTTCTGATATTCTAAGAATTGCCAAAAATAATTATGAAGCTGTGCCTAGCCCCAGGTGGGCGAGAGATCCTCTCAAATGTCCCACTGTAGCATGCCTCCTTATTTCCTTCCTGTCCTTTGCTGAAAATGAAAAATGTCCCATTGTACTGAGTAGAGCTGCTCTCTCCCTAAGCTCAGTGGCCATCTAGCTCACACCTTCCTGAACAAAGAGGTGATTTGTATCTGGGCCTCCACTGCCTTGTGTGGTAGTTGAGGACAGACCATCACCCTCCAGTCTTTTGGTTCTTGCAGGGATGTTGAGGTGACAGTATAGGTGGAGAAAACCCAAGTGGAGCACACGTGCTCTGCTGCAGCAGGCTCGGCAAGAGAGATTTTCGGCAGATAAAATGAGAGATGACGAGACCTGGTGAACTTGGGGCCCAGCTATACCATCGCCGTGATACTTGGCTCAGTGGGCCACCAGTGCTTGAGCAGGGCATGTACTCTGCCCCCATGAGAACTTGACAGCGATCTGCTGCCCAGTACTTCTTGCCTGGTGTGACCCTGCCTGCCCCCGCCCAGCTTCTTCCCTTGCCCATTGCCATGTCTCTCTCTATGCTGGAACCACACTGGTCTTCCATCTGTGTTAGTAATATTTTGTGTGTGCACTCTCACTCATCTCCAGGCCTTTGTCCATGGTGTGCCCTATTCCTGGAGGCATCTTCACCCTGCTTTTTGCTTGGCCAAATCCTACTCACAGCCCATGCCTCAGCATAGATGTCACCTTACGGAAGCTTCTTTGAACCCACAGACCGCTGGTGTTTCAGTTGCACATTGAACAGACCGCCCCTCACTTTACACTGCTCCTTCTATTATCTTTTCATTGTGGGCATGCACCCACACATTTTTTAAAATGTGAAACACACCACTTTAGGGGAATATGCTCAGTTGGAGCTGTTCTTGCCCTCACCACACCCACTCCCCAACCCAGCTGCACTTCTGAGTTGGCCCATTGTGGAGAGAAGCCATTGCACCTTAGTAATATCATGGGGCATGACCACCTAATGTCAAGGACACGTGCCAATGGACATGTTAGTGCACCCCGGGAGTGTACTGGTGCCCAATGACCATACCTTTTCCATCCCACTGGGTCTTGTTTGAAACCACCACATTGGGTTTAGGTCTGCTATTGTTAACCCTTCTTATTGCCCTGCCTTCTTGGAGCTCCAAAGACCTTCTAAGTGAGTTCTCACCTAGCCCTCCCCTCTCTGGCAAGACCCTAGGTCAGGGAGGAAGGTCCTGTGTGGTGAGAAGCCTGTCAGGCTTGGGAAGCCAAGGCACCCTGTTGCATCTCTTCTCCTGCTTACCATTCTCACAGCAGAAAGCTTCTTGGGGGAGTCCTTAGTTTGTCAGCTCATCGTGACTGTATGTCCTCCAGAAAACCAGGGTTTTTAAAAGAGTTTTTTTTCTTTGGTATTGGATATTAGCAAATCTATCCTTCACCTACCCTCTGCCCCTTCTCCCAGAAAAAGAGACTAATGCACAGAGTGGAACTTTAGATTTTCTTAAGGTGTACAGCAAACCAGAGGTCAAGACTTGAACCCACATCTTTTGACCCTTGATGCAGGCCCTGTCCATTGTCCCATTCCACTTTTTGTGTGGCTCCTTCATGGCTCTGACCTCCCCCATTCTCGGGAAGAAGCCTGAAACCCCCGGCCTGCAAAATAGTCCTTGAGAGAGAAGCATCTGGAAGTGTGTGCTAAAGCTCCCAGAGCAATGGGGGGATTCTGCCACATAGCTGCTGTCAGTAGGGTAAGGTTCTGGACTCTCTAAAGTCTGAGAATTTGAATTCCTAGAACTGGAGAAGGCCCATGTCTGTTCAAAAGTCAGAGCAGAGGAAAATTAGGAATCTTGTTTTTAATGCAGAGGAACAAAGGGAGTGGAACCATAGCCCCAGAAACGTCAACAGAAAGGGCAGAGGTGAAGATGGCCCCTGACGAAACTTCTCCATACCTATTATTTTTGTAAAATCTCCCCACAGCTCCTTGGACAGCCATGTGAACAGATATCTTTGGCCTCTTTTTGCAGGTAAAGAATCTGAGGTTGGAGGCAGGCTGGGACAAGGCTCCTGAGTCCTAGCCTGGGGGTCTGCCATCATACCTACCTGCTTACAAAAAAATCACCTTTATATCCTACATATACCCTTTTCTCCCACGTATGCTCTTTCCTCCCCTCTGTGAAAAAAAAGTACCTCAGAATGTGCTTTCAGAGATCATTCTTTCAAAAATCGTTCACTAGAGCCTACTGTGGCCAGGTTCCCTGGTAAGTCCAGGCTTCCAGTATAAAATAACATATGGACTTTCTCCTGCAAGCATTCACAGCCTTCTGGAGAAGTTTGGGGTCCAAAACTGAGGTTCTTAATGTCTTTTGGGTCACAAACCCCTATGAGAAACTGATGGAAACTATGAAGAATTTCTTTAGAAAAATGCTCATGTGTTTTTTAATTTAAAAAACAAATGTTTGCATATGGGGATTGCTATGGTTTGAATGTGTGTCCCCTACAAAATTCATGTAGAAACTTAATCTCTAATGCAACAGTATTTAGAGGTGAGGCCTTTAGGAGGTGCTTAGGTCACAAGGGTTCCACCCTCGTGGATGGGATTAGCGTGGGGTTTTTTTTTTTTTTTTTTTGAGACAGAGTCTCACCCTGTCACTCAGGCTGGAGTGCAGTGGCACAATCTCGGCTCACTGCAACCTCTGCTGCCTGGGTTCAAACAATGCTCCTGCCTCAGCCATCTGAGTACCTGGGATTACGGGCACCTGCCACTGTGACCTGCTGATTTTTATAGTTTTAGTAGAGACAGGGTTTCACCATCTTGGCCAGGCTGGTCTTGAACTCCTGATCTTGTGATCCACCTGCCTTGGCCTCCCAAAGTGCTGGGATTACAGGCATGAGCCACTGCACCCAGCCTTGGATTAGCATTTTAATAAAAGAGCTCAAGGGGGCAAGTTCACCCCTTCCATGCCCTTTTGCCCTTCTACCTTCTGCCATGGGAGGATGCTTCAAGAAGGCCCCACTAGACACTGAATGTCAGTGCCTCAACATTGGACTCCCTAACCTCTACAACTGCGAGAAAATAAGTCTCTCTTCTTTATAAATGCCTAGTCTCAGGTATTTTTTTTATAGCAGCATGGACAGACTATGACAGGGGTTAGCAGTCTCCCAGAGGCAGTGTGGGGACCCGCTACACCCTGCCTCAAGTGTTCACCGATTTCAGATGAAGAAGTCATGGGGCCAGGCGCAGTGGTTCACGCCTGTAATACCAACACTTTGGGAAGCCAAAGTGGGTGGATACCTTGAGGTCAGGAGTTCATGACCAGCCTGGCCAACATGGTGAAACCCCATCTCTACTAAAAATACAAAAATTAGCTGGGTGTGGTGGTGTACACTTGTAATCCCAGCTACTCAGGAGGCTGAGGCAGGAGAATCGCTTGAACCCAGGAGGCAGAGGTTGCAGTGAGCTGAGATCGTGCCACTGCACTCTCCAGCCTGGGTGACAAAAGGAGACTCCATCTCAAAAAAAAAAAAAAAAAAAAAAAAATCATGGGACCAGATGATGCAGATGGTGAAATTATAGTCTTGTTCTTGAGAACAGTTGTTAATTCTCCAAAGGAAGCTTGTACCACAGGGTACAAGGATAAAAGCATGGGTATGATTTTTCTGGTCATCGTCATCATTGTTTCAGGAGTCAAAGTTGTACACGTGTCAATGTCCTGTGGTCTTTGATTTTTTCATCCCAGGGTTGGAGGGGAAACGAAGGCAGAGAGGGGTAGCCAGCACCGGAGCCAGTAATGGTGTGTGGAGAGAATGTAGCCATCTAACCCCAGTGCTCTGCTTCTATGCAGGGATGGCAAGAGGCTAGGTGGGATGTTGAGGGAAACTTAGGAAAAGAGCTGGAAGTCAAGCACAGAAGTTTCGCAATGGGGTTTACAAGAGTTTTTAAGATAACTCAACTTTGAGATGAACAGGAGATTGAGAAAGCCTTTATAAGGTCTTCCTAAGTGATGCTGACAGCTAAGAGTGGCATGCCCCTGAGAGTCTATGATTATCTCGCAGGAGAGATCTTTATGGGAGCCTTATTAAGAACAGAGCATGTCAGTGGGAGGGAGGGAGGGAGCAGCAGCGTGTTCACTGCTCTGGAGGGCAAGTGAGGCAGCCTCCTTGATTTGCAAAGTGCTTTGCAGTCCTTTTTCATTATTTCTGCAACAGACCCATGAGATTGGTAGAGAACCACCCTGCTCCCCACAAATTGTAGAACACTAGGAGGTAGTGGGCTGTCCATCTAAAGGTGTCCTCATAATAACTGGATGGACCGTGGGTTTGCCCCCCTACAACCAGCATGATGTGATAACCTAGATTAGAATGCCTCCCCACTCCCCAGACCTTGGAGTCTTGTGATCGCTTGTGTCAGTGGCCTCCTCAGAACAAAAGCATACAAGCTTGTCCCCCTATGAGATTGTAACCCCTCAAGCATGCTCACTAGGTGGAGGAAATTCTGACAGCCCTACTCCAGGCTTGAGGCTTGCCCTGGAGCCTGGTAACTTGAGCCTCCATCTTAGGTGTGTGTGAGAAAGGAAATGCAGACATGGAGTGAGCCGAGGAAAAACCCAGGAGCGACAGATCCTCGGAGAGCATTTCGTCCAGTCGTTTCCCTTGACACGTGGGAGAGCAATGTGACACGGCTTTGCTGCTAGATGGCGAAGACTGGCGATGAGGTGATAATGATAGCTAGCATGTTTTGAGTGCCACATCCCAGGCATGGTGCCTGATATCACCTGTGCATCCTGTGAGATGAGCTTTGCAGCGTGGTTGAGTATCTGTGTTATATACAGAGACCTTGGTGCTAGAGCCCCAGCACCCAGCTCCAGCACCTTCTGGGTGTATAAATGGGTTTCTTATTGTGGCTGTTTCAATTGGCCACAGATTTTGTGGTTTAAAACAATAAGATGTATTATTTTACAATTCTATTGGTCAGAAGCCCCATTCAAGTTCACCAGCCTAAAATCAAGGTGTCAGCAGGCTGTGTTCCCTTCTGGGGCTTCTAGAGGGGAGAATCCATTCCTTGCTCTTTGAGATTGTTGGCAGAATTCAGTGCCTGCCGTTATAAGAGCCCCCTTTTCATCCTGGCTGGAAGCCGAGGGCTGTTCCCAGGTTCTAGAGGTGGCTGCCACATATCTTGGCGGAGGCCCCTGCTTTCCTCTATCTTAAAAGCCAGCAGTGGCAAGTTGAGTTTTTCTCAGGCACATCTGACTCTTCCTCCATTGTTATATCTCTCTCTCTTTCTCTGATCCAGCCAGGAAAGGTTCTCTGCTTTTAAGGACTCATGTGATTAGATTGGACCTACCCGGATAATCCAGGATAATCTCCACATCTCATAACCTTAATGGCATCTGCAAAGCCCCTTTGGCCCTGTAAAGTTCCAGGGATTAGGATGTGGACCTCTTTGTTGGGGGAGGGGGCATTATTCTGCTCATCACAGTGACCTAGGGAAATTTGCTTGACTTCTTGGTTTAAGTGGGAAAGATCATGGTACCCACCTTTGGGTTATGAGGATGGGATGTGGAACCCCTCATAGCACCTGGAATGTTGGTAAATACTTAGTTGGTGTTAGCTGTGACAGTCGTTATCAAACCTGTTTGACAGTTGAGGACACTGAGATTTAAGACTTTGAGTAACTCACCTGAAGAACAAGATTTAAACTCCTTGCGAGAAAGGACAAACTGCATGGTATTCATCTCTTTCGTCCCCCACAGGGCTGGCCCACAAAAGATGTTCAGTAAATGGATGTTGAATGAATGAGGGGAACCAGAAAGAGTAAATGACTTGTCTGAGTGCTGTTAGAGAAGGTTAGAGATGAAGGGACTCTCAGAAGAGGTCAAGTTCAAGCCTTTCATCTTATACCTGGGAATCTGAGGCTCAGTGGGGAAGGGGGCCTGCCTCAGAAGATGGGCAGTGCAGAGCCCCAGGATGTGGCCAGTGCCTGTCTGGCCAATATGTCTTCCTCTGGACCAGGCTGTATTCATTTCCATGGAGGTCTCTAGATCCTGTGGTCTAAGCCAAGCCAGAAGCTGGTCCAGTGGGATAGAAGTGTTGATTCTGGCCTGGCCCCTGGTACAGCATCAGGCAGATTAGCTCAGTAGAAGAGTGAGAGTCCTGCCCTTTCTTCCTGCGGTGGCCTTTGGAGAAGCCTATCTGAAGCTTGTTCTCAGGCTTCTCTAGACCTCCTGAGGCTGCTCCCCGGAAGGATAGCAGCCAGATAGATGCCCCTGGCCCACTCATGCCCATGTTAATCCCTTCTGCTCTGACCTAAGGCTGCATGGCATAGATGGGGGACTGGGGTTTTATTTTTATTTATTTATTTTGAGACAGAGTCTCACTCTGTCACCCAGGCTGGAGTGCAATGTTGTGATCTCAGCTCACTGCAGCTTCACCTCCCAGGTTCAAGCAATTCTCGTGCCTCTGTCAGCCTCCCGAGTAGCTGTGACTACAGCGTGCATCACCACGTCTGGCTAATTTTTTGTATTTTTGGTAGAAATGGGGTTTCACCATGTTAGCCAGGCTGGTCTCGAACTCCTGACCTCAAGTGATCCACCGAAGTGTTGAGATTACAGGCATGAGCCACCGTGCCCGGCCCAGGACTTGGGTTTTAGTCTGCCCATTTACACTTA
The DNA here is from genome assembly GCF_028885655.2 of Pongo abelii. Lineage (NCBI taxonomy): Eukaryota > Metazoa > Chordata > Mammalia > Primates > Hominidae > Pongo > Pongo abelii. The sequence goes on from NC_072003.2 coordinate 55,476,344, forward strand.
CGGCTTTGTGGTATTTAGGGCCATTTGGCTCCTTGGGACTAATTTCTTCATCTGTAGCCCATCTGGACACTTATAAGGTCTCTTTCAGGTGCCCTTTAGAGGATGGTTCAAAAACTTTCACATGAGCCTCAGGGACAGAGTTGTGCTGTCATTCCAAGGGCTTCTGGCTTCACTGAGGCTGAACACAACTTGGCAGCCAGTGAAATCTTTCTGGACAGCTGGTAGTGTCCCCCATCTCCATGGGAGCCAGCTAAGGTAGGACAGGGTGCTAACCAGTACCTCTGCTGTGCTAGGCTGCCCCTGACACAAGGCAGCCACAGGAAAAGCCATTATATCTCTGTAGAGCAGGATGTGGCATTTATGCTGTCTCATTGGAATCAGGGCTTCGTTGTCTGTTTGTCTGAGGAGGATTGAGCAAAATCTAAATTGGTTTTCCTAGGCAAGAAATGCCAAGTGTCATGATGTCAGGGTTACCAGGTAACTGAGTAGAGGAATGGAATATATGGGTGATGCCTGGAAAGGGGAGCTAATGCATGTTCCTACTACATACCAGCTCCAGGCTTGGCACTTTTGTGCATTGCTTGCCATGGTTTACTGCAGGTATGATTTGCCCAGTTTTACAGAAGAGAAAATGGAGGTTGGGAGGTGGTGACTCTCCCTGGTCACCCAGAGGGAACTAGCAGAAATTGTTTGGGCTCTAGCTAGTTAAATATGAGCTTAGTTCAGTTGCCAAGTCAACATCTGGGTGTGTGCACTCTGTCGAGATCTGATGGGGCTGGAGCCATCTTCTCTGCCTTCTAATGGGAGGATGGAGTTCATTCTGGCGGATAGGGAATCAGTAAAACAGGGGCATAAAAATGATAGCCCCATCCATTAGTAAGACAGTAAGCCATTTATTGAGTGTCTTCTGTGTGCTCTGTTCTAGTCACTGGGGACATACTTCATTCAGGGAGCTGCCATTCTAGTTTCACGAAGACGGAGAAACACACAAAGTTAACTAAATGAGATCGTTGCCAGCACTGAGTGCCATGAAGAATGTGATAGAGGATAGTTGAGGAGCTCCTTTAGCTAAAGTAGGCAGGGAGAGCTTCCTGAAGGAATGAAATCTCAGCCAGGATGCAAATGATGAGAATGGGGCAGCCATGGAAAGGTGTGGGGAAAAAACTTTCCAAGCAGAAGGAACAGGAGTACAAAGACAGTACAAAGACAGAGCCAGTGGTGAGCCTGAGTGTGCGGGGAAGCCATTGGAGGGAGTTAATTAGGAGAGAGATGATCTGACTTCTACTTTGAGTTTGCTGTGGCTGCTGTGTGGAGGACAGGCTGTGGAGGGGCAAGAGAGGGAGCAGGGAGACCAAGGAGGGGGCATCATAGCCTTTCAGTTGGGTCAAAGATGGTGGTAACTGGGACCAAGGTTGCAGCAGTAGACAATGAGAAATTATTGGAATCAGGCAATATTTTGGAGTTAGAGTCAATAGGGCCTACTTATGATTAGGATAGTGGTGTACTGGTAAACCAGCCAAGGGTGGGAGGGAGGCACTTGTTGGTAGAGCTTGCCAGTTTCTGTGGTGTAATATTCCCACCACGGCTGGTTTCAAGCTACCCATCTGGCCAGTGAGTGATGCGAAGTTAGCTCTCGTGAGCCAGCGCAACTCACTCCAGCACACCAGTGGGTCAAGGCCATGGAAGATAGAAGCAAGAAGGACTGAAGAGCATTCCATGGCTTTGGTCTGAGCACCTGGGTAGATGGGGATGCCATCTACTGAGGTAGGAAAGACTAGAGGTGGAAAGAAAGAGCCTGGGGCAGTGGCAGGAAACAATGGTTTTGCTCTGGCCATGTTAATTTTTAAATGCACATTAGATATCTATTTTATAAGTTTTGGGCACTTGCATCCTTTATGTCATTTAAGTGTCAGTCCTTTCAATAACTATGAGTTTGGTGGTTTCTTCTCCATTCACAGAACAATAAACTGAGGATGCAAGGGACCAAGAAACTTAACCAAGGTTGTACAATCAGTAAATGACAAAGCTGGATTTGAACTTGGGTCTGACCCTGCCCCAAGGGCCTAATCATTGCCCACACTGCCCTCCAGAAAGCATCCCACTCTTAGCTTGATGCTACGTTTTTGGGATTTAAAAGGGGATCTTTAGGAAGTTTTGAACAGCCTTTATACCGGAGAAGTAATCACAGAATGGTTGCTCAGAGACCAGACTCCGCCCTTTGATGTGTTGTGTGGTTTTGTTTTTTAAGGGGTGTGGCGGGTAGGGAAAAAGAGGAAGGTGGGGAGGGGAAACTGTTTGTTTCATTTTGTTTTATTGGCCCATGCAGTTTTTTTGTTTTTGTTTTTGTTTTTGTTTTTTAAAGAAAACAAGAAGAAGAAAGAGAGAAATGTAATTGTTTTAGACAAGTCTGCACGCCCCCGCCACTGCTCCTGGGCTCCTCCATTCCCTGCTGTCTCACCACCTGCCCATTTGACACACGTGACACTTGCTTGGCTCAGGAGGCATCCAGTGTCCCGTGCTCTAGAGGAGCCCAGGTGTAGTGGCCTCTGCAGGCAGGCTCTTGGCTTCATCCTTGCACCTCAGGGAGTGAGCACCTGGTTCCCACCCTGTCTCCAGGCCTGAGCCGGTCACTGGGGCCTGGGGTGCGTTTGATTGGCACTCTCTGCTGCTCCCTTCCTGACCACTGCCACTGTGCTTCAACGCTAAGAGCTGTGGTCTTTGGCCAGGCACAGTGGCTCATGCCTGTAATCCCAGCACTTTGGGATGCCAAGGCAAGAGGATCACTTGAGCCCAGGAGGTCAAGGCTACAGTGAGCCGTGACAGTGCCTTTATGCTCTAGCCTGAGTGACAGAGGAAGACCCTGTCTCAAAAAAAAAAAAAAAAAAAAAAAAGAAGTGTGAATTGTGGTCTTTCTATACATACTAAAGCAATCCCACCTCTTTCCCTGGCTTTATTGGTATTATTTTCCCTGGTATTATTGTTATTATTTTGCTAACATAATGAGGCTTGGAGGCATGGTTTTTCTGTCTACAGCCTTTTGGCCTTCTTGCTGGTGATATGTTCAATTTAATGGTGTTCTTCAGTGTCACTAGGTGTGGCTGGAGCTGAGTGGAAGCTGCCATCAGGTAGTCTGAGAGGAGCACACAGCTGTGTAAATGGCTGTGTCTGCCTGGCTCCCTTGGACCGAGAAGCCTCCATTCCCTGCCTGGGCAGTGCTGGACTTGGTTACCTGAAGACGCATAGCAGGATTGACAGAAAGCTCTCACCCCATGGTTGGCATGACCAGATAGCCCTGAGCATGATGCCAGGGCTGATGGCACTTTGCAGAGCCGAAAAGGGAGGCCAGCCTGCCTCCATCTGCCTCCGTCTGCACAGTTATGTGTTCCAAGTGCAACCAGAGGAAGGCTTCCCCAGGCTTAGCCAGGGCCACCACCAGGCCAGACTGGAATAGGCCGAGACATACCCAGAGAGTGGCAGGGTTCTCCTGGCATTTCCATGTATGTACCTCTTTAGTAAAAGATGTTTGAGCTGGTAACCCTGTGTATATGCATATGTATGTGTATATATGTCTGTGTGTGTGTGTGTGTGTGTGTATATATACATATATATATTTGTTTATTTAGATTATGTGTATTAAAATAAATAAAGAAATATAGAAAAATAGAAAAGTTAACTGAAAGTTATCATAACTAGAAATGTGATGTTTTCTTCCGTGCCCCTATGAATCCTGACTCCCACCTTGAGCTTGCCGGCCCTGAGCCGGGACCAGGAGCTGTAAGTAATTGCATCTCTGCTTCCCACCAGGGCAATGGGAAGAGCTTCATGTTCAGAAAACTTGGCTCCAAGCCCCAGTTCTGCTAACTGACTTGCAGCATGCTGTGGGCACATCTCCTGGCCACGCTGCCCCACTTCTGTCAGGTCTGCATGAATGTCACTTTAAGACCACCCTATGTAAATTAGCATGCCACTGTTACTGCCCCTTCACTTACCCTGCTTCATTTCTTAAAAGTGCGTAGTGCTACTGACGTGTATATATAGATAAAAGTTTATTCATAGGTTTGTTGTTATACATGTTTGTTAGTTATCTTTGTGTATGCTCCATGACAACAAGGATTATCTTTTGTTCTCTGCTGTGTGTGTGGTACATAGTAGGAGCTCCGTATATATTTGTTGATTGAATGAATTAACTTTTGTTTTATATAACCCAATGCTACTTAGTAAACTTTTGTAATGGAGGAGAAATGAAAAAGACTTTAATGCTTGAAAGGAGGATTTGGAGGGTAGAGGTAGAATCATTTTGAGGAATATCTGCTTTGTACAGCTGATACCATTGCTGTTTTTGTTTTTTTGTTTGTTTGTTTTGAGATGGAGTCTCACTTACTCTGTCACCCAGGCTGGAGTACAGTGGCATAATCTCAGCTCACTGCGACCTCCACCTCCCAGGTTCAAGTAATTCTCCTGCCTCAGCCTCTTGAGTAGCTGTGATTATAGGCACATGCCACCTCGCCTGACTAATTTTTTTTTGTATTTTTAGTAGAGACAGGGTTTCACCATGTTGGCCAGGCTGGTCTCAAACTCCTGACTTCAAGTAATCCACCCTCCTCGGCCTCCCAAAGTGCTGGGATTACAGGCGTGAGCCACTGTGCCCTGCCCCCATTGTTGTTTTTACCCGTGTGAAAACAAGTACTGGGGACCAGGAGCTATAAATAATTGGATCTCTGCTGACAACCAGGCACTGTTCATGGATGGATGGATGGATGGATGGATGGATGGATGGATGGATGGATGGATGGATGGATGGATGAACAAATAGATAGAATTTAATCTTCACAATAACCCATTGGGATTAAGTTTCATTGTCTCCATTTCACAGATTAAAAAACAAAAAAACCCAAAAATGCAGAACCTTGAGGCCCAGAAACTCAAGTGTATCTAATTCCAAAGTACCTAAAACCATGACTAACAGAATGCAGGTACCCAGTGAGTGTCTGTGGAATGAACGAAATCCTAGCTTGTTACACTCTTAGAACTTCTCGAGCTTTTCCACCAAGTAGTTTTTGTGGAAGAAGATGGTTAGCGTGTGCCCAGGAGAGTCGAAGGGCATCTTCTGTAGCAGTCCACCTCAAGCCAGAGTTGTGTTTTTTTAACATCTGGCTTTTTATTTTAAAAATCCATGTGAATTTCTGTATTATCCTTCATATGGTGAAACAAACTCCTCCTGTTTGTTTTACAGGAAAAATGATGCTTTTGATCATTTGTTCACTTGTGTTCCATAACTTTAAAAAAAAAATTTCAATGAAAGCTGCTGCTCTGCATGTACTGTGGGAGTGGCATGCTCCTGGCGTGAATTCTGTGCACCTACGAGCTGCCCAGCCTGGTGTGCAATGACCACAGTGGAGGCTGCTGTGGGGTCTGGTCTCTTCCATGCCCCTCAGTGGGATCTTGTGCCACTCGCCCCCTGTGCAAACACAACTTGTCCAGAGGAAGCGGGACATTCACCTCCAAGCCCCAGCCATCTGTTGTTTCAGGCCTAGATGAGGGCTTCATCTGGGTGAATGGGCCTTCAGCAAACAGTGCCTCGCCTGGTCCCCTGATAAGGGGTTACCTCTCCAACAGATTTTATAGCTCTGCCCTTCATCCATAATCAGAGCATGGGTGGGGAGAGACAGAGAGTATGAAATATCCCTGAAGCTATTGGAATAGCCTTTATGGTTGTTGTATATAAACCTGTGTTCTGGTGTGGTATGTGAAACGGACCACTGAGACTCAGCCCACAAGACTTTGATGTCACATAGCTAAGGGCCCCTTTTCTGGTTCATGTTTCAGTGACTGGGTTTCTGAGCATCTTCTCTAATATAGGGGTCCAGGCTCCAGGATTTCCATTGACTCGTGATAAGGTTTCTTCACTCTTTGTGTCTTTGCTTTCCTCCTGGAAACTGAGTTCAGGTATGTCCAGAGTCATGTGTGGTTTAAAACTGGAAAGGCTCTTAGAGACCATCCAGCCCTTGCATTTCTCAGATGGGGAACTGAGGCCCAGAGACAGGAAGAGAGGCTGTGCCCCATTGAGCTCTGTCAGTCTGCAACCTCTCAGCCCGGGTCTGTGGAGTTGGTGCCCTGGGTGTCTGTCCCTGTCAGGAGACAGCTGAGGCTTTGTTCAGCATTTCTTATCTGGTTAATCCCCACCCTGTGGGTATGTCATATAGCCAGGACCCAAAGACAGGAAGAGATGAGGAAAATGAGGATGTACAAGTCCCAAAACAGGACGACACCATTACCTGGGCAGTGTGGCTTATGCTTTATGTGAAAGACTCTGTTGGTCCATGCTCAGACTCAGCCCAGCCTACTCCATGGCCAGGCCCAGACCTTGACTGGCAACTCACCTCCCAGCCCTCTGAAATCCACCGTGGGGTAGGCTCAGAGCAGACTCACCCTTACCCAAGAAAAGAACTCCATTCAGGTCTCTGCCCATATGTCACCTCTTCCAAGAGGACTTCCATGACACCCTGTCTTAAATAGCAGTCCTCATCACTTGCCGTCCCCACGCTCTGCTTAATTCTTCATTTATTACCACCTTTCCTGTATTTGTGTGTTCATTTTTTCTTTTCCTTTTCTCGAATATATGTTCCCTGAGAGCCAGGTCCGGGTCTGTTTTGTCTCTAGCACCTAGAAGAGTACCTGGCATGTTCTCTGTGAGCGGGGATTAGAGAGAGTGGAACTTGGGGGACAACTGGGAGGGACTAGGAGAACTGGGAAAGTGGGAGGGACGCGGTCAAGGAAGAGAATGAGCACCCTTTTCTGAACCACTTAAATAAATCTGAATGCAGACTGTGTTTGAAAAGAGCTGCTTCAAGGAGCTCATCTGTGATTCCTTGAAAAATCACCAGGCTTGGTACTAGGCACTGGCACCTGAAGTCAAGGGTTTTCAATTCCCTGGCAGTCCAACCTGTATTTCCCAAGGGGCCTCTACTCCTCTGAGGCTCAATATTCTCTCCACCTGGCAGGATAGGGCCCTTGGCAAGATGGAGCCTGGTCCCAGGAGAAGGTGCACCTCTGTGAATTGTCATCCCTGTGGCCACCTGTCAGTGCTTTTCCCATCTGGTTGGCAGATCAGAGAGAGAAAGAGAATGTGGGGGCTGGAGGAGGGGGGCCCAGACCATCTGGTCCATTCCCATTTATTGCAGATGGGCAAGTGGGACTGATGCCTAGAGAGGGTAAAGGACCTACCTAAGGACACACAGCAAGGCGTTGACGGATGTCTGCTTTAAAAAAAAAAGTTTTCTTTACTATTGCTCATCTTTTGATGCATCCTCCCTCCTGCAGCCTCACCTACAAAAAAAAAAAAAAAAAAAAAATTCCACAAAAGCTTAGCAAGGGTTCCTAATGCTTGCTGTAACATAATTGACCCTCTTGAGCCTCGTAGCTCTGAGAAGTTCATGGATCTTCAGAAATGCGCCCAGTAAGACAAATAGTGTTTCTGTCTAGAGAGAGTGGCTCTAATGAGTCAGGCATTTCCCAGGTTCATATCCTTTGGAATTCTGGTTCTGTGAGCTTTAAACTTGTGTTCTATACCTCCCCTCAAAAGAGTTGTAAGGTCAAGCAAGTGTAGAAAATGCTGCCTGCTACAAAAACTCTTGGAGAGACACAATGGACTTTAGCATATTAAAGGCTCTGAGAAGTTCTATAATTAAGAAAAATCCAACAGCTCTTTTTGTGTAATTCAGAGTTTCCCACACTTGTTTGACCTCAGAACTCTTTTTGCATGAAAAACTATTGGCCTCTCACAGAGCTGGTCTTCCTCCAACCACAGACCCAACAGACCACTCACACAAGAGAGTACTCAGTACTTACTTTTCATTTTATACAGTTATGGCTTTTTGTTATTTCGGTATAAAATACGTTGGAAAAAAACATGACATATAATAGGCCTCCTCAAAAGGGGTTGGGGTGAAGCGCCCTCCAACTAACTTTTTACTTCTTATAACCAGAAAGACAAAAGACAGCTTCACGAAGACATCTCTTCTTCTTTATATCCTTGTGATTCTATTTTTATTGCTCTAAGAGCCTATAGGCTATTTCCATTTTGTGAGTACAATAAAACATGCACCTTACTCAAATGGCTTTCAAGACAGGCCAGAAGGACTTCACCATAAGGAAAATGCATCTATGACACTCCTGTGGCTTGGGAGGTGGAGTATCATTGCACTAAATGGATCTGAATCCTGCCATCACCAGGAATCATTACTTAATCTAGCTGTGTCTGTTTTCTCATCTGTAAAATGGAGTGCTCATAGTACCTGGCTAAAGTTGTTTTGAGGATTATATGAGATCTGTGTTTAACATTTAGAATGGGGTCCAGTACAAAGCTGATACTTACCTGTTACTGTTATTATCATAGAATGAGAGCTCTGTGTAGGCAGTGACTGTTTTGTTCACTATTTGCATGCCCCAGTGTCTAGAACAGGGATTAGCAAATAGTAGGTGTTTAGTAAAGTTTGGTTGGATGAATGAGTGAATGAAAAAATGAATGGAAGGTCTTCTATGTATGGAGAGCAATACATGTTTCTGAGAGTCTGATTCCAGCAGAGAAGGCACCAGATTAAAAGTGAGCAGCTTGCTGTAGGCCAAGGCTTTTGCTTCCTCTGCCGTGTCCTCTCTGTGTATGAATGAGAAGCCAGCGCCCAAAAGGATGCAAGTCATGGTGTGGAACTCAGAAGCAGAGTGTGAGGTGATTTCCTGGAAGGTGACGTTGTCATCTGAATGTTGCAGGCCTCAAGATTCCAAGCTTGTGCATTTCTATTCCTGGTTACTACAGGCAGGTCTGTGTCTGCCCAGCCAGAGAGTTGCCACCGTTTATTGGAGCCTCCCAGTGAAGATGCTGCCCGTGGAGCTGCTTTTGAAGGGGAAGTGCTTCTAGCTGTCTGAGGCAGGCTGTGAGGGCCCCTTGGCCACCTTGACACTCTTGTTCCCCAAAGGCTCCACGCCCCCTTGTCTGTGGGTTGGCACCACATAATGGCATGTGAACCCTTGGCCTGCTGATGTTGATTTTACCTTCTCTTGAGGGAATATAACCAAGGCATTGGACCAAAATAAACAGCCCAGATGCTGTGCTGACCTGGCTCTGCTGGGAAGCATGGTATTGATTTGCCCCCAGCCTCTCTGCCTTCAGTAACCTCATCTCTGCCTGAGGCTCCTAAGCTGGGAGGTTGATTCACTTCTTTCCTTGGCAGTGTGTTCACCCAAACACCCACACCCACTTTGTTTATATTCCTAAAGAAGCCAGCATTAGCTATTTTTAAGGACTATGAGTGGCCCTAGGTGCCCAACCCTCCTGGTCTGGCTGGAGGCAGGAGGTGACACCCCAAGGAGAGTCTACCTGTCTCAGCCTCTCTGGTGGGAAAACCCAGTAGCCACCAGCCTAGGGAATGCCAAAGGCCTGAGCAAACACTTGTGCAGCCAGCCAGCCTCATGGCCTTGGCCCTCTGGCCAGCATGCCCTTAGGCTGAGGGTACTCGAGGTTGGTGGGGTGGGGCAGTTCAGACTGATCTCCAAAGAGGGGATTGACAGACATGCTCGGGGCCTGCAGCTGAATACTGTCTTTAGGGAAGTGCAGCTGGAAAGAGGGTTTAGCTGTGATTCAGCCAGGCCTGCAGTTCCTCAGCCTTGCCCATGAGGCTCTAATAGCCAGTTTAAGGAGAGCTCACTGAAAGTCTGCATGAACCCATGAACTGATTCACAGTTGACCCAGCTTCCCAATTCTGCAGCTTCCATTTTCCCCAGTCCCTGGGTGGTTTGCTTCTCAAATCCAGGGAGTCTTCTCCGAGGGTACAGGAGTTTTTGAGGGAGTATGGTTCAGAATGGGACCAGCCCCTTCCCCTCTGGTCCCCCGCCCCCAACTCCTGTTCCAGTGACCACATTGGGCATGCAGGGGGCCCTTTCCAACTCAAAGATCCTCCAAGAGAAAACATTCTAGCCTTAAAAATTGAGGAAAACAGTCTACCTCTGTCCCCCTGGTCATCTGCCTGGGCCAGAGAATCTGTTTCACTTGGCGGGTGGGCAGTGTGTGGCCATCGGGACCTACACTGGCTATTTGCTTGCCCCAGTGGCTAGTTAATGTTCAGCCACCAGCTGCCTATGAAAATGCTGTTTATGTCTTTCTTACCCCACAGCCCCTCGGGGAGTTTAAATAAGGTGCTGCGGCACTTGAGTTCTGCAAAAGACACCTATTCGCTGACCAGACAGAGATGCTTAGCCACAACTCACAACTCTCAGGGTGCAGTTGGAAGAGGAGGAAGCGGCATGGCATATAAAGCTCATGCTCCCTTGAAGGCTGGTGATGGAGACAAGTTATGTCTTCTAGCATTTGACTCCCTCAGAGAGACTGCAGGACTTCCCTCTGATTGCAGGTGGCTCAATCCACTCAGATCACCTAGAAACTTGATAGAGATTTAGAATCTTAAAGAAGACAGAAGCTTAGACAGAGCATGTAGCCCAGCCCATCAACAGATGAGGAAGTTGAATCCTGCAGGGACTACGAGGAGGTAGGTAGAGCTAGCAGAACTGAAGGCCAGCGGGACACTATGCAGTCCAGGTGAGGGGCTCTGCTGCTGCAGCCTGTGCCTGTCTACCATTTCCCTTTGGTTCCTGGCACCTGCCTGGTCAGTTCTCGACATCCCCTGAGAGCACAACCAGCCTGACAATTGTTCCTAAAGGCAGTGCTCCTAGGGGAATGCCCACTGAGAGAGAGGCTTTCATTTAACATGGGACTTGGGTGGAAATGCGGAGTGTGTCCTATCCTCCCAGGCCTCCCTGGATAATCTTTCAGGACTGTCCTGCTGTGCAACCAACAGCCTCTGTGTTCTTACTCTGCTGGGATCACCCAGCCCTGCCTGGGAGCTAAGAGAGTGGCCCAGCCTTGTAGGTAGCCACTTGCCCTTTGGATTAAGATGAATATGCATGATTCTGGCAGGAGATAAGATATTTATCTTATTTATTTGACATGCATGGATTTCTTGGCTCTGTGTGAAGTAGGAAGGGAAATGGAGTGGTGGAAGTTGGTAGATGGGCATTTTATATATACGACTTGGACCTTTATCATTTGAAATTTTCACAAAGGGGGATCAAGGCTCTCCCGTTTTCACTGAGATGGTGATTCTTTGAGTCATAGCCTATTTTGACTTGGAGAAGCTGGGCACCAGGTCTCCACTCAAGTTCAGGCAGTCATTCTTGGTTTCACTTCTCAGGTAAAGAGGCATGTTCTCCCATTATTGCTTCCTAGATCTTTCCTAAAGATGGTGAACTGGTTGACCTTTGCTGGCAAGTCCACATTAGTCTGCTATGGGGAGAAGAAGTGAGTGGTGTGGGCAATTGTGGCTGAAGTTTAAATTGCAGAATTGAACCTTAGATATGAGTTTCGAAGTAGATGTGTTGGAGAAAAGAGAGCCTGGGTTAACTGTATCTTTTCTAGTCCCTTCACAAAACACAGGCACACACACACATACAGAAGGAGAGAGAGACAGAGAAAGAGAGAAAGGTCATTCAGTTTGAATCCATTGAATTGACCCTGGGAGGTAGATTAGAAGAGAGAAAGGGAAAGTGGAGGTGGCTTTCTTAGGAGCTTTAGACATTTCCAGGTATGACTTCCAGATAGGTCTGGACCTCAGTGTTCCAGGCCAACCCAGTCAGTTCATATTGGCCAACATCAGAGAGACGAAGTACCAGTCTTAGGTCACCCTGCAAAAAAACCTGACTCCCAGTTCAGTGCCCGTTTCACTCTACTATGTTCTTTCTTTCCTAGAGTGACCTTTCCAAGCTAGTCCATGGCTCACCAGAGCAAATTGGTCTCGTGGCATTATAGTTACACCAGCGCTTCGTTTCCAAACGCAGTGATCCTCTGTAATCGCCAAATACGTATGGCTTTGAGGGACTTTTGAACACAAAGGCAGACTCACCAAGAGAAAACAAAGTCTCACCACCATTTAAAGTTTTCAGATTCTGAATACATTCTGAAAATGGCAGTCAGAAGTGCTTTAGCCAAGGGCCGTGTCCCAGGAGCGTGTAGGATTGTGCATTTGGATATCTGTGTCTAGCTTCATCACTTATTGCTGGGTGATCCTGGATAAGTTTACTTAATTTATCTGTGCCTCAGTAGCCTCATCTGTAAGAGTAGAGTTATAATAGAACTTAGGTCATAAAATTTTTGTGAGGATTAGGTGGAATGCTGTACATGAAGTACTTAGCACATTGCTTAGCACAAAATGAGTACTCAAAAAATATTTACTATCAGTATTTTATTCTTTTGTTTTCAGGTAAGTCTCTCTTATAATTGTACATGCTATCAACCAGTGCAAATTAATATGGTATCAAGAATATGAAGAATCAAAAGACTAAAGGGTAATGACATTAGCTGGTGGGGTTTATGCAGTCATTCGTTAAACAGATGTTTGTTAAGCACCATCTATGTACCTGACATGGAGCTGAATATTGGGGCTGAGTAAGGTAGATGTGATCTTACCTTCATGAACCCCTCCTCTTGTAGGGGAGACAGACATTTAATGAGTAACTACAGCTGTGCAGAGCAATGCCACAGGGATGCCTGCATCTGAAAGAGAAAGGAGAGGAAGGAGAGAGGAGAAACCATGCGTTCTGGTGGCCACCCCACTGCTGCAACCAGAAGAACACAGCCATCTCCCTGGAAATCATTCTGTATAAATTTAACTCTAGGGGAAAAACACAGCCGGTCCATTTCCAAACTGGAATTCTCCCCCCATGTGTTTTTGGGAAGCACAGATGCCTTGGCGTTTTCCCTCTAACAATAACAGAGATTGTTCACAATTATGAATGGTTTTGGTTGACTTCAGCTCCAACAAAACCATGAATCATTTCATAACTTCTGAAATTGCAAAGAAATAACAAACACTCTGGCTCCACAAAAAAAAAAAAATGGACACATTATGAAGCACAAAGTCGTCTAAATGAAAATGTGAATTCTTTTTTGTTTGTTTAGCAGCTGCACGTTGCAAGGCCAGCTGGCAACGGATAAAAGACCCAAGTTAGTGTCTAGGTTCCTGGGGTACCACTTGTACAGTCTCATCTGTGGGATCCATAACCAGCTATGGTATAAACTTCGTTCTCCATCTTTCTCAAAGCTTTGGGCCAGCAGCATTATTTCATACATTTTACAATATTCTGAGGAAGCGAGAGGGAAAGGAGGTGCTTGGGCTGAGGCTCGTGACAGAGGGTCTCCATCATGGGTCCATCACAGATCCCCCCCCGCCCCACACACATTTGTGGGATGACTTTTTTTCAGCAGGCCTGCTGCATCCTCCTGATATCTGGCCACAAGAGGAGGTTTTCAAAATGTGGGACCAAGAGGATCAGGCTTCCCCCAATCTGACAGCCTCTGAGGTACCAACACGGCCTGGCATTGGAGCAAGGTTGGCTACTCCTTCTCTTCTCTCTTAATCCAGAAAACTGCATCCTTTCCTGAAGGCTGGAGACACACAGCTATCCTTGATTGCAGTCCAGTCTTGCCTGTGCATGTGGCCAGAGGCACAGGGGGTTCTAACACCTTGGGGCTGAGACTAGATTGGAGAGTGGGGGACAAGCACATGACCCCAGCACCACAGTCACAGAGTCTTCCTCCCCACCCTGTTGACTATCTTTTTTCATGTTAATAATGTCAGCATAGTGGTGGCCACCCCACTGCTGCAAGAACATTTGTTGAAAAGATACTTCTTTTGGAAAACAGGCTCAGGGGAGCAATTGTTCCCCCTCAAGTCTGCCTCCACTCCTGATCTCTTTCCACGCTGCAGGGTACACAGCAGACAGCAGTAGGCTCAGGCCCATTGGCATAGCATGTGCTTCCCACACACGCATTTTTTAAAGTAATAATTTTGTTACACAATTAATGATTATTTCTCATAGATAATGTAGGATATACAGACTTTAAAATGGAAGAAAATATATATAGCCTGTATTTCTATTACTCAGAGCGAATCATAATTTGCATTTGAGTATATATGTTTCTAGACTTCTTTCAATGCATATGTATGTGTTTTTAAACAAAAAGCTAGTATCAAACTGAACACAAAATTTTATTGCCCCTCTTTACTCTCACTGTACACTGAACATTTTCCCATATCTACATATATGATTGCATATCACTTTATGCCCTGCAGACATCTCTGTAAATCTCTGGAAGATTTTTCCTTTTGTGTCCTTCTACCTACCATCAGAGATGGAGACAATAGAAAATACACTTCAGTGTCACATCACAGACTCACATCTTGAGCACTGATGTAAGTTTTGCACTAGCCCATCACAGGCATGCTGCCTGAGACCCTTCCTGCTTTAGCTGTGATTATGAGTGCCCAGTTCATCAGCCATTTTATTGCCAAGATAGAGTCTAGCTCTGTAAAATGCCCACAAGCTTTGGCACCGTGAAAACCATGGAAAGTTGCATTGATGCTACTCACAAGCCCCAAATAGGTGGTCTCAAAAGAGAAAAAAGACTTATGTTTTAATAAAACTCCCTTTAATAATTAGGTGCTTTAATAAAAGGCCACTTGGGTCACTGTCTGCCTCCTCAGCCTAGACTTCCTGCAGTTGGAAAAACCTTCCAAGGACAGAGAGGGTTCTGGGGACATACTGAACAGGCCCTGTTCCCAGCCGCTGAGCCCACAGGGACTGACAAGGGACCACCCCATAAGAATGTCTGTACCCTTTTGGAGCCTACATTTGTAGGTGCTGAGGCATCACATTCTTCAGGTTCTAATGAAGAATTATTGTAGTGATGAGTTGTAGAAATAATCATTTAATGTCTATTATTCTGAGGAAAATTTAAGAATTTCTGTATTCAGAGCAGATTGACAAATGTGGCAACCACTTCACATAATCCACATGCTAGATCCTTGTAAATGTCATTGTTATCACTGGAGCCTCAGCTATGGTTGTCTTTCCCAAGCTGGATGAATAGGACTGCCAGTTATTCACTAAAGATAGAGACAGCACATGGCTTCTCTTAGGTCTGGTTGCTGGGCAGAGGCTATGGCATTGCCTTGGGGTAGGGGGTGCAGGTCTCAGCAACTATCCTTGAGCTCTTCAAAAGGGAGTTCTGTCTCCACAAAGATGTTCATAGGTCAGGCTTTTGAGTCAGAAGAACAACTTGCAGTTGTTTTCTGGGGCCACAGGAGTTGATTGGGTAGGTGGTCTGGAAAATGAAGAAGCAGGAGGCTTCACATAACGCACCCTGGATTTAGGGCGGGGACACAGCCAGCCCCAGTGTAATCTTACAATGGAGATGGGAACTCTTCCTCAGGTGTGTCTGAAAGCAACCTCAGCAGCCTCCAGGGAAGTGTCCTCTCATTGGTCTCAGCTCAGTGTCTGGAGGGCTCGGGAGTGGTTAGAGGCAGGCTCGTGCAGACACCGTTCCCTGGAATGTGCTTGTCTGTATGGTCATGGAAGGATTTTTTCTGCCTCCTCACATCCAAATTCAGCTTAGCAAACTGTTATTGGGCACCCGTGCTGGTGCCTTGCCTCTGGTATCTGGCTGGGGAGGCAGTGTGAACACCAGGAACTTCACATCCCAGGGTGATAGCAGTTTTCAACCACTTTCCTAGAACTGCTTGGTTTTTGAACCATGGCCCTGTTTAATGCTTTTATTGAGTGGTGGGTCCCATATGTGTATACATTTGAGCATGTCAGTTTGACAGCATTTCTTCTCTTCTCTTGAACTTTTATCTGAGCCTCATATCAGAATCGAGTTTTTCCCATTTCTCTCAACCTTTGCCAAGTCCTCCGTGTAATGCCTACACAGGATCTGAAGAGGAACTCCATGGTCTGATTTGGGTTTAATTGATTGGTCTTAGATTTCCCCCCTCCCTCTCCAGGCTCAGGGTGCCTCATAGCTGGGCACTGAGGGTGACAAGCTTGCGAGCTGTAGAGCAGGCTGGGGTGTTTCTCCTCATGCACAGTCATGAGGAGAAGGGTGCTTGTAAAACTAGAACAGGATGAGACTCTGTGGGATATGGTTTGATTTGCCTCAGCTCAGGAAGCCCACCCCTATGGAGAAGGAGAAGGCAGGTAGAAGCCAAGGGAATGACAGTCAAGGCCAGGGTGCCTTCACAGGGAAGAGTGCTCCTTCCAGGAGGTGGCATCAGCACCATCCAGCTCTCTCTAGGGCTCCATACTCTCTGTGTACCTGGTGGCCCAGGCTCTACTTCCTGCTTTTTGGAGTGGGACCTCGAGAACCAAGCAGTCCTGCCACTGCAGCCCAAGGGGAGCGTGCAGTTCTTTGCCACAGGCCTTACAGTGCTCTGACACTGCTCCCATGGAACTTTTCCCAACCAGTTCAGAGCACTTTGAGGGGCACAGTGATGCTGGGAGCCTGTGTTGTGAGTCCCACTGCTATCCAGGGAAGGCCAGCGTGAATGAGTAGCAGTGCTGGGGAGTAAAGCATCACTTCTCAAGCCCTGTCCTCAGGCTCATGTGCAGAACTAGTGATGCAGCACTGACTGCACACAGCATACCACTCAGTCACTGAGGAGGGGAAGTGAGCCCCTTTTAGTTCTCTTCCAGTGCTTCCCATCGAGTTGAGGAGAGAGTCTCCATTGGGCACTAGAATGGCTTAATATCCCTCTAAAGCTTGCCAATCTTTTGAAACAAAGAGTCTGTTATAGGTTTGTTTGCATTGTATTTGTTTCCGTGATTATCTCCTATTTAAAGCAGGTGATACCATTTAAGGCAACAATGTAAAATTTCCTTTTTAAATAATAACAAATAATAATAATATTTGTTTCCAGTGTGTAGAATTAAACTACCAAGCAAATGGAGCATAATGGTATAGGCTATGGCCAAAAATCATGAGGGTAATTGAGTGACTCAAGTTTGAGAAATGCTGAACTAGACCTGCTACTTTCCTTATCCTGCAGTCCAGTGTCCCTTCATGACAAGGCATTTGAGAAGGTATTTTGACTGAGTGTATGTTTATACCACTCACGAGGAGGTCCCAGTTACAAGCCTGTGGGAGCTGGGCGTGAGCAGAAGCTGTGCTGCTTGCTGGCAGAAACTGGCCTGAGCTGCAATGGGAAGCTACACTGGGAAGATGAAAAGCCCTGGCCTCAGAAGCCCTGTACCTGGAAGAGGGCTAAATCCCAGGGCGGTCACTGCCAGTTAGGGGGTGCTGTGTCATTCATTCATCCCACTCTCCTGCCAGCCCAGGACAGCCTCTGGGGCACAGCAGTGATAGCAGAAATGCTAATAGCAAACATGCATTGGACTCTCACTGTATTCTGGCACTTCACCTGAGTCATTTACTTCTCATAATGCTGAAAGGTAACAGTGGTAGTGGTAGTAATAAGGGGAGGAGAAGAAGGAAGAAGATGAAAAAAAGTTAATATTTATTGAATATTCACCCTCAAATCATTTATAGATTGAATGTAATCCCTATCAAAATCCCAGGTGCCTTCTTTGTAGAAATTGACAAGCTGATTCTAAAATTCAAATGGAATTTCAAGAGATTCAGAATAGCCAAAACAATCCTGAAAGAGAAGAATAAGGTAGGACTCACACCTCCCAATTTCAAAACTTGCTACAAAGCAATGATAATCAATACAACATGGTACTAGCAAAAGAATAGGCATCTAGATCAATGGAGTAGAATTGAAAGTCCAGAAATAAACTTATACATCTATGACCAACTGATCTTTGACAAGGATGTCAAGATCATTCAGTGAGGAAAGAATAGTGTTTTCAACAAATGGTATTGGGACAACTGGGTAGCCACAGGGAAAAGAATAAATTTGGATCCTTATCTCATGCCATATACAAAAATTAATTCAAAATGGATCAAAGACTTAAACGAAAGAACAAAAACTGTAAAACATAGGGGTAAATCTTCATGACTTTGGCAAAGCATTCTTAAATAAAACATCATAAGCAACAAAAAACAATAGATAAATTAGACTTTATCAAAATTTAAAAATTGTATGCTTTAGAGCAGTGGTCCCCAACCCCTGGGCCACAGACTGGTGGGAACCCACCAGGCCATACAGCAGGAAGTGAGTAGCAGGTGAGTGAGCAAAGCTTCATCTGTATTTACAGCCGCTCCCTATCGCTCACATTACTGCCTCAGCTCTGCCTCCTGTTAGATCAGAAGGAGCATTAGATTCTTATAGGAATGAGAACGCTGTTGTGAACTGTGCATGCCAGGGATCTAGGTTGCATGCTTCTTATAAGAATCTAATGCTTGATGATCTGTCATTGTCTCCCATCACCCCTAGATGGGACCATCTAGTTGCAGGAAAACAAGCTCAGGGCTCCCACTGATTCTACATTATGGTGAGTTATATAATTATTTCATTATGTATAGCAATGTAATAATAATAGAAATAAAGTACACAATAAATGTAATGTACTTGAGTCATCCTGAAACCATTCCATCCCCCGCAACCCCAGTCCGTGGAAAATTGTCTCCCATGAAATTGGCCCCTGGTGCCAAAAAGGTTGGGAACTGCTGCTTTAGAGGATATTGTCAGTAAAGTACAAAGACAACTCACAGAGTAGGAAAAAATATTTGCAACTCATATGTCTGATTAGGGATTTGTACCCAAAATAGATAAAGAACTCTTACAACTCAATAATAAAAAAAAACCTAACTTAAAAATGGGCAAAGGATCTGAATACACACTCCTCCAAAGACAATATACAAATGACCAATAAGCACATGAAAAGATGCTTGACGTTATTGGCCATCAGGGAAATGGATGGAGAAAAAAAGTAGATTACTGGTTGCCAAGGAATGGGAGGGAGCCCAGGAAGGTAGGGGGTGACAGCTAGAGGCTACAGGGTTATTTTTTTTTTAGCAGATATATGTTCCAGAATTGACTATAGTGATGGTTGTACATATCTGTGACTATACCAAAACAAACTAAATTGTATACTCTAAATAGGCAAGTTGTATGATGTGTGAATTATATCTCAATGAAGCTGTTGAAAACATTTATTGAGCTCCGGGCACAGTTCTTAAGCATTTTACATGTATTAACTCATTTGCGGTCACCCAATGAGGTGGGCCCTGTTATACAAATGTCACCATTTTGCAGCTGAGGAAATTGAGGCAGAGTTGCCCAGGGCACTATTAATATCTCCTTCTAGCACATAAGGAAAATGAGGCAAAGAGTTTAGAGTTTGTGTTCTGTCTGTGGTCACACAGCTGGTACAGCGGAGGCAGAATCACAGTGTGATCCCAGACCCCACTCTTGGCCACTCGCCATGCTATACTACAGGCAAAGCAAAGGGTTGCTGCCCATGGGGAGCTGTAATCTACTTGAGTGTAGGCACGTAAATGGGAAAGAGGTTGAGAAACTGTCAGGATGACCACCTACTAATTCGCTCTGAGACTTCAGTTAAGGCACAGAATTCCTGGGCCTCAGTTTCTTCCTCTTTTAAACCAAGTCTTAGGCTGGATAAAAGAGGGCCCCATCCTGGGGTTCATGAAAGTAGTAATGCTGGTCTATGGATAACACTTAGCATAAAAAAAAAAAAAACAAAAAAAAACCTAACAGATTCTATTTGCATTCAGGCGTGGAGACCACAGAGCATCTTTGCTCTTGGCTGAAATTACGTCCCACCAGGGCAGTAACCCTGGTTACCTCCGGCTGATGAGAAGCTTCGATTAGCAGTCACGTATCTGACTCTGCTTGACAAGAATAAGAAACTGGATCCCTCATTGCTTGTTCTGGGACCACTTGCCGGGGAAGGCCACCCTCAGGTCTGGGGGCTTACGCTGCTTGGTCAGACTGCGATTCTCTAAGGTCATTTGACCCCCTGGGACTTGCCCTCCCTTGGACTCCCTGGCTTTCCTCTAGTCTCTCAGGTCCCAGCTATTTTTTCCACCACACCCAGGGTTCCCTGTAGCAGGCCCAAGCTAAGGTGGGTGTGCGGAGTATGGGCTGGCCAGTACAGCCAAGCTGGGCAAATGCGTGTGCTGTCAGGAGCATGGACAGGGCTCCCGGTGCTCAGAGCCCACCACCGCTTCTGCTCTTCCTACAGGCAGAAGGCAAAGGCCTGTTTCCCACTGAATAGCACCTTCTCCAGTCGTGCCTGGGGAGCTCTGAAAATAAACCAGATTGGGAATAGTCAGGGTGTGGGCTACTGATGGCCTCTCGGGTCTATGCAGTGCATTTCCTCTGGCACTAATTTTCAAAGAAAGTTGCACTAAAACATTTTCCATTGGGCAAAATCATGCCTTTAGGATCAGCCTACACTAGAGTCTTAGGGTAGCTGAGCCAGAAGAAAGCCCTGGACAACATTTATTTATTTTATAGATTAAAAAAAAAAACTCTGTTAAAGATGCCTCATCTACCCTTGTTGTTCCAGGGAGATGTGACCTCTGCTAGGCTGTTGCGGCTGAGCTGATGATCAGGGCAATTTATCCATTCTTAGAAATCGGGTGAGCCCTGCTTCGGCTCTGTGCAACTGCTAAATTCAGTTTGTATGGATTTGTCTTGGAATCAGGGCCCTAATGTTCCATTTGATTCAGCTTGGCTGGGGTAATGCTCAGGTCTTTTGTAGAAGAGTTCACAACACTGGCCAGTTAAAGGGTGGTGTGCCCTCAGGCAGTCAGAAAATCTTGTCCACTGACGCATTCATTAACCCACAAACAGAACAGGCATTGCCCTAAGTATTTGGGGGTATGAAAGAAGCTGATGTAGATGTGTTCCTGTCCCAGAAGGAGCTGATGGTTGTATCTATGAAGGTAAGCATTTTTGTAGACACGAGCACCAGTCACCCTAAGCAAAGGCAGAGAATGCTTAGGCCAGACAGAGGGCTGGGGCACTTGAATAGAAAGAGAGCAATTCTTGGGTACAAGAAGCCCAAGGGAAGTTTTCTGGAGGAGGTGGCATTTGAGCTGGCCCCTATAGAATCAGTAAGATTGGGAAACTGATATGGTGTACTTTCTCTGTCAAAACATGGCCCACAGAGAACAAAAAACATAGCAATTGAGACAACAGTACCAAGTCTGGAGGGTAGACATAAAAATTGTGAAAAGTGTTGGGAAAGGAAAATGCAGGCATTTTAGGAGAGATTAATGGGAGGTTTATAATTCAGATTGGGTGTGTAGGGGGGTAAGGGGCATCAGGATTCAAACTCGGATCTTAATGTTTCCAGAGTCCACACCCATAATTACTGCCCTGCTTCCTCCCAGCTGAGATCTCTGCAGGGCCCCTGGGTGAATCAGAGACAGAAGTCAGGCCTCCCAACTCCCTGGGTCAGCCCTCTTTCCTCACAGCCTACCTGCTGCCTGAGCTGCTGCCTCAGGGCACATGCCTGTCTGCCTGGCTGATGTTTCCCATCAGTGGCTGACTCCACAGTGTGCTCTTGGAGGTGAGGTCAGGGACAGCCCAAGCACCCAGACCGCTTAGGGCGGACATGCAAGGCTCAGGCCCTCCCGAAACAGTCGTTAACCTTTCTTCAAAGGTCATGTTGTGGAAAACCCCTACTTCAGCCTCCCAGCTGTAATCACAAAGGGCATCAGTGAGAAAGCCTTTTCCTGGGAATGTCTGTTCTTGGTAACATGCCCAGGTCACAATCTGGAACATCAGAGTCCCGTTCACAGAAACATGGATCCTGTTGCAGGCACCCTGGCCCCACCATCGTCCAGTCCTGGAGGGTACTTCTGGATGCTGGACGATCAAGTTCAGTGTCTCCTGGCTAAAGACAGCTCAAGTAAACTTCGCAGCTGCAGCCTGAGAAGCACGAGGACCCAGTGTGTCCACGAACCAGAGGTCTTTGTCCTCTGCCTAGGATTTCCCATAAGGAAAAGCTCACAGCACCGCTGTCCCCACAGCGCCCTGCTGTGGAGCTTGTTCTCTGTGCGTCCATGTTCCCCGTCATGTGCCCTCCCACTCCAGTGATCATTGCTAGTCTGCTGCTGTCACTTCTCTCTTCTTGTCCCTCCTTTCCTCTCTGACAACGCTTTCCCAGAATGCAGGCCTCTCCTCTCCCCTCCCTGGGTGTCATTCTCTTCAGAAAGGTTTTTTAAAGAGTGAATGTTTAATTTGTGTTTGTTGACTAAATGAATTAATCAAGTAGGACTCTTCATTATGTAATGCCTTGTACATGTAAAAGATTATATGACATCAATAGAAGGTATTAAGAATAAATAAAATGCCTACTTTACTAAGTTAAGGCCCCTATCTATGTGGCCCTCTGCCAGAGTGACAGCTTCCTTAAGTGGCCCTTTTTTCCTCTTCTCCCCGCAGTCTAATCCACTGTCCACCTGACTGCTGGGGCCATCTTTGCCCACCTCAGCTCCCCTCTGTTGCTGTCACCAGCTACCCAGGTCAGCAGGGCCCGTCAGCAGAGCACATGGGCTGGCGCCGGCCATTCAGGCAGAACAGAACTGCGCTAGCCTGTGCCCTGTACCCTGCTGTCTCCCTGTCTTGGGGCGCACAGTTTCCTTTACCTGGAATAACCCCACCCACATGTCCCATGTCTCTGCCTGTCACACCCACCTTTCCTTCTAGGCCGCAAAATGTCATGGTTTTCCCAAAGCTGTACCCAATTTCTCCACTCAGCTGTACTTCCTCCTTCTCTGAGCCCCTTTAAAACATAGGTGGTTTTGCTTTTCTCTTGCAGTGTATCTGACATTTTGCTGCCTTTTATGAGGGTGAGGTTTTTTGTTTTTTGTTTTTTGTTTTCATTTCTAATCTCACATACTGGATTATAAGCATCTTGTGGACAGCCACATGTCTGAATTTGTAGGGCCTTGTAGAGCATCTTGTGCATACATAATAGGTCCTCAACAAATAATTGGATTAGAATGGATTGAACAGTCCTCCCCTAAAGCTCACCTCACATCTCCTTCCCTGAAATCCTATAAAAATAAGCGCTTGTCTCCCTAGGGAGAAGGGCTTCTTGGAGCAGGAATGTGGTTGATGCTTAATAAATAATAGCTGGATGAATGAATATTTGCAAACATCCTGCCTAAGATAGAGGGTTGGACTCAATGCTTCCTGGGGCAGAAAGTTATTTAACCTCTATCACTTCTTGATAAATAATCCCTACATTAGGATATTTGGAATTGCCAACTAGGTATCATGTAAAGGCAAAACAATTATGATACTGAATGTGCATTCTCACACACATTGGTTGAGGATTACAGCTCTCAGAAGGTTGTTTATAAAGGCATGATGTCTCTCTGTAGGTCTCTTTGGGGACACGGAATTTTGAGGGAGATTCTGTTGGCCCAGTCTCAACTGTTAGTGCCTTTAAGAAAACCCAAACTGATTTTCTTTAGACAACACTAAGAAAAGCATGCACAATTCTTTGAAACAATTTTTAACAGTAAAACATATTTATACCTTTTAATTGTGCTGTCTTAACAACATTTAGAGAAATTAATATGCAAAAACTTTCACCACTCTTAACTCTTGTTTCTGTTTTCCAGTGCTACCTTCCAGTCTTTGTCCATGTGTATGAAAGAAGCTTTCATTTCTGCCAGAAATGAAATCAAACTTCTGATGTTTTCCTGTTATAAACATCAAATCTAACAGGCAAACTTTGTGAACACCTACTGTGTCCAAAGCCATGTACTGAGAATGGCGGGAGATACAAAAAGAGAAACAGAAAAATAATATGTCAGGGGCAGAAAGGCTATGAAGAAAAATAAACAGGGAGGGACTTAGAGGGGACTGTTGTTTTATGAGAGTGGTCAGGGACAGTCTCTCCAAGATAACATTTAAGCAGCCTCTGAAGGAAATGTGGAGGTGAGGGAAGAGTGTTCTAGACAGAAGAAACAGCAAGTGCAAAGGCCCTGAGGTGGGAGTGATTTTTAAGAAACAGAAGCCTCTATGGCGGCAGGGATAGGGTGGGGAAATATGAAGTCAAGAGAGGGAGCAGGAGGACTGGGCTACTTTAGAGGCTGCAGAAAGACTCGGACTTTTATTCCGGGTGTGATGGGAGCCCATAGGAAGTGTTGATCTCACTATGGAGAACAGCCCAGGGACAGGAGTAGATGCAGGGAGATCGTTAAGGGGCTGCTGAAGTTTCTCAGGAGAGAGGCTCTGGTGGCCTATCTAAGGTGCTGTACTAGGCCCTACAAATTCAGAGACATGGGGCTGTCCACAAGAAACTACGGTGGTAGGGATTTAGGGAGGTAGTAGAGCAATCAGGTCCTGGATGTGTTTTGAAAGTAAAGCCAACAGATTTCCTTTCATATTGAATGCAGGTGTGAGAGAAAGAGAGGAGTCAAGGTTGAATCCAAGGTTTTTGGCCTGAGTAACTGATAAAATGGAGGTGATGGTCTCTGAGATACATGGAATGGGGGGGAACAAGTTTGGGCAGTGAAGTCAGGAGTTTTGTTTGGATTCTCGAAGCTGCACATGGCTCCTCCGAAGTTCATGGCAGGTACTGCTACGACACCATTTCCTTCAGAGCCCCAGCATGGCCTCACCATCTCAACACAGTGCCGCAGAACCCACTCCTAGAATGAAAACCATCGCACTTTCCTGGCATTGACAGACAATCCAGGCATGTGCACTGGGGAGGGGAGAGGAGTGCTGGGGAGGAGGCTGTTCTGTGGACAACTGGCATGATCAGGGAAAGCACCAAGGGGGAGAGGAGCTAGAACAGAGCTTTTGTGTCAAGGAGCCACTGGCTGCAAGTAACAGAAAACCCAATTCAGAAGGGCTTAAACCATACAGGAAATTATGAACACATATATCAAGAAGTCTGGAAATTAAGCAGGCCCACGGTTGCCCAATGAAGCTATCAGGGACCCAAGTCTTTTCTCTCTATTCATTGTGCCAGCCTCAGCACACCAGCTGGCTCCTCCCTGCAGCAGCTCCAGGCATTATGGTTTCACCACCTAAATCAAGGAAATGACAGGGTCGAGCCCCTCCCTACTTCAGAAGCCCTGCTGGGAGACTGGCCCTTACACTGGACAGATTTGGCCCTCACTGGACAGATTTGGGTCCCATATCTTTTCTTAAGCCAATCACTGGTTAGGGCAATGGGTTTACATGGTGTGCTTCTGCCAGTCACGAGGAGATAGGGACACCAGGACACAGCTTGGACTTGGCCAGCAAGGAAGAGCGAGAACAATGGTGGATGGCTTGGCCACCAACAGTGTCTGCTCCAGCCCCAAACCAGCAGGAAGAATTGGCACTGAGAAGTAAGAAGGGAGGGCGTTCTAGGTGGGGAGAGAAGCATGAGCAGAGGCACAGAAGCATGAAGATACAAGGTATGTCCCTCAGACAAGTTGGCCGGGTTGATGACTTGTATACAGTGTGGCATGGAACGAAGGCCAGAAAGAAACCATAATTGCTAACCTTATTTGGGGACCTTCTTGGCTTACCAGGGGTCTTCAGACCAGTACTTAAAAACCACAGATCTAGAAGGCCGACCATCTCAAGGAAGGAATTCTTGAAGAACTGTAAGCCTTGGCCAATTAGATAAAGCCACTGTTAATATTCCTCTGAGCACTTCCACTTTGGGGGAAGATGGAATGTCCTCAGCTTAGTCCCTGTGCTGATGCCAGGTTTAGTTGGGTGGCTCTTGGGTAGAAAACAGAGCACGCAAGACAGAGCTTTCCTTTGGAAAACATAGCCAGAAGCTGATCCTGAGTATTAGTCATCCTGCTTTCATTGAGATTGTGTATCAAACCCTTTCAGGTACAAATGGCAGAAATCCTGCCACATTGACTTAAAAAATAAGCTTAGCCACCTCTCTCACTGAAAAGTCTGGCTCCTGGGGCTGTAAGGATGTTATCAGGACCTAGTGTCTCCTCCCTGGGCTCTGCTTTCCTCCATGTTAACTTCACTCTCAGGTGGATTCACCCCTCAGCCTCAGCTTCAAATCCCCATGCAAAGTGTGAGTTTCTTTACTGGATATCCCAGGAAGAGTCTTAATGCTTCTCACTGATTCTGATTGACTTATGTTCCCATCCCTGAACCAACCACTGTGGTTTTGGGGAATGGAATATGTTGACTTAGTCTCCACCTTAATGACATTGGCCAAGAGCTGGGGAGAAGTGACTCTTCAAACACTTGGTGTTGGCAAAGAGGTGAAAGAATGAATACAAGGTGACCCCAAGCCACAAATGTCTAATCTATTATTTTACCCCCGAGTCTAAGAAAGATCTCACATTTTTCACTTCAGCATCACTTTATGTGTTTTACAGTCTACAACAGGCTATCATAGGCATCACACTTAATCCTAATAACACCCCTATAAAGGAGGCTGGGTGGCAATTATCCTGTTTATAGATGAGGAGACTGATGGTTAGAGAAATTCAGTTATTTGTCCAGGACCATCTCGATCGAAATTGGCAAGTCTGGCCTTTGAACCTGGGACTTGTAACCCCTCGTCCAGTGCTCTTGCCTACCTTCCAGTGAAGTTGCCCATTACACTTATGACTTAGAATGCGTCTGCCTGCATATTCGAGGAGAGAAGTTCTTAAAACTTCTACAAGTGAAATCAAGTTCACTTGTAAGTGAAATCAAGTTGAAGAGTCAGCTCAAGGAGTGCAATATGTAAATGGTAAAATAAAGAACATCGTTACGCTCAAGGGCATGTTTTAATAACAGTTAATTAACTTTTACAAAATAGTCAGCAAATACTTTCCCATTCTGCTGAAATGGGTCCTAGGAAAAAGGGTTGTAATATAGAACCCCAGGTGGTCAAGTGCATGTTGGATTTTCCTAACAGCCTCCTTTATAAAGAAGAGCTTGCCTGTGGCTTTGTTTCCTTACTCTCCAGCCTCACCTTCCTCCCCTTGCCTATGCTCAAACCATTGCCCACTAATAGTTCTGCAGATCCCAGGACAGAAGTTAATCTGCTTGGAAGGTTGGTCCACTTAGCTTTTCCCCACAGCTGTCATTTTGATACCTGGTGAGAGGGTCTGCCTGTCTCCCTCTCACTCTGCACGCCAGCACCAGTCAGCGAGGCTGCCATCTTCCCTGATCGAGAGCTGGCTCCAGAGTGAACTGTAAAGCACCCCTGTTAGATTTCCTGGCATTTGTAAGGACCTTTTCTGGGGCCCAGACAGAACCAGAGGCCTCCAGCCAGAGGCACCAATCCTCTGAGGCCCTGGTGCATGGGCAACAAATGAGACTTTGCCTCCAGAAGGAGCTATAAGCAGAAATTATAGGAAGTATAATAAATCATCCTCCCGCCCTCAAAGTAGGGCCACACCAAGAAAGGTAGAGGGAATTCTGTATCAAATGAGCCGATCAGGCCAAAATGTGTGTTTATAACTCATTGAGAACATATTTGCAGGTACATGGTAAACTACAAGTACTATACTGTGTTCCTCTTGGTTATTAGTCTCTGGATGGCACAGCCAATTGCAGTACAAGGTGGGATGGCCCCTGTGAACCCAAGTCTTCTGACTCCAAGTCCCTAAGGGTGGCCCCCTAGATGCCAGGCTGCTGGACAGGACCCTCAGACAAGGCTAGGGAAAGCAGTAAGTGCTGTGCTTTCTGGGCCAGCCTCAGCAGGGCACTGGGTTGCAAGGAGAGCAGTTCACATGAGGTGGGCACTCTAGTGCCTTGCTCAGAGCACAAGTTTCCAAGTAACACAGAAGCTCAGTTCTGCCACTCACCACCTGAGTGACCTTGAGCAAGCGAGTTGATCTCTCTTGGCCTCCATTTCCTCCTCTGAGGAATCTTCTAATAGTACCTTTCTTGGAGAGTTGTGAGGATGAGATGGGGAGGTGCACACAAACCACCCAGCACAATGTCTGGCACAGGGTATTTGCTTGATATGTTCACATAGTGAGGCTGACGTAGGAAGAACTTCTCATCACAGCTCATCCACATCCCCTCATCAGGAATGCTCAAGTAGAGCCTTCTCCCCTCCCAACCTTCCTCCTGGCCCCGGCCCCATCCAGCTGTTCCTTCTTGTGGGCAGTGGGGTGGGCCCTGTCTTCAGGGCAGACATGCCCTGCTGCCCTTGCGTGCATTGGCCTGTCCCCCCAACCAACCCCAACAGCTCACAGGGCCTCCTGGTATGGGGATTGCAAAGGAGGTGCCGTCCATGTTGGAGCCAGATTCTGAGGCTGCAATGGGACTTCAGGCTGATGCACTCACATTGCTTGCCTTCTGCCAGGAGTTCTGCTGGGGAGCTGCCCTCAGCTAACCTCTGAGTGTCTGACTAGATAGCAGCAGCGGCAGCAGCAGCCATCTCTGGAGCCAAGCATTTGAGCAGAGAACAGCCGCTCCTGGTCCTGGGCCCCCTCTTGCCTGGCCCAGGTTCCAGCCAGCTCTGCCTAAAAGACTCCCCAGGGCAGCCTGGATTTGGTGCCAGGACCCTTCACCCACCTCGTTCCTCCATCTCACCTGCAGCAGTGTGTGACTGATCGACTCCTCCTGCCACTTTGTCTTATCACGAAGATTAGCAGGGAGGAAGCTGGGATGTGGAGTCAGAAGACCTGGGTTGGAGCCCCAGCCCGGCTGCTTGCTGGCCTGTGGCCTTGAGCAGGTCCCATCCTTTCCACACTTCTGGAAGATGGGAGAAGAGAATCTTTATTCTTTCTCCTTAATTGGGCAAGTGTGATTAACTGTAATGCAATGCAGAGTTGCCTGATGAGAAGCTTTTAAAGCAAGCCAGAGGTGTGTTTGAGTGAAAGATGAAAATATCCTTTACAGCCCAGTGGGGCGGGTGTTGGCCACTCTTCATCTGTTTGGTGTTGGTAGGTGAAAGCAGGCCAGCTCACTGGGCCACTGTTCGTCCCCCATGCTGAGCCCTGTTACCTACTGGGTCCTTCTCAAGTTCAGTCCCCGTGGGAGGTATGCACAGACATGGGTAGCCAGGATCTGACCCGATGGGCCATGCACTTTGCCATCACGTGGAAGCACAGTGGGGGACATGTGGCGGCTCATGGGATGAAGGGGCCAGACCTGGGCCCTGCCTTCTCCCCAGCCTGGGGTAGCAGGGAGATGCCAACTCTTCCTGGGATTGAGCTTCTAATTAAAAAACAAACAAAAAAAATTGTTGAAATTCTAATTAAAAGTTGTGTTAAGTTCCAGTGTACACAGGGGGCATTTTTTATAATGTTAAATGTTCCCATTTAAGAACATATGCCTTTTCTTCAAATCTGGTTTTATGCCCTTCCATAAAATTTTTTTTTATTAAACACACACACATTGTTTATTTGTTTGGGGAAGATAAAATTTTGTTTAATTAAAAAAATAAACATATCTTGTAAAATTTGTTAAGTTTATATCTGTGATCAAGTTTTATAAGTGATTCAGGTCCCAATAAATGAACTATTCCAGATTCAAGGAATGTAGGGCCCTACATATTTCTAGTAATTTAAATTATATGATTTATTTTCTCTGTTATCTTAATTTTTGCCTATATGTCCATTTTTGAAATAGACATCTTTGAAATTTCACACTAAAATTTTATTTATTCCATTTCTAATACTGCATGCTTCATATATTTAGCTTCTGTGTTTAATGCATTAAAGTTTCTGATGGTCATTAATGTCTTCATAAAATAAGTGTTCCTTTTGTCATTACAAACATCTGTATCCTCTGCAGCATTTTTTTAAACTAAAATTCTCCCTTGTCTAATTAATTTTGACATTCCTGCCCTCCTTTTGTTTGCATTTGCCTGGTATCTGGTTGCCTATTCATTTATTTTCAACATTTCTGTATGCCTTTATTTTAATCAGTTTTCTTATAAACAGCATGCACCTGGAGCTTGGTTTTTGTTTTAATTTCTTAATCCAATCTGGCATCTTCTGTTTTTAATGAGTAATCTAATCTGTTGACTGATGTACTGGATTTTATTTCTTCCGTCTTACAGTATGTTTATAATTTCTTTCCATCAGTATTTTGTTTCCCTTGCTTGTGCTGGTTTAATGTAGTTGCTTCAAATTTCATCGTTTCCCCATATTAATTTGAAAGTTCTCTACTTTTCCCTTTCATTAAAGGTTACATTCTTTTTCCCTTAATTCATAATTAAACACATATTACTCTAATGTTATTTGAAAACAAGATAACATGAAATAACTGTTTCTTCCTCCAAGATGTTCCATTCTCTCCCTGCTCTTCCCTGCTTCAGTGGGATGAGACGTTAAAATTGTTTCCCTGTCCCTACTTAAGATGAGACCTTGGAACACTTTTGCTCCTGTCCTCTTCAACTCCTTGATTCTGTTAGGAACATTTAATATTTTTAGCTTTGAGCTGTTGGTGGAATTTCCCTTGTAGTATGTCCCTTCTATTTTCAGAGTCCTTCTTTAGCAGTTCCATTCCCAGAGCATCTACTGTTCTCCATTTAGATTTAGGAGAAAAGGGAGGGGCGGGTGTGTGGCAGTCTTCCTTACTCCTCATGGTTTCCTGACCAGTTCATTTTCCCCAGGTCAAAGAAAAATGTTCTGGCGCGTTTATTGTTTGTAGCTTTAAGTATTTTCCACAGATGAGATGTATGGGTGATAAACTATGAATTCTTGCATGTTTGCTCTAAAAAATGATGGGCACACTATTTGAGGTCTTTGATTATCTTTTCTGAGGAGTTTGTACACGGTATTCTGCTCTCTTTTAGCTTGTAGTGTTTCAGATGAGAAGTTCAATGTCAGTCTTACTCTTTTTTCCTTATAGGCAATATGTTCTTTCTGTCTGGAAGCTTTTAAGATTTTGTGTTCATCTTGAAGTTTAGCAATTGTACCAAGGTAACCTATGTGTATGTCTTTTCTTGTCATCCTTCCTGGAACTGTGTGAGCCTTTTCAATCTGTAGATTCAGTTCTTTTTTCAGTTCAGGGCAATTGTCTTCTGTTTGTTATTTAATTATTGGCTGTCCTCTCTCAGTTCCTTTTTCTTCTTCTAGAACTCCTAATATTTTTAAGTTAGATCCCCCTGGATCTGTCCTCCCATCTCCATGTCTGTTATCTTTTCCCTTATAAATTAGATCTCTATATTTTTGCTGTATATTTGGAGATAGGTTTTCCATTTTGTCTTCCAGACCACTAATTCACATCTCAACAGGGACTCACCTGCAATAGTTGGGAAGACATTGTTTTAATATGTGAGAAATCTTTTAAGTCTGCCCTGAATTGCTCTAGGGCTCATGTGATGTTCTGCTTGAGTTTTCATTTGTCTCTTGGAGCAGCTGTACTTCACTGGGCTCGTGCACTGTTTGTTCTGACAGATCTTCTTCTGCCAGGACTTTGAAGCATGTTGTGAGTGTTCTTTGTTCTTTGTACCTCTGGTTATGGAGCCCAGAGTGGCAGCAGTCCACAGCTGGTGGGAGTGGAGCTGTCCTTACTCTTGGAGCCAGTGGTATTGAGGCAGGTGAGCCACCAGTCTACTCCTGAGACATCTGTCTCCATTACTTCCCATTCCCCTTTGGCTGCAGGGCAGGCGGTTGCAGCCCACTGGTTCAGCCACTTCTTGGTCTGACCTGGGTCAATCAGGCAAAGCCAGTTTCTGCCTCCCTTCCGTTACGTGCCAAATTCCACCCACATACACACACACACTGGGGATCCACTGGTCTTCCTTGGCCAAGTTCTTTCCAGCATCCATGGCTTTTGATCCTTGCTCCAAAGCTCTCTGAAGCTGGTCTCTAAGTAAGGGAGATCCCCACACCAGTTTTTCAGCCTTGTTTCTCGCATGTACCCCCATCTGCCCAAAGACCTCAGCAGTTCTCTAACTTAGGATTGGACAGACAGGTTAGAGATGATAATCTCTTTCAGGTTGCCATATTCTCAGGATCTGTTGTCTTTTCTCAGTTACTGATGGATCAGCTGAGACTGGAGATCAGTCTCTCTCTCTCTCTCTCTCTTTTTCTCTCTCTCTGTGTGTGTGTGTGTGTGTGTGTGTGTGTGTGTGTGTCTTTTTTTCTGGACAGGCTATCCCTATGGCTGCACTCAGGGGCCACTAACAACCCCCATTACTCTTTGTTTAGTTCAATCTGATTAGACACTGGACTAGCTTCCAGAACCATATACTCCAGAGTGCCTCAAATTACAGGATGGACACTGCCAATGGCCGAAGATGAGTTGCAGTGGTGCAAGGACAGTGTTTGAAAGCGTTGAATCCCATGGTGGGAAAATTGTTTGTTCAGTTCTGTTTTAGTTCTCCTAATTATGGCAAATAGTCTCGCGTTTGGCATTACTATGCCTTTGACACATCTTTAACACTCATTAAA
This sequence comes from Pongo abelii, assembly GCF_028885655.2. Lineage (NCBI taxonomy): Eukaryota > Metazoa > Chordata > Mammalia > Primates > Hominidae > Pongo > Pongo abelii. The sequence goes on from NC_072003.2 coordinate 55,508,499, forward strand.
TTCCCTTTTAATAAAACAGAGAGCAAATGACATGCCCAGTCTTCAGTAGGCAACAGTATTTTCTGTGGTGGGGAAGGCTGAAAGGGGACTGGGTTTGGGGGGAAAATTAGTAGTTCAGTTAGGAATCCATTTGTTCTGCCCTGCCTAGTACATATTTAAGTGGAGACGTTAAGTCAGCCATCCATGGTCTTAGCCCTGGGGCTCTCCAGTGTTTAGATATTGGATTCCTTCCCCGTTGCCAACCAATGCAGAAGGTGCCTTTCCCACTTGTTGGCTGAATGTCTTTGCATCGGCTAGCTCAGGAGGTTTGTTTCCCATCACTCTGGGCCACTTCTCGGCAGCCAAGGCCATGTGATTGTCATTAGTGTTCCATGTGTCTGACCAAGCAGCCCTTAAGTGCAAACATGGACCGTGGCCAACCTTCCAGCTGTGTAGAGCCTTCTGGCTGTGCATGTTGTTGGGTCCTTGGGGGGGTGTGGTATCCCCCAGTGAGGCTTCATAAAGAGGTGGAAGCAAGCTGAACCGTTTTCACAAGTTTGAACATGGTTCACACTAACGATTCACTGGGCCTGTCAAATTTCTGACTACTGCCCGTATTTATTAGGATAAAAAAAAATCTTCCATTACTTTAGCACTTTTCCTTCTTACCAACATGCAGGAAACATTTATTTTACCTGAAACGTGAGGCTGATGCCATTAACTGACTCTGTGAAGGAGTCCCAATGCTGACAGGGCCAGCAGGCTGGTAGACTGAGGGCTGTGGGTATAAACTGACACCTGATGGGGTGTGTGGATCACGAGAGCACCAGGCTAGCCCACGGCAGGCAGCCAAACTCAGGCCTCACCTAAGGAGGCAGGCCAGCATGTCTGATTCTTCAGGAGAACCAGAAATCAGTGTCCTTTTGTGACAATTCTTCTGATTTATAAATGTTTGCTTAAAGGAAAAAAATGAAAAGAAAAACTCAAAACTGCTGCAGGCCAAACAAAATACATCTCCCTGGCCCAAATCCAGGCTGCAGATGGCCAGTTTGAGACCTCTGCTACGTGACTGCAGGCCAGCCAATCACTCTGATTCTTATACTTCCCACCGTTACTGTGAAACAGAGCCACTACCAGGCTTGTTGAGGTGGAGATTATGAGTGGAGTTCTGTTTTAGCTCCCAGCTCTGCTGCTTACTGGCTCTGAGATGGTGGCCAAGTAGTCAGTTAACCTCCCTAAGCCTCAGTCTCCTTATTTGTAAAATGAGGATAACTGGGTTATTCATTCCTATCATGAGGACTTCATGAGAAAATATATATAAATGTGCAGCACAAAGTTGGTGTTTTGTCAAGAGGAACTGTTGTTACTGTTCAGTAACACGTGAAATGTTTGGAAAACCTGAAAGAGAGTGTTGGGCATTTGACAGTTATGGGTAGTGGCACACCACCCAGAGCAGAAAACCCCTTGCCCATGGTTCTGTCGTAGTGAGGGGCAACAGGGCCTGATGATGGTGGATATATTCCTAGAGTCTTGGAACTTGCCATTCAGGAAGAGCCCTGTTCCCCAGCAGCTTCCCTGTGGGGTGGTGTCAGAGGCAGGCCTAGCTGTTCTCCCACAAATCGATCTGGATGGACTTGCAGCCTCTGGGCAGCCCCTGCCTGTTACAGAGCCCTTCCCAAGATTGAAAGGTGCTGAGAAGGCAGGGGAGAGTTTCCTGCAGCTCCTCTGGGAGAGACAGGGGATTGGGGCAGGCAGTAGCTCTTGGGTGGGAGTAGGCAGGAGAACTTTCAGTCTGAAGTTAGACAGGGAAGCCCTGTGCATTTCTGATCTCAAGAGCCCCATTGTTAGTGCTTCTCATTTTGACACGGATGTCCCAGTCAAGGCCACTCCTGTACACAGCCCTTTGTTCTTTATGGAAAGTGCTGCCAGGCACACATACGCGTGGCTTTAGATGGCGTATACATTCTTACATGACCAGCTGAAGAGGCTTAGGGACATTTTGTGATCAGTGGGCATCAACAAGTCCATGTTGGAGCTGGGGACATGCAGGAGCCAGTGCAGGAAGAAAGCCTGGTTTCAGAGGGCATGGATAGCACTTTAGGAAGCCCCTCAGGAACGAGAGCAACACACTTGAAATAGGACCAAATGCATCTTCAGCTTCACATGCTGTGTGAATGCCGCCTCCTTGTCAGGGAACGTGATTTGCGCCAGTCAAAGAGGCAAATGCCAGGACTTGCACTCAGGAGGTGTTGGGTAAATGTTTACTGAACTGAATTCCATTCTTGGGAGCCCTATTTGTGCCACATGTAATGCTGGAAATTGTGTGTATTCTCTACCCCTTCTCACCATCCTTCCTGGTTTCCAACGGCCCTGTTCCATACCGGCCTGACCCACATGCATTTTGGAGCTTGAAGCTCAGTGAATACAGAAGTGTCTTGGGACAGTTGTCTCGGCATTGCTGGCCATGGTGATAATAAGCAGATGTGACTGTGATGGTGATCCTGACAGTGTCAGAGCTCTCCCTAGACAGTCTTCATCCATGCATCCGTTGTTCACTCCTTCAGTAGCCATGCATCTGGCACTGGCCAGGGCTGAGCAGACAGTGCTGGGAGTGGTCTGCAGAAGGGGCAGGGCGGGGGTTCATGTGATAAGGATTAAGCTAGAAAACTGGAAAGGCCTTTAAAGAGGGGTAAGAGTTTATGACTCAGGGCCAGTGTGACAACAGAAATCTGATTGTTGGGACCCCTTCTTAATGTGGACATTGTTTAATGCCTTTACCCTTTTTCACAGTTGGTCAGAAGTCTTGACTCTCACCAGCCTGGTCTTCTTCCTCTGAATGTGCCTGAAGTCATCAGTATTCCTTGGATATTTAGTCTGAGGGCTGTCCATAAAGTGGAGAGCTCTTGAGAACACCCATGTTTAATAGCCATATAACCTTGGGAAAGCTCATTAACTTTCTTATTAACCGGTTTCTTCATCTTCAAAGTGGAGCTAGCACTAACACTTGCATAGCTTTGACTAAGGCTGATGCCAGGAGGCAGGGGTTATTGGGAGGATTCAGTGTGGCAGTGTCTGAAGCCCTTAGCACAGTGCCTGCACCTGAAGGGATTCAACAGGTGCTGCCACTACTCTGTTCTCCCAGGCCCAGCTCTCGCTACTGTGGCATGGCTAAGTGACAATGGGCAGTGTGGGCTCTGGGCCTTTTTTCTTTTTTGTCTCTACCTGAAATCCAGATGAGAGTCTGAGAGAGTGGACAGAGTCTCAGGATGGCAGCTTGAGGGGCCTGTCCTCCTTAGCCTGCTTGTCTTCAACGTGCACCAATTTTAGGCTTGATTCACACTGAAAATTCCTCAGCTGCCGGCTGCTGGGCCAGAAGCAGGCCTTTCTTTCAGAGAGGCCCAGAGACCATGATGAAGGCTGAGCATACCTGCCCTCCTGCTGGCCTCTCAGACTGCAGCAGAGCCTCTACTGAGCCTGACCCTGAGAGGGAACAGCTGGGCTCACCACAGGGTCTGCCACCCCTACAGCCAAGTATGTGCTTTGGCTTTGGCAGCCAGAACACACTGCCCCATCCAAACATCTCTAGAGAGGGGATCGATGTGGAAGCCCACAAAGTGATCTTTGTGGACTCTTTTTTTGGGGGCATGACCACACTATCATGGTTATTAATGAGGAACTTCCATATGCTTGAGAAGGCCTGGAGTGGGAAGCCTGGGAGTCGTGGCGGGGCTATTTAAATCCACCACACAGAGAGTGGCATCCTTTCTGGGCCACATCTACCACCAGGAAAGGAAGACTGGCTGGGCTGGGTTTTGCTGTGTCTCTCTGTGAATGTATTTCTCTGGCAAGACATGATGTCACCTGGAATTCTCCCCTACTCTTGTTCAAAGGCCCAACAAAGGGGTGGCGCAGAGGGAACCAGAAGGATGTGGCTCACGTCCACGTAGTCAGAGATGTTGGGGACCTGACCCAAAGCAGACATAGCCATCTTTGTCCAGCAAAAGTTGGCGTGGCAACTGACCACTGCCGTTTCATTTGAGGAGACATGAGTTACCCTGGAGAGGAATGTGCATTCAGACTTGCTTTTGGCAGACTTTACCATAAGCAGTCCTCCCAGAGGGCATGAGAAATCATGATTTCCCTGAGGAGCCCCCATTTGGGGTGATCTGTACCTTTTGCCTTGAACTCTCCCAGGCAGGGAGCTGAGAAGGGCGTCTTTTGTCTGTTTCAGAACACTCACCTAAAATGGTCCACCATCTGGGGCAACACTTAGGAGGCTCTGTGGCAAATCTCAAAGGCACGTGTGCCAAGCAGCCTGCACTGGAGAATGAGGGATTCTGTCCGTGCCCCTTTGTCTCTTCAGGTTGCTGGTGGTGTATTGGTGTCCTTCTCTGCCCAATCACGTGGCAAGGAGAAGAAAAACAAGTCTTCATTTAAAAAGAACAGAAAGGGAAAAATCAAGAGCCTATGAAAAGCATTTTCCAGGCTGGCTAGGTCTGTAATGTAGAGGAGACACAAGGGAGCGAAATTCCCCATGTTTTGGGGTTAGGTGGAGTCGGGGGAGGAGTGGACAGTGCTTTCGGATCAGCTGATCCCCGAAATGTGCAAAAGAGAAAATGACCTCCAGTATGGCTTGCTTGGCTCAGCCGCTGCAAAATGGGATGGGGGCAGCTGCTGTCCTATGGTGGTGTAACCCTCAGAGCCCTCAGAACCTGTTCAGTAACCAGGTACCCCCTTTCAGATCAGCAAGTCTGTGTGACCATCTGATGCCCTGCTGCCATCTTTCCAAACAAACGTCCAAGGGCTATGCAGCTTCAATGCAGTCAAGACTCCTGACTGCTAAGAACAGAAACCTGCCCTAGAGTGACTGAAACGTGTTGTCTCATGTCACTGACTAGCGTAGGGGTACACTAGCGTCAGGCATGGCTGGATCCACGTGTGTGTGATACTAACTGACAGGTGTGGATCAGGAACTCACTCAGCCCTGGGACTTAGGCTAGAAGTGGGGAGAATCCTCAAAGTGTGAGAAAGGATGGTTCCCCCAAGGAAAGTTGAGTTCCTAGGTCTCAAGGAAGGGAGGAGTTGCATAGGCAGCCAGCAGATGTCCACTACAGCCCTCATTTGCCATTTGCAGAGCTCAGGCTCCCTCAGGCATATTCTGCAGTGAGTCACCACCGCGCCCCACAGCAAGTCGCGAGGGAGCCAGGAGGAACCCAGATAGGAGCTCTCCCACAGGCTGTCAGAGCCCCACCTGGTCTGCTTGGATGACAGAGCCTTTTGGACTTGCCTGGTGTCAGAAAGGACAATGTCTTAGGTAACCTGAGTTTGTAAAAGCCTTGTCTGTGAGCTGTCAGCCAAAGGCAGCAGCTTTCGTGGCCTTTTCTCTTTCCTGTGGTTCATGAGAACACATCCAGGCGCTAATGAGCAGGAACATAAATAATGAACAAACATACCGTCAACAGGAAGGCAGGAAGTTTTTTTTTCCCCAAAGACTGAACAAGATGAGCAAAGCTCTGCAGCCGTACTTGCACATTCTCCACAAAATATAATTAAAAAGCTATGCAGACTGCTCCCAATATACAGTATTGTTCATATACTAAACATAATGTACTAATAGGAATACCTCAATTCATTATGTCAGCAGAATACGAAAGGGAGATCTAGCAGCTGCCCTTATCAGGCAGATGGGAGACCAGAAATGTTACTTAGATCTAGGCAGTAAAATTGACATTGAACCAATTTGCCTCACTCGTGCCGCTTCTACTGTGTTTAACAAAAGCTCATGTCTGCACATGAGGCATTGTGAAGAGGACTCAGCAGCCATAAAGCTCTCTGTCATGTCTCTGCAACATAACCAGTGAATTTAACCATTGGGTTTCAAAGAACAGTTTTGGATTTTCCTGGAAGTAAGCCTACAGAGGACAGCATAAGGCAGCTGTGTGTCCTGACCCTTAGAAACCTGTGAGAACCAAGACGTCAGGGTTGAAGGAGGGGAACCCATGCCAGTGAATGAGGGAGCGAGTCTAGTTACAATCACAAGGAAAGGGCCACAGACTCCAGGCCCAAGGGGGAAGACTGTTCAGTCCACAAGGTGGAGATGGGATTGGCAGCCAGGGCTACGAGTGGGGGATTGTGGGGAGAGATATGTCCATCTGGGACCACTGTTTACAGGCTACCCACCTTCACAGAAAGGAGTTATATGTGGAGCCCTCATTTTAGAGCCAGAGAGGTCCCAAGCAATCACCTGTTTCATTCAGCCATTCATCCAGCATTGATTGATCATTCGCCATGTACCAAGCCCTGCCCCGGGCACTACAGTCTGTGAACTCAGTCCTCATGGAGCTCACATCGATATGTGGGGAAACAGACGGTATACAAATAAAAATATACATACCAGGTGGTGATACATGTGATGAAGGAAGATAAGGAAGAATAAAGGCACAGAATAATGTAGGGAAGGGGCCTTAGTCAGACTGGTCTGAGGAGGTGACATCCAAGCAGAGCCCTGAATGCAATGAGGTATGCAGGTCTCTATTTCAGAGCTCCTCAATCTTTTGTCCAACAAGAACCCCTTTGATTATTTGCCCCCGTGAGTCACTATGTTTTGTGAGCTGTTGTATCCCAGAAAGGATGCATTTGGCAAAGATGTAGACGTAGACATAGACATAGATATGACCGTGGCCCTCGGTCAACCTGAGAAACGGGACAACCACAGGAAGTTGATGCAACCCAGCCCCAAAGCCGACACCTGACCTGTCCAAGAGGCTGGGCAATACACATAGAAAATGAGTCCAGAGTCCCAGTGGCTTGTCCAAGCTTATGCCAGCTGGTCAGCAGCAGAGCTAAGACTTAGACCCCAGGTCTCCTGAGTGAGGAAATTGGGGTAGAAGCTGCCACAGTCAGTGGCAGTATTTCCCAAACACACAGGCATGAAAAAGGCAGTGGCTGGAATCTGAGGGTGGGTCAGGAGGCCTGATATCTTCCCAAGAGGAAGCTGACAGAGCTGCATTGAAGGACTTCCTCCACCACCAAGGGGGAGCCCCAGGCCAGGGCCGATGATGCAGGCCTGAGAAGGATTCTTCTGCCCTCATCACCTGGGGTTGCAGTGTTGATGGCCAATCTGCATAAGAATCTGAGTCTTGTATCTCCAAAGTCCAAGGCACGATATCTGTAATCTAGAGCCAGGGGCCCCAGACCAGCAATGCTACCCAGAGGAGGAGAAGGAACAGAGCTCTAGCAGGCAGTTCTCTGAGGATTACGCTGCCGCTGCCGTGGACTGACAGCTGGCCTGTGCAGCCCCCACCTCCACCCACCCCAGCGCTGTGAGCTGAGGGAAAGGGCAGGGTCCATGTTGTTTTTCAGATAATGACAGCAGAGGCTCTGCGCTGGAATCACAAGTCCTGGCCTTGCCCCTGGCTCTGTCTGGTGACAATTGGCAGCTGACATCTTTGCTTCTGGCCAGAGCTACCCCTTATTAAAAATGGCATCTTTATAATAGATTTCTGCAAGTCATTGTCAACAGGACATCCTTCTTGTTTTGTACCAGTCATTCCTCTGGGGGACTGATTTGCCTGTTACTATTATTTTAGAACTCTTTAGAATACCCTTTTATTCTATATTATTCTGATATTAGAATACCAAGTTTTAATATAGTATTAAAAATATAGTATTAAATATAGTATTTTAATATAATATTAATTACTAATTAATATATTTTATAGTATAGTATATAGTATTAATATAGTACATAGTATAGTATACTAATTATATAGTATTAATTAATAATTATTTACTAAACGGGTCATAATTATTTTTTAAATAAATGTTCGCATACCATACAGCTTCACCCCACAATTAAACAGCTGGATTTTTAGCTGAGTCTTCTCTTCTTTCCAAATAGCCAAGGGATCCATTTGTGCTCACGTTATTCATCCTCACTTTGTAAGGCCCAGGTGTCACCCAGCCTCTGTCTTGTCCCGTCTAGGTTTTGTGGTTTTCTGCCTCCCTTGGGAGAAGCACCCTCATGGTCAGACAAGCCCCCCAGCCCCAGCAGCTGAATCTGAAGCTGGAAAGAGCTCTCATTCGTGAGCAGCCCAAATGTCCATCGTGAGGGGTTTGGTTGAATAGCTCATGGCCCATTCAGATGATGAGACTAAGCAGCTAATAGAACCCCAGGGTGACATGGAACCACATCAATGACTTCTTCCTGAAGCCATCTCTGGCCAGGCTGGATGGAGCCTGGTGCCCCTCTTCTGCACGCCCACAGCTCCTGGGCTAGATAGCAGCTCCAGAAGGCAGGCCTGGCCATGCAGGTCGGGCTCACTGCCCTGTACCCAGTGCCTGGAATGAAGAAAGCACTTCATAAACAGTTGTTAAAATGAATATCCAGTTCAGTGTAGAAAACAACATGTACAGTGGGATTCCATTTCAGGGAAAATAATACTCGTGCGGACTCCCAGGTAAAAGGACTGAAATATACCCCAACATGTGGACGGTGGTTCCCTCCAGCTGGTGGGTTGATGGCTGATATTTTTTTCTTCTTTTTTGCTTAGCTGTGTGGGCTATAATCTATAAGTGTTCCAAGAACAGGCCTTTCAGTCAGGGCTGGAGAAGTCAGGGAAAGAGGAGGGAAAGCTGCCATTTAAAAGTGATCCACAATTAGAGCAGAACCACTGGTGGGAGGCAAGATGGTTTGGGGACGAATGTGTTTTTTTTTAACAGGTGAGCATTTGTTTTAATGTGTAGCTGAGAAAAAATTTTGAGTAGTACATTAGCCATAGTACTGGTCCCTGCTGCTCCTCTGGCCTCATCCCCCACTTTCCCTGTCACTCACTAGGTTCAAGCCCTGCTGGTTCCTCATCATTAGAACACTAAAGGTGCCCTGGGGCCCTTGCACTTGCTGTTCCCTCTGCCTGGTATGTTCTTCCTCACCAATATGCAAGGCCCACTTCTTATCACTGAGGCCTCAGCTTCATGCCACTTCATGGCTCTTAACTCTACCCTCCCCCACTAACTACTAGTTTTGTGTTTATTACTCTGTAATATTTGTTTACTTCTTTATGCTTTCCCCTATTGAACTGTGAGTCCTCTGAAGGCAGGGCCTCTGTCTGTCCTGTTCGCCAGTCTCCTGGGTGCTGTGTGAACTGCACCTGGTACATAGCAGTCAGTTCTGTTGGATGAGAAGAGGAGGATGCCATCAGTGGGGAGGTTGAAGGAGGCCATAATCTCAGGGATGGCTGAGCTCTGCCAGTCAAGGAAGCAGCCTTTATGCCTGGAAAAGAGCAAAGCTTCCGACCTCCCATCAGGGGCCTCTGCACTCTTGGAATTCTGGGAAATCAGAAATTAAGGCCCAGAATAATTGCTTTGCAAAACATCCACATCTTACCTCTGCCCAACCAGTGGTCCCTCTGAGTCAGTCATTCAAAACGTGGATACTGTCTGGCCCCCCAACACCCCATTCAGTTGAGTCAAGGCACTGCTGCACCAGGTGGAAGAAGGGCCTGTGGCTTGGGAAACAAGACTAGTGGTCTAGCCCTGCTTTGGCACTGAATTGCCTGAGACTGTTAAATAATATTAGCAGCTAACATTTATTGGGCCCCACTGAGTGCCAGACCCTCCCCACACATTAATACTGCCAGTGACCCTGTGAAGGACAAAATCATTGTCCCCATTTTACACGGGAGAGACCTAGACTCAGGGAGGTTGAGAACTTGCCCACAGTCCGACTGTCAGTGAATAGGAGACTCAGGGTGTGCCCCACTCTTAACAGGTGCTCAGTATATATATATTCATGGAGGGAATGAATAAACAAAGGAATGAGTGGTGTTCTCTAGGGGATTTGGGCTGCTGCAGTTCCTAGAAAGCCCTCCCAGTCCCCAGCCGCCACCGTGTCCACACCGTGTGCCCTCCGGACCACTGCAGACCACTCTGCTTAGTCCTCACTCTTGATGGTATCCCCTGAGTCAGGAAGCCAGGTCCCTCCTGCAGATCCAGCACCACTGGCCACAAGACCACATTCCAGGGAAAGGAAATACAAGAGCAGAGTTAGTGGGAGCTCCAACAGGTAGAAGAAGAGGGAGGAGGGTCCAGGCGGGGCCCTCTCTCCCCCTCCCCCTGGGGTGCCTGCCCTCTGCTGAGCCCACCTCCAAGTGGGTATGCTGCCAGTGCCTGCCAGTGCCTCTCAACCAGGCGATGTTGGTGACATTTCCCCCATTGAGTCAGCTTGCTGTTCATGCCTTCTCCTTGAGTCAATGGAAGCCTCCCTCAGGAGGGAACAGCAGACCCGTGCCAGTGCCAGCTCCAGGGAAGCCCTGCTGACTAGGGTCTCTGCTTCCGGTCCCACCAGTCAGCACGTGACCTGCCTTCATCCATTTCACACACATTTCCCAAGCACTCTGTGGGCCAGGGGGGCTCTGGGAGGCGCAAAGGGACCACACAGCATTGTTTCCAGGCACCGGTGCTGGTCTCTTGTCTGGATTGTCCTACCTTGTCTGTCCAGCCAGCACCTGCTCCATGGTCACTGCTGTTTCCTGAGAGGCCGGTCCCGCCCTCCACCATGCACCTGTACTGTAGGTGCTCCTTCAGGTCGTACTTTCCCCTTATTCCCATTATGATTTATAGAACCATTTGTGACATTACTTCTTTCATATTGTTCTTCCCTATTAGAATGCAAGCTCCACAAGGGCAGGGATTGTGTCTGTCGCTTTTATCCCAGCCCGTGATATGGTGGCTGGCACCTAGTAGGTACACAAATAATATATGAAAAATGAATTAGAGAATCAATGAATAGAGATGGCTTACAGAATATACCCCTGCCCCTCACCCCTACAGGAACACCTCTAAATTATTGGGAGCTGGATCTTTTAAGACAGAAGGTAAAAACATCTTTCCATTTTGCATTTGATTACATGTTTTTCTCACCTGGTGTCACCCATCACCTCCCCTCTCCCAGGGGAGCATCAAGGGAGGTAAGAGGCCTGTAGCACAATGGAAAGGCCTCTGGGGGTTTTGTCCCTGCTCTGCCACAAACTAAATGTGCCTGTAGGCACATCTCTTCCTCTCCACATCACAGTTTTCCATCTGGAAAATGATTATTCTGTGTGGACTCTAAGCAGAACCATTTCTTAGGCCAGTCTTCGCTGCAAAGGAGGCAGGGAGAGGAACTCTTCATGAGAAGGGAGTGGCTTTCAGGTGGCAGCCAGCACATCCTTCAACTGGCCCTTGGCAGATGCCACTTTTTTGTTGTTAATTTTCATTTCTTGGCACTAGCCTTATCTTACCATCTAGATTGAGAGGTTCTGGAAGGCAGGGACCAGGCCTCATAGGCTTTAAGTCGGAAGAGACCTTCCAGCAGGCTGAACCCAAATGTGTCACTCCAGGAGATTCGTACTGATCAATGACTCTACCCCTTTCACTCAAGTATTCTCTCTAGGTCAAAATGGTCCCTAGCAGGTTAAACACGAAGTGTCTGTCTCCCATTGGAAATGACTTGTTGTTCTTCCAGATAACAAGTACACATTTTTAAACATAAAACAAAACATACAAAGAAGAAAGTTTAAAAAAATCACTGAATGCCACCACCCAAAAGTGATTATTAATACATCTTGTTACACATCCTCACATAACATCTCCCTCTCCTTCCTTCTCCTTCCATACCACACCCTACCTCCTGCCCCCACCCACAAACAGTTTTATGAAAACAGCTGCACAGGAGACACACTGTAACCAGCATTTTCACTTTACCATCCTGTCCAGATCCTGGTCTCGTAGGTTCTGTGGAGCCCCCAATTCCTGGCATGTGGCTTCTTCCCTCACTGACATCTGACAGTTGTTTGATTAAAAATGTGTCATATGAGGCCAGGCAGGTCTGTCCCTACCTCCACTGGGGAGGCAGATGGCTCCAGGGGCCACGTCCCATTACTGCCGAGATCTCCCTGACGGCTGGAAACCATTGGTGCTGTGCATGGGAGTGAAGCACTGGGCCCTGACCCTAACCCCGGCAGCCACAGCACGCTCTCCGTCTGTTCAGAAACATATTTCATGACACATTAAGACAGCCTTAAATCAGGAAATCCACCTTCTCATCCCACAACCACTCCCAACGTGTTCATTTGGTAAATGGTAAATGAGCAGATTCTCTGCTTTGGTCCAGAGAAACCCCCTCTGCCGCTCTTCTTCTTTTCTCCACTGTGGCTTGTTAACCCTTGCTGCTGCTGTTGCTGCTGCTGCTCCTCTTCCTCCTCCTCCTCCTCCTCCTCCTCCTGCTCCTCCTGACAAGCAGTGGTCCTCCCAACCTTCCCTCCCCGTGGACCCACTTCACATCCTCTTCCTCAAGAGGACAAACTTGGGACACCTGACTGACTGCACGTTCTCTCCCATCCCTCGTACCAAGTATGGCAACAATAATAATAGCTAGCACTGATTGACTGCCGACTGTGCTGGGCACTCTACATGGATTCATTCTTTTGATCCTAACCATGAACCAGCTCTGTTACCACGCCCATCTCCCAGGAACAGATGCGGAAACAAGCCCCCGGTCTCACAGCTAGAGTCTGGCTCTAGCCAGATCTGTGGATCATTAAAGGGATTGTGATGGAGGAGGAGCGGCAGTCCAGTCCCAGGGCAGGAGCCAGGGCGCTGATAAAGGGAGCAGATGAGGGGCATTTAATCTAGCTGGAGATGGAGTGAAAAACCACGTATCCCAACAGCCTAGGGCCTCTGAGTTTGTGACCCTCCAGAAGTTGGGGGGGAAACTGTATGTGTTGGTACATTGTCACATACTCAGAGGAGTCTATGATTCAGAGAAGGAGAATGGCTGCTGGGCCAGATGAGCCTCCAAGGTCCCTTCCAGCTCCCAAGCCTGTGGTTCTGTGACCATATAAGGCCAGCGTGCCTGGGGAGTCTCACTGCAGCTAAGTGCAGTCCTACACTGCAAGGGGGAAGCAGAGAGCAAAGGGAGCCCAAGTCCAGGCCTCCTGCAGGGTCCCTAAGGCAGCAGAGAGAGAAATGGAGGTGTGGGGAGAACCAGGGTTTCTCCTTGGTTGCCTCTTCCCAGAAAGCTCAGGCCTGTGCAGGCAGGCTTGGTTGCCACCCTCTGTCTCTCCCCATACCCACGTGAGATCTCCTCTCAGCAGCGTTGCCAGGTTTCCAGAGTCCAGCTGGCGGTTTCTGTCCAAAGTCAAACACTCCACAGTCAGCCCTTGGTTGTTCAGACCTCCTGTTCCTCATGGTGCTTCTGGTTTGATGGCCTGAAACACCCCTGAGCGTCCTTGAGTTTTGGGTGGGCATGAATTCAGAATCTAGCTTGATCTCCCTTTGATGTCCTGGCTTTGCAGTCATAAGAAATCTAGTAGGTCCCCACCCTGACACACACACACACAACACACACACGGACACACACGTCTGCCTCCTTTAGTGAGTGCTTTGGAGAGGGACAGGTCTGGTGCATCTGTGTACTCCTGACTCATGTAGTTATGTCCCACTTTATCCAAGCACTGTCTGGAGCTCAACCCTATGCCAGGAGATATGGGAAGAGAGCAGAGATAGGTGAGATGTGGTGCTTTAATTTTAAAAATTAAAAATTAGTAAACAAGTCTTCTGGGAGATGATCTCTGATTATTATTGTTATCAAGGTACAAAATATGTACCTTTTAGTCATGTCTCTGTTGGTTCTAAGTGGCAGAAACCCAAATCAAACTAGCTTATGCAAAATTGAGAGGGAATTATGTGGCTCATATCACTCAAAAGTGTAGGGTGGGCTTCAGGCATGGTTGGACCCAGGGGCTCAAATGATGTTTCTGGGACTTGATTCTGCACTCTATCGCTCAGCTATGTAGATGAACAGCCCACCTGGGGCTGCTGCAATGTGAGATGCCACTGACTGTTGCTAAGGTATCTCGTGGAGCCTCGCTCCTGATTTCCAAATCCTGGCCTTGTCACCTCCACGACTCAGACCTGGGCTGTCACATGAGACTGAACTCTCCAGAGCTGTATCTCCAGCTCCAACCCAGAGGCCTCCTTTCCTTGCCAGAACACTGGGCAGATACAACAGGGCGAGTTCCAATGCTTGTTTTGTGGGTGAAATCTCTGGATTCTCCTGGATATAGGGACTCAGGGCAGAAGGAGCAGCCCTGCCTTTCAGTATTTGCTATTTACCAGCTGTATGTCGAGTAAGTGGCCTAACCTATCTGAGCCTCAGTTTCCTCATCTGTAAAGAGGAGATAATTTATCTCCTAGAATTGTTTTGAAGGTTAAATGAAATGACACGTGTAAAGCACTTAGCACAGAGGGTAAACCCTCAAACATGAGCTGCAATTATTCTGCTTATTTTATACTGCAAATGAAAGAAATTATATTTGCAGGATTTTAACTTTAGAATGAAAATGCTATTACTTTTTTTTGGTTGAGACAGAGTCTCGCTCTGTCACCCAGGCTGGAGTGTAGTGGTGTGATCTTGGCTCACTGCTACATCCGCCTCCTGGGTTGCAGTGATTCTCCTGCCTCAGCCTCCCAAGTAGCTGGGACTACAGGTGCATGCCACCACACCAGGCTAATTTTTGTATTTTTCAGTAGAGATGGGGTTTTACCATATTAGCCAGGCTGGTCTCGAACTCCTGACCTCATGATCTGCCTGCCTCAGCCTCCGAAAGTGCTGGGATTACAGGCATGTGCCACTGCGCCCAGTGGAAAATACTAATAGCTACCATTTGTTTTATACTTACTATATGGTAGGCACTTTACATTTATTCCTCCCAACTCTTTGCTTATGAGGAAACCAAGGCTCAGGAAATTAAATTGTTTACCAGGGACACACAGCTCATCCTGTCCAATGCCCAGCCTCTAACCACTGCTCTACGCTGTCTTTCTAAAATGGTGTGGGGAAATAGAAAATAAAGAGGGTCTTATTTGATACATTTAAGGATATTTGCCTCAAATCAATGCTAGCAAGAAAAAAAGAGGAGGAATGTGGCATTAAAAAAAGCTAGAGGGATGACAACATTTAACAATTCAGTGTTTTTCTGAGTGGTGGGAGTATGAATAATATTTCCTGTTGTCGGTGAAACCCTGTCTCTACTAAAAATACAAAAAATTAGCCGGGCATGGTGGCGGGCGCCTGTAGTCCCAGCTACTTGGGAGGCTGAGGCAGGAGAATGGCATGAACCAGGGAGGCAGAGCTTGCAGTGAGCCGACATCACGCCGCTGCACTCCAGCCTGGGCGATAGAGCGAGACTCCATCTGAAAAAAAAAAAAAAAGGATATTTCTTGTTCTGTGTGGTCCAAATTTGCTAGTCTTAAGTACTTATTACATTGTAGTAGAAGGGGATATAAAATTCTACCTAGAAACAGGAAGCCTATTTTTAACCTAATATAAGCCAGTTTGAACAACTTATAGGGCTAATCATGATTTGAGCAATTTCTCCCAAATTGCAACATTTCTGCAAACTGCAAATGAAGCTTCTTTATCTTGGGACACCCCAGGCAACAGATTGAGACCTGCCAGGCAGTATTTTCACCCTTTCTATCAGGTGTGATAGAAAGGACTGTGAGCTTGGAGACCTGTATCCTGTTCTTGGCCCAGGCTCTTACCTGCTGAGAGACATTGGGGCAATTACTTATTCTCTCTCAGCCTCAGTTTCCTCTTCTGTCAAATGGGTATAATAAAATCCCACCCTTTCCACCTGATCAAGTGTGTATAAAGATTAATGATATCAATAGGTGTGAAATAGGTTGAAGGAAGTCCCAGAGCCAGCCATAGGTCTAGAGAACATTCCCAGGAGAGCGGTAGGGTCTGCTGGTCCCAAATGAAGCATGAGAAACTCAATGCACTGGCTTCTGGGGAAGCATATCATGGCATGGGGACCAGCAAATCCTGCCTGCACCACTCAGGTCACCCAAAGGGTCCCACCCTCTTAGGGGAATCTAGGTACCAGTTGCCTTTCTTTTCTGTTTTTTAGTATTTACGCTAGAGTTTACAATGTGTATCTGACTTATTACACTTTACTTTCAAATAATATTATATTAATACTACTTTTTTCGCATACAAGAATCTTTCTACAGTATAAAGTATACTTTCATTTTATCCCTCCCATCCTTTGTGCTATTGTTGAAGTTTTATTTCTATGTATGTTATAAACATCGTAATACATTTTTCAGCTTCTTCCCTCTCTTTGTTTCAATTTAGATAGTTTCTATTGCCGTGTTTTCAAGTTCACTCATCTTCCGTATGTCTAATCTGCTGTTAATCCCATCCAGTGAAATTTTTATTTTAGATATTATATTTTCATCAGTTGATATTCCCTTTTGTTATTTTTTACGTCTTCCATTTCTTTCCTCATTATGTTCATAATTTCCTTCAATTTCTTAGAAATACTTAAAATAGATGTTTTAAAATTCTTATTGTTAATTCCATGATCTCTGTCACTCCTGGGTCTGTTTCTGTTGACTGCATTTTCTCCTAGTTATGGGCCATGCTTTTCTGCTTCTTTGCATATTCAGGAATTATTTGTGTGATGCTGATATTATGAATATTATTTTGTTGAATGTCTAGATTTTGTTGTTCTCATGTAAAGACTGTTGGACTTTACTCTTCAGGTAGTTAAGTTACCTGTAGATCAGCTTGATTTTTTTTTAACTTTGTTTTTAAGCTTCATGAGGGCATGTCTAAAGCAGCCTTTACTCTGGAGCTAGCTCAGCCCCGTTGCTATGGCATGAGCCTTCTGGCGTCTCTGCTGAGTGCCCCAGGCGTTTAACAAGGACTCTTCACTCTGGCTGTTTGGAACTTGAATATCTCCCAGCCTTGAATGAGCTCTGGGAAGCGTTCAACTGATAAGCTCCCTGATGCTTGTTCTTTCTTTAGTAATTGTTCCTTGACCTGCTGTGGAATCTCACCCTATCCAGCCACAGACTCCAAGGGGACCCCTATGCGCTCTCTGAAGCATCTGAAATGCTCTCTCTTTGCAGTTTTCTCCCCTCTGGTACGCTGCCCTTCCAGCTACCTCAGCTTTCCTGAACTCACTTTTTCTCTTCAGCTCAGTGAAATGGCTGTGTTCTGCCTGGGTTCCCTCTTGCACTGTGGTCTAGTAAACACCTAAAGGCGGATGCCCAGGCCATCACCGGACTCTCCTCCTTGGTCTCCCTTCTCTCAGGGATCACAGTCCTGCACTGTCTATTCTCCAGTGTTTGAAAATGCTTGTTTCATATATTTTGTCTGGTTTTCTAGTTGTTTACAGTGGGAGCTAGCAAAGATCCCTTTGAGATCTCTCTGGGGTGGTGCACCAGTGGCCTGTACTGGTTATGTACTCCCTCAAGATACTTTTACAAAACTGGACTTAGGAATAATGAAAGTCGACAGAAAGTTGATAGGGTCATTCTGATCTGCTTTTTAGAGAAATTCAGGGTGAAGACCTGCAAACCAGCACCAAATGGAATTTTGCAGCAGGAATCATTATTGTCCATCAACTGATGACTGGATAAATAAAATGTGGTACATCCATACAGTGGAATACTGTTCAGTAATAAAAAGGAATGAGCTACTGATACATGCTACAATGTGAATGAATCTTGAAAACATTGTGCAAAGTGAAAGAAACCAGTCACAAAAGACCATAGATTGTATGGTTCCATTTATATGAGCTGTCCAGAATAGATGAATTTATAGAAACAAAATGTAGATCAGTGGTTGCTTAGGGTAGGGGCAGGGCATGGAGAGTAACTGCTAATGGATACAAAGTTCCTTTTGGGGAGATTGAAATGTTCTAAAATTAGATTGTGGTGATGATTGACCAACCTTGTGAATGTACTAAAAACCATTGAATTGTATACTGTAAGTGGGTAGAGTCTATGGTATATGAATTATATCTCAATAAAACTGTTGTTTTTAAAAAAAGAAGAAGAATTTTTAGCCATTTTCTCCTGCATGAAGGTAATGAAGGAATTGGAAGGAGCCTTGGTATGGTAGAAAGGAGGTCTCAGTTATTATATTGGTGCGTGAACGTGTCACGAGTAGTGTTCTATCTGGGACTGAAAATGTGACCACAGAAGAGTTTACATAGTTCATTGGGGGAGGACAAATGTAGGATGTTAATCTTAAAATTCATTTGCTCTTTCTGGATTACTTTAGTTATAAGAGGATTCTTGTGGTTTTGGCGTGAGCCCCTCCTTCTAGCTTTCTCTCCTGCCCAGATCCTTGTCAGCAGTGAGCACATGTTGAGTGGCTAGCAGGCAGTGCCACGTGGCCTCTGAAAGTCGTGATGTCCCCTTTATGTCTTCTTTGTCCCTGTTCAGATCCACCAGAATGAGGGTGGTATGTGGTTAAATCCTAGCCAAGGATGAAAAAGTAGGCAAACCCTTTTATTGACTTTTCTGTTGTCAAAGATAAAGATGGTTATTTGTTTGTCTTAAGTGAATCATTTTACCTTCATTAAAAGCTGTGAGTTTTCTGTGAAAGAAAAATGCATCATCCATTTGCGGACTTTTTACAGGGATTTTCAACAATATGCCTCTGGGTGTACACCTAAGTTGGGACCCCGAGCTTTGCTTAAAATACTTACAACTAACATACATTGAGTGCTTAATGTATGCCCTTCCTGTTCTAAGTGCTTTCAAGTATTATCACACCTCATTGACGGATTTTTCTTTCATTATTTAGGGAATGTGAAAAGACTGCATTTCTTTTTTCCAAGATTCTGTTTTTCAGTAATTTAGGTAGCTTTTTCCTTTAGATTTTATGACATTAATGTAGCAACTCAGTAACTCAGCATCTCGGCTGGACCTGGCCCACAGCTAGCCAGTGCTTCTCGTGCCTGTGCTCTCTGCGTTGATGAGGACAATGCTCTCATCAGGTGTGGTGTGTGTGGTTTTTCTCTAGGATCATCCATGAAGATGGCTTCTCCGGAGAAGATGTGAAACAGTACAAGCCTGTTGTCTACAGCAACACCATCCAGTCCCTGGCAGCCATCGTCCGGGCCATGGACACTTTGGGCATCGAATATGGTGATAAGGAGAGAAAGGTAGGCCCCTGAGCCCATAAGCACAGCAACAAGAGGTTCTGTCTGTGTTACCCCACTGCCTCCTCTTTATAGTGCTGGGCTGCCTTAAATGAATGAGAAGAGACTCCGCTATGTATGAAAGATATATGGTGGCACAGTCACCAACCTAAGCCATTGCATCCACCCCTCTGGCAAACTCCCAGCAAACTCACCAACTTTGCAAGTTGCAAGGGCTGCAAAACTCCCGGATTTATTTTGCAGATGAGGAAGAGTTGGTGACAGTTCTAAATTGGGGCTGCCACAACACTGTCTAAGTACCTGTCCTTGGGCAATTCACTTGAACAGAAAAAATATGTATTAAACAAAACAAGCCTTGTCTAGCCACCATCTCCCCTCCTTAGAAGAACTTTCCTTGCCTTGCTGTGGAGTGGGGATAGCCATTTGAATTGACTGTCTTTCCTCTTTTACACCAAGGGCTATGTTTTCTGCCTCCCCCGAGTAAGTATGAGGACCTACAGGGCGCTCCTTCCTGTGGAAAGTCAGTGTCCTAGAACAGGGACTGTTTGGGGGTAACATTTCCAGGCTTCTATTAAGTGGTGAATGGAATAAGTACTATATAAAAGCCTCTAATTTGCAAACATTTATATTAACTGTTAAGACTGAACTATATACAGCTACACTGGCAAGGCTAAATAAAAGGAGGGAGGGAGAGAGGGAGAGGAGAAAATAGCCTTAGAATTCTTTCCAGAAGCAGCTCTTTGTCCCTGTTTGGGACTGAATCTCAGTGATCCTCCCTCTGGGACCTGGAGATTGGAGAAGGGGGCGGAAGGCAGGTACAGCCTCCAAGCACCTGGGCTCTGCATCTGAGCCTCTGGATGGAGAGCATTCATCTCTGATTGCTGTGTGATTTGATTGTATATTATACACACGTCCTGTCTTTGCTAAAAATCATCTTCCTCACCGAGGAAAACTGTCCTGGTTGTCTCTGTGTCTGATAAATCATCCGTGACAGACAGCTTTAAATGTAAAATTTGATATGTTATGCACAAAATCCTAATTCCATGGGGCAGAGTCATCCAGCCCAGGCATTGGCTCCTCCAGGTACTGGGGAATTGGGTGACTGAGGGTATGTCCGAGGCCAGCCTGAGGTGGAGAAGCTGGGCACTAGCAGGGGGACCTGGGCCCATCTGCCGCTCCTCCTGGAGGCCAAGTTGGGAAGTGGATTCTGCAAAGGAAGCACTTCTTCCTGGAAGACCAGCTTTGGGTTTGGTCACAGAGCCAGTGCCTGTGGAAAGAGGGAATGGCGGAGTGGATGGGTCCATTCACTGCAGGCTTATGTGCGAGGCTTTGAGCTAGGTGCTGTGGATACAGGAATGAGCACAGCAGGGAATAGTGTCTGGTTGCAGAAAACACCTATTCAGATCATTAGAACTAACCCAGATGAGTACAGTGCTTCATTCTTCTTAATAGCAATAGTAGGAATAAAAACAGCTACCATTTGTTGAGCACCTACTGGCTGCCAGGCACATACTGAGCACTTTACACATAATGACTTATTTTATTTAACTCATTTTATTACAGCCCAGAGCAAGGAGTGCCTCATCTTCAGGCATGGCACAAGCCACAGGCCTCTGGTCTGTCTGTCTCCCTTTGGCTAAGTGGAGAGCGTGTTGTCTGAATCTCAGCCAGATAGCAGACACAGTACAAAAGGCACACCCCCTATACACACACACACACACACACACACACACACACACACGGTGTGTGAGATCTTCCAGGAGCAAATGTATTCATCTCCCAGCCAGCTCTTCCTAAAAATCTCCTATACTGATTATAACCCAGAAAAGTCAGTGTGGCTTTGGAATACTTTTCTCCTTCCATTTTGGAAAACATTCATTGTTCCCATGGGATTTTTTTTTCCATTTTATTATCCTGAATGGAGAGATGATTGCTTGGGAATCGCTAGGACTATGATGCGTTAAGGACTGTACTGCAGGCCCCTGGGAAACAAGGTCCCTTCTCTGGCTATTTCTCCTCCGTGGAATTTCCCAGTCAAGTCAGCCTTCAAGTAGGAAGGAGGGGAAGGCTCCAATGGAAGGAGCGACTGAGAGCTAAGCGGGACTCCCTGGAGAGTCCACTGGACACAGTCGAGTCCAAGCACAGTTCCATTATGGCAGGTGGCACCATGGCCGGCACCTGGCCCATCCCTAGGGCAACACAGCCTTGTCTGGTGTGAGCTTCCTGGTGGGCAAAGGCCTCCCTGACACTCAGGCACCCCCTTCCTGTATTCTTACACCTGTGAGGAGCAGGAAAGGAGTGAACCCAAGACCCAGGCCAGAGCAAGCCAGACAGCTGGAAAAGGCGTTCCCGGGAGTGGGCTGATGTGGATTCGCAGCTTGTGGACCTGGGCAGAAGAGAGTGGAAGCCACCACTTCTGCCCTCTCGGTGAGGAGACATACCAGGCCAGAAAGGGCTGCAGTACCTGCTGGTGTGGGGGCAGCTCAGAGCCAACATCCTTCCCTTTCCATGTTCTCATGGAGCTTCCTATCTAGCAGTACAGGCAGCAAACAACCCCACAAGTAGGTGACTGCATAATGTCAGATAATGCTAAGGGCTGCAAGGAAAACAAAATAAGGTGATGTGAGAGCCTGATCTGGGGGTAGGAGGAGCAGATACTTCAGAGTGGGAGGACGAGGGGACAGAAAGTTCCAGACAAACACCCAGGCCCTGAGGGAGGAATGAGCCTGGCGCAGAGGAATATAAAGCTCTGTTCAGCTGGAGCTACCTGCAGCCAGGCAGCTGCTGATGTCCAGATGCCCTGAGCCCAGGGCTGGGTCCCCATATTCTTCTGTCTCTAGGGTCCCCAGCCACTCTCCACCTAGGGGATCTGCCATTTGGATGCTGGGGAAACCACCTTATGCTGCAGGAGCCCAGATCCGTGTTTTGGTCTCTGAAGAAGAGACCTCCTTCCCTCTTGTGTTTTTTTCACCTCTGCCACCCACCACCACTCATCAGGGGGTGTCTGGAGGAAGACAACCCCACTCCCAGCACCTGCCGGGGCCAGCCAGCCTTGCATTCTCCACACAGAAAAGCGCCTAAGAGCTTCCTTGCTGTACCTCAGTGTCAGCCCCTAGAACAGGTAGGTGTCCCTGATTTCTCCCAGCAGCTGACTCACCACCTGTCCTGTCTGTTTCCCCAAGAGGAAAGAGGACTGGCTGGTTTTTCCCTCAGCCTCTCTGGTGTGGAGTCACTTGGGGCCCCATGACTGTGCATGAGCCTGAACCTGAAAGAGCCTCCATGCAGAGCAAACAGCAGGGACCTCCTTACATCCTTCTGTGGTTTCCACCCCCAGGACCCAGGCCCCAGGCCCCAGCCTCAGACTACAGACCCCTCCCAGGGACCCCATGCACTCTCACACCTCCGGGACTTCACTAGGTTGTGCTCTCTGCCTCTAGTGCCCTCCTCTTTTCTTCCCCTCTTCCACATGGAACTGCCCCACTCAGTAAGGGCCCACTATGCTTCATCTTGTCCATGAAGCCGTCTTCCCTTTTCCTTCTCTGAGGAAGAAACTCAGCTCAGGGCTTTCCCCATGAAGCTCTTATCTCACACACAGGCATGAAGATGAATTGTTTATACTTTCCATAGAGCAGTGGGCTCTAACGTGTAGTCAGAGTCCTTTGAGCAGCTCATGAAAGCAGCGAGCCTTCCCTCCAGAACAGGGGACACAACACACATCTAGGAGATTCTGCATGCAATTTCAGGGGGGCCTGGTCCACCAATGGAGTCCCGCCTAAGAACCCCTTCATCATTTAAGGTCTTCTGATCAAGGCCTATGTCGTTTGTCTTTGGGTCACCTCCTCACTCCAGCAGCCAACACAGTGCTCAGCACTTAGTAGGTCTTCAAGACCCATCCCATTAATGGAATGACATTTCTAACTTTCCCAGTTTTCAGAGAAAAAAAGGCAAAGTGCCTGTAACTTTATCACTACATCAACAGCTGTTGATTGAGTACCTACCATGTGTAGGGCTGGTGCTAAGCCGTGTGTGAAGATTCAAAGACAGGTGAGTTGGAGCCTTTAAGGAGCTGGTCATCTTCTTGGGAAGATGGAGCTCACAGGCAGAGTGAGCACAGCCCTTGCACATCGTGGGCAGGAAGAGCTGCTTAGTGGGAGTGAAGCTGGAACTGTCCCTGAAGCACAGGTACAGTTTGACAGGTACAGTGTAGGTGAGCAAAGGCCCTTGAAGCCAGGAAAAAACATGGTTGGTAATGAGGGAAAGGAGAGTTAATTGGCAGAAGGGGCCAGTGGCCAGAACAGAGGACTGGGGTCTGAGCAAGGTGTGGAAAAACTGGAAGGTCCAGTTGGGTCCAGATTTGGTGGGCCCTGGAAGGTAGGCCACGGAGTTTGGGTTTTATCCTGTTAGCAGTAGGCAGCCATGGAGAGATTTTGAGCTGGGATGGGATGAAAGTGAGATTTTAGGAAATTATGATGATGGCATGTGCAGAGTGGACAGGGCAGGGAGGAGGATGGCGGGGGAAGACTAAAGATGGGAGGCAGGTGAAGAAGCTCCAGCAACAGACCATGAATACGGTGCAAGGGGCTAGGTGAGGGGTCAGAAAGGCAGTAGAGTGATGCGTAGCAACAAAGGAAATACAGGGGCCTGGTGATTAATTGGCTGTTGGAAAAGGATGGGCACAAGATGGAACCTCAGCCAGAAAGCCAGGAGGTTGGGTGGAGCCGGACCACAGAGGGTGAGTCCCCTTCCAAACCTAAGGGGTTTCCAAGTCGGGGAGGTCCTCACATATCAGATGGATGGATTCAGAGAACTGAAGCTCTGGGAATTACTGACTCCAGGATAATAATGGCTTTCCATTTTTATGTTTCAGACCCTTTATTGGAAAAGGATGGGCCTGTTATTTGTCCTGTTATTTAAAAAATATTCCTTAATGCTTAAATTATTTAATCCTAACAACTACCTGTGCCGTGGGTGCTATTGTTGTCCTCATTTTATAGGTTAAAAAAAAAATGAGGCATGGAGAGGCTAAGTGACTTGACCAGGGTCATGCAATACAGATTATATATGTATACAGTGTAGACATGGAAGCCTAACAAGAGTAGAACCTGTGTGGCCTGGGTCCGGAGCAGAGTCCCATTTAGATAGGCCCAGTATGATGAGGCAAAACAAATCATTCAAAGAATCCCATCCTTCATCCTAAGTCTCTCTAAGAATATGAAAAGGGACCAGAGACAGCTCCCCCTGCTGTTCTCAAACATACTCTCCTGTCTCCCACATCTGTCCCACCCAACTCCCTTGAGCTGCCTTACCCCCCTGGGTTCTCCATGGACCCTCTTCTCCACCCCAGCGAGCAAGGCTGGTCCTCTCTCCCCTTCTCTCTCTCCCACTAAATGGTTTCCTGCTCTGCCTCTCCTTCACTCCTCCCTTTTTCTTCATCTCCCTTTCCCCTCCCCTTCTATCTCTCCCGTTCCCGCCCTCCCTTTTTCCCTTTCCCTCTGTCCTCCTCCCTCCTTCTCAGTCTCCTTTTCCTCCTCCCCTTCCCTCTCTTCCTCCCTTCCTCCTCACTCCAGCTCATTATTATGTAAATTGTCTTCACCTTCTGAGCCAAGCTCTCCCCCTCCTCCTTCCTCTAGCCTTAGCCCAGGGCCTACATCTGCATCACAAAAGCAGAGGGCCTTCTTCTGGCTGAGCTGGCCTAAACTCTGACACTGGAAGAAAGGGTTGAGGAGAAACTGAACAATTAGAGGATTAGAAGGTTCACTGGACCAGTGAGGGGGATGGGGAAAGCTTTGAACAAGCCTGTATTAATACAGTTCATCATATACACACATGTGTATATATAAACATATGTAAAATATACATGTGTATGTGTGTACATCCTTGCATATGTAAAATATATTGTAAACAAATGGACTAGTAGCAGTCACGCATTGAACTTGTATGAGGCTTTATTCGCTTGAAAATACTCCAGTTTTCATTTTTTCACTATTTGTGCCTATGCCTGTTTCTCTCAACTATAAACTCCTTAGGGGCAGAGTATAGATCCTATTCCTCTAGCACAATGCCTAACACAGGAAGTATTGGATACTAAGTTTAAACCCCAATTCTACCACCAGCTATATAGCCCTGGGTAAATTATGTAACCTCTCTAAGCCTCAGCGTTTTGGACTGTAAAATGGTAATGATCCTGATACCCCCCTCATTCATATCTGCTGTAAGAGCAAATGAGATAATGCCTGTAGCGTGCATAGGATAGTGCCTGTCACATAGCAACTTCTCAACATGTGTTGGCAATTATTCTCATTATTTGTCTAAAATCATTATTTTTGATAAAGTATTGATGAATTCTACTCACAGCAATCTAGTGAGGAATGGGCAAGGTTTTATCTGCACTTTTCAGGTTAGAAACAGAAGCACAAGGTTCTTAACTGGCCACCCAAGGTCATGTTACCAAGCCTGGGTCTGCTCAACCTGTGCCATAAAGCCAAACACCAACACTGAAGTTTACAACAAGACAAAAGACTGCGTTTATCTGCAGGGGGCTGAGCAAGGAGAATCAGGCAGCTCATGCTTAACATCTCACTTCCTCAGTGGCCCTACAAACAAGGGCTTTTAAAGGTAAGGGTACATTTTAGGAAAGCAGAAGCTACAGGCAAAACCATAAACCTATACATGGAGGTTATACATTGGTTTGGCCCAAAAAAGCAGGATATCTTGTGGGGCAGGCTTTGAGGTCATAGGTAGATCCAGAGATTCTGTGATTTGCAGTTGGTTAAGGAGCGAGCCTTTGTCTAAAACCTTGGGGACAGCCGAAATGAATGTTAAGGTCTGGCTTGTAGGTATGAGTCTCTCCAGGCCCCTCAGGAAGAAATTTAGAAGAAAAACCGGCGGTCAGCGTTCTGTCCTTAGTTCCCACTCTTCTGAGGTCTACTTGACTGCAATGGGCATTTTCCATCTGGTGGGGGTCCAGGTTTCTGAAAAACAACTCAGGGACATATGTTAAGATGTTATCTTTAGTTTCCATAGGGAACCAAACATCTTGTGGCTCTAACTTACTTGGGTGGCTATTATTTTAAGCTATTACAACCTCCTTGCTTCTCAAGTTGCTCATTTATTTCTCAAGGCTAGCTAGGTGCCTGGAATTTCCCTTGAAGAGACTCAAGATTTTTCTGTTTCCATGCTTTTTCGGGGTGTGGGGGGCAGCACACCCCTAACAGGGGGCTCCCTGCTCTATCTCAGTCACCTACCTAAGCAGGATGAAAGATGGGTGCCAGCTGGGCTTGCCACCCATGCTCTTGTTCCACCAGGGGCCTTCACTGGAGCTGTATCGCCTAGAGATAATGGTAGCTCTTTGGGAGGCAGAATCAGATTTCACATTTAGTTTTCAGAATGTCATTGGATCTCTTCTGGTAAAAGAAATCTTGACATTTAAGTCACACAGTGGAGCTCAGGACACTGTGTTTTTTAATAATAATGGAAATATTGTGGTGCCACCTCTACAGTGCAGTGCGGTTCACCTTGTGGTTTGCATGAATTCTGAAACAGATAAAAACAAGGATGCTATCTGGCCTGTGTCTCCCTGAGTCCCCTGGGGCTTAGAGATACTTTAGTGGTAGTTGTTAGATGTGATGGGGGCTGAAGGATGTAATAGATGAAGGCTTCATACTCCCATAGCCCAAACATGAGGCCAGGAAGAGGATGTAGACGTGTCCCATGCTGGGTGCTGAGGCTCTCCACCTACAGCAGCCCCAGAGCCTGCCCTGACCCTTTGCCAGCCAGGTGAATAGAGCTTGAAACTGCTCCATTCAAGCCCATCTCATTCTGCTGCTCCATTTTGCAGATGCAACATAGGTTTCATCTGGCCCAAACCAGAAAGAGACTTACCCAGGGGAATATGTGACAGATCCAGGACTAGAGCATTCAGCTTCCTGCATCACGGCTCAGTCCTCTTTCCATCTCAGCAGGCTGCTTCCAGTCACCCAGCCAATTTGGGGACTCATTTTCTTTCATTCAGTTGGTCAATCAATCATTCCACAAATACTTATCACACAAATACTTATTACTTACAAATGCTTACTTCCTGGGGAAGTGCACAAGATGGCAAGGGTGGGTACAAAGATGCAAAGATCAAGAGGCTCCCGGTCTTGGGCAGAGATGCCAGCCCCAGAATGAGAAGGTAAACGCCTTGGTTTCCGGGGCTTCTCCCAGCTCTGAAATTCCAGCTCTCCAGGGCTCAGTGCAGCATCAGCACTGCTCCCTGATCCAAGGCTGGATCGGGCTGCAAGCTCCTGGTTTGAGGGAAGGCATCCACCATCTAAGCCCTGCCACAAGGAGCCTGAGACCCGGCTACTGGTACTTTGGCCCAGGGTGGCAGCATCAGTGGCTTTCCCTGACCGTCATCTAAAAGGAAGAACCAACTCAAAGGAACTGCAGTTTTCAGTATGGGAAAGAAAGAAGGACTAAAGTGTCAGATTTTTGAAATGTCTCTTAGCTGCTTCTCCCCCTTAGAGTCTTGGGTTTCCTTAGCTAAAAGCGGTGCCCTCCCCCCAGCCTCTCCCAGCTGCCCCCCAGCAGCACACTGTACTTCATGGTTGTCTTACCCTTGGGGCCAGACAGCAGGTCTGGAAGAACAGGTCAGTCTTGTTCATCATGCCCAGTGCTAGCAGGGGTCAGTGAATCCTGTGCCTGAGTGATTCCATTCATCCAATGGGTGTGTGCTTCCGGGTCAAGTGCTGGCCTGGTACTAGGGATATGCATGGCCTGAACAGATGTGTCCAGGGAAGAAAGGATGAAAGATGCAGAATATGCTTCTTTCCATGCCTTCCTGATCCCTCCACAGCATTTGCCATGCGTGCTTCCATTCATGTGTTCCCGCAGCGGTGGCTCAGCCTGGAGCAGGCACTCAGCCTCCAGGGCTCCAGCACGTTAGCCCCTGCAGAGGCCCCAGCCAGCACCTAGCCTTCATCTGGCCCGGCCTGCCTTCTCTTCCGTGGTGTTCAGAGTTGAGTGGATGCTCAAGGCTGGGCTGCCATCAGTCTCTACATGCTCATTGCCTGTAGAAAAGGGCATGGAATTTTAAAAAGAAAATTTAAATGAAAGACTTCAACAAACAGTAAAAGAAAACTGCAAGCGGTGATGC
Source organism: Pongo abelii (assembly GCF_028885655.2). Classification (NCBI taxonomy): domain Eukaryota; kingdom Metazoa; phylum Chordata; class Mammalia; order Primates; family Hominidae; genus Pongo; species Pongo abelii. The sequence continues at coordinate 55,536,618 of NC_072003.2, forward strand.
CTTGCGCTTGTGTGCTCTCTTTCTCTCTCTCACACTCCAACCCCGCCCCCCACCACCACCGTAAGCCCTAATTACTCTGCTCTGATGGTGTGAAAATGTTATAACCACGTAAATAAATATTCCTTGGCATCAGGACTGAAGTGGCCCCCACCAATCTTGGATGTCCAGGAGCCACCCCATTGCAGCCCCTGTTCTACCCACACCCCACCCCCACCTGGCAGCTACACAGGGGGAACTGACAGCCTCCCTTCTGGAGAGGGGCCATTGTGTGAGCATCCTTTGGGCTTGTGGTACCTGTTTCAAGGTGGCAAACCAGCTGCCAAGCAGACTTCAGCCTTAGAAGCCATAGGCCACAGCAGAGAGGGGCCTGCCTGGCCAGTGCCCTGTATTTTGGGACTCCTGGAATATTGAAAATTGAAGAATTCCCAAAACACGATAACAAAATCGTGTTGTATTTTAAATGCATCTACTTAACAAATCAGTACTTTGGGCCTACCACAAATGCAATGAAATATAATTGTGCTCCCTAAAAAGATAATTACAGGATTTATAAAAATATTAATTGATAGTGCAGTGTTGGCCATGTGGTCCTGTAGTGGGACACAAGTCAGAGCCCTGTGCTGAGCACTGTAGCTTTCACTGTCTGACATCTCTCTCCTGACTATGTCTGGGACCTCATTTGGTCCAAGCCCCAGAATTGAGCCCTTTGTGGATGTATAATCCCTTTCTGGCCACCAGATATACCGTGGAGGAGCCTAGGAAACCAGTAAGGTAGATTTTAGTTTGCTGAAGGAAGAGGCGCCAGGGACTGAGAAAGGGTTAGGTTTGAGGCAGCAGCACCACGTGGGGAAGGCTGTGTGGGGTGGGGACAGCCAAGGTGGTATCTGCCCCTGCCCTGCTGGGAGTGTAGTGGGGGTCACAGTCCCACACATGTGAGATGGAGATGGCTTCCCTAGGAAAACCAGAGCCACTTTCCATCCTCCCGCTACACACATCTGCACACACGCTCATCTGCGTCTGCTTTACTCAGCTCCGTTCCCTCTTCTTTCTTTGCTGGGCAACCAACAGTGGTCTTATGTCACTGCTGAAGCCCTCGCTCTGAGTAAATTAGGACATGTTGGTTGCAAGTGATGGAAGATACAACCACACTGGCAAACTGGCTTATTCAAACAAAATAAAACACAAAACAGCCACAGGCCCAGAGAGTCAGAAATTCAGACACACATGTGGGGAGTGGGGGCTTGATCAGCAGCTCAGGGGACGTCCCTGGCTTCCCCCATCTCTCCACTCTGCCCCACTATGTGGTTTTCACCCTCGACTCCACAGCATCACTCCTGCACCAAGGAGGAAAATGGCTCCAGCAGCTAAGTCATCACTTGTAACCTTGTGTGCATCCTAGGACATCACCAAACACAAGGTGCAGCTGAGCAGCCACCAAGTCCTGTGAGTCCCTCTCTCTCTCTCTGTCTCTTTGTGTCTCTGTTGTCTCTGTGTGTGTGTGTGTGTGTGTGTGTGTCTGTCTGTCTGTCTGTCTGTCTCTCTCTCTTATTGCCCCTCCTTGACCCAATCACCATGACCAAGGGGGCTGAGGGGGATTCCTGGGACAAGAGTGAATCCCCCAGAGGAATACCAGAAGCTCCTGAAAAAGGAAATAGAATAGGAGGAAATGGGTGCTGGAGAGGCCACCAGCCACCCACAGATCTCTCCTTGCCATTGGGGCTACCAGCTGTGCTGCTCCATGCAGGAGATGACTCATGTCGTAGGGTGGAGGGCCGGCCAGGCTGAGTCCAGTGCAACAGGACCATGAGATGGCTGAGCTTGGCGGCAAGCCAGCACTGCTGCTCCCATGGCAGCCTCTCCCCTGAGGTCCTGGGTGGCAGGACACATGGGTGCACAGCCCCGAGCCCACCACTCACCAATGGTCTCGCCTTTCCACTGTGGCTGCAGCAGGGGGCCAGGGAAGACTGGGAGGTGAAGAGGGGAGATGGGCTGGTAACAGAAGAGGCCTCCACTAGAAGTCAGGTCCCTTGGAGCCTGCCCCAGGCAGCAACAGCCTTAGAGCTAGTCAACACCTGTCTGCCAGGCAGTGGACTTAGCACTAGTCACCTGACTCACTGACCCTCAGATTCCTCATCTGAAAACTGGAGATCATAATAATACCTACTCACAGGGTTGTTGTGGCTAAAAGAAATGATGCATGTTAACAGCTAAGCAAGGTGCCTGGCACCAAGTAAGTGCTCAGAAAACAGCTACTGCCATCTCCTTCCTCTTGCCCATACCTCATTGCCTGTCAGTGAAGGGCCAGGACAGGAGCCTGGGTGTGACATTTGTTTCAGAACCAGAGCAAAGGGTTGGTGTCAAGGCCTCTTAGCTACTACAGGTCAAAGAGGTGGTGTCATCCCTTCCCAGAATCACCTGTCCCTTCTGATTTCAGGCTGGGAGACAGTGTGCCTCAGCACCTGCCCTCTTGCTGGCTTTGCAGGAGTGGAGCTGAGGAGAGCTGCTTCTGACTCGGGGCCCAGCATGGCCTGAGAGAGAAACCCAAAGAGACAGAGACAGGAGAGAGCAGGAGAGATCACAGACAGGGAGGAGAGTGGCAGACACTGTGTGACGGGGAAACACTGAGATGGCGCGCTGCATAGACCGTGCACCAGTGTCCAGTGTCGGCGGTGCACTCGGCACAGCACCTGCGCAGAGTAAATGCTCCTGAAATGGCTACTGCTCCATTCCTTTTCATTAGGGCTGCCTATGGCTCTGTGAATGTCATTCCACAGCCCCTCCAGCCAGACGTGTCTTCTTTCTCCCCTGGATGCCTTCAGCACCTGGCTGTCTCATTCACTCACTGGTTTATTTACTTGAGAAATATGGACATGGCCTTCTCTGTGCCAGCAGCATGCTGAGTGCTTTGTGCACCATGGTGAACTAATGCAAGCAGGTGTGCTGCTGCCTAGAGCTCAGCTCACTGGACAGCCTCAGTGATTCCAGAGAGCAGAGTGTCCTGAGAGCAGGCCTGTCCTAGCCTGTGCTGAGGACGGGGTATCTGACAAACAGCTGAAGGGATTGGCACTGGTGGGGCAAACAAGACTGGGAGGTGGGGAGGAAGAACATTTCAGGCAGGTAGAACAGCCTGTGCAGAGGCTCTGAGGCAGGGGAGTCCCATCCCAGCGTAAGGGTCTGAGAGAAGGCCAGTGTGGCTGGAGCCCAGAGGTCGGTGGGGATAATGGCAGGAGATGAGGTGGAAGAAAGAGGCAGGGGCCGGCTCTTTCAGGTGAGAAGAGCTTCCAGGCCATGGAAGGAATTTTGGCTTTGTTCCTGGCTCAGCAGGAAGCCACTGAAGGTTTTAAGCAAGGCACAGACATGGCTTCCCTTAGGAGAGCCTTGCAGTGGCCATAGGGAGAAGGGAGAGATGGGCAGCAAGAATGGCAGCAGGGAGAGGGGCTGACAGGCTCCTGCAGGCATCCAGGCATGGTCCAGAGAGAGAGCTGGGCCTTGCTCTGGGTCTCCATCATTCACCCAACATGGAACCCCTGTGGCATGGCACAGAGCATGCCAGACCCTGCAGGTGTCTGTTGAGTAGGCAGAGAGAAGCCCACTGCCCTTAACCAACACAGATGGGACCCCAGACCCACAGCATAACAGCAGCCCTGGCCTCCCTGCACCAGGAGTCCTGGGAGAAACCACCTCCAGACTCTATGCATCCAGAGAGCGGCCATCTCCCTCCCACAGCCCCTGACCACAGCCCTTACTGGGTATTCTGACCTCTACTCCCTCTGTCCCCACTCCAGCATTAGTTTCCTCATCTGTACAATAGGGATCAGGTATATATTTACAATGATAAAGTAACCCTGCATGGGGCACCCTTGCAATACACTGCACTTCACCAAACACAGCATGAATGTGTCACTACCACTGGCACCCACAGACCTTTCTTGGCCCAGACAGTGAGCTCGTATCACCCAGGCCAGAGCTCTCCTTCCTACCTCCCGAGCCAGCGCAGGAGGAGCTTATTGAGGAGATGTGGATTGGAGGCAGATGTGGACTGGGAGCATCAGCACCAACAGACTCCGCTTCCCCAGTATCTCTGGTCTGAGGTCTGAGGGCACAGTCCTGAAATAGCTCCCTGCCGAATTAGGTAGTTTTCCCAGCTCTGTGGGGGCCCTCCCCCTTCTTTCCCAGCTTTCTATCTCCCTTCCTCCTTCCTGCTGCATTTGTCATGGCAACCCCACTCCCTGCCTGGTGCCTAGACCAACTGGTTCCCCTGATGATTACTGGCGAAGGAGAGGAAGGGCGGCTCTCCGGGCCCAGGCTTGCTCCCTGGGCACAGTCCTTCAGGCGAGAGCACCTGCTGAGGACACAGACCAGGCTTCATCACTGTTTTTAGTCTGTGGTTATGGACTTGAATGATTAAGTCCTTGACTCCCAGATATTTCCCTCCCCAGGACTAAGTCCAAGAGTTATACTCTATAGCCAGAAGCCTGATGATAAGGTCACAGACTATTGTGTCTTCTCATGGAGAACCACCGTGCACATTTTTGACGTGAAGCTCTGTGTGATGCAGTAAAGAGCACAGGCTTTGGTGTCAGACAGGCCCACTGGTAAAAGCTGGCTCCCCGATTTTTAGCTTTGTGACCTCAGGCCAGTTCCTTAATGATCCTAAACCTCAGTTTCTTTATCTGTAAAATGACAATAATACTAGTGTATATCAGTCAGGATACAGGCTCATCTGCTGTAACAAAGACCCCCAAAATAACAGTGACGTGACTAAGAAATGCATTGCCTGAGCAGCCCAGATGTGACACAGGGTTGAGCCCTCTGCCATGTTGCTCTGTCACACCTGGGGTCTCTGCATCCATTGCAGGTCTAGGATGCCACTCCAGCCGTACCTTCTAGCCAGCAGCAAAGGGAGTAGGGGAAATGGAGGGCTGTCTTTTGCAGAAGGGTGATTGGATTGTAGGAAGTTTCCATGGTGTGGGCCAAGAGCTGTCTTGAGTTGGGGGAAGAGCTGATGCCAAGCAGTGTTCCACAGGGATGATTGGAAGTCCCCTCACTAGACGTGGTTATGACATATCAGATTTACTTTTTATCCATGGCCCAGTGATTATCCCCGACCCAGAACATCAGAATTTTAGCCCCGTCTGCCCCGGCCACAGAGGGGCGAGCTTCCCTTCACATGACGAGAATCCCCGCCTTGCTGAGCAGCTCCTGGTGGACTGCATCGGGGCTGTGCAGCCTCCCAAGGAGGCTTTGCTGTGTCCAGCACTCCCCCACCTCCCCAGGGAGGCTGTGCCGACTGCCCCGTGCATCCCTTCATTGTGTGTCCCCATCCCTTGTAGTCCGTGGCAGCTTTGTGGGAGCTTAACTGCCACAGACTGCTTTCTAGGTAAGCACTTTGCTGTGAACAAGCAATTTTGTGCTAGAAGAATCACTGATGCTCTTCTAGCCCAGGATATGGTCGACACGCTTCCCACCCAGGGCTTCACAAGCCTTTGTTTGTTTGTTTCGAGTAATTCTAGTAAGTTATATAACCACTGTCTGGAACTTGTTGCTCTCACTCAGGTCGTTCCTTTCACAGAGGGGACACTGAGGCATAGTGTGGGACTTGGCTGAGATCATCCTACCAGGTGACAGCAGAGCTGAGAAGAGAATCAGCTTCCTGTGTTCTAGGCCAGGGATTTTCCCATCTGTGTGCCTCTTGCCTGTCCCCACTGAAAGCAAGAACCACGCTCCCAGTTTCCAGAAACTGCTCCAGGTCTGCCTTCCCTGCTCCAGGGTTCCTGTCCCATGCCCCCGTCGGCATCTGGCCCCCCAAGCAGTCAGAGGGCAGGGCTGCTGTCTTCTGCTTCTCCTGCTGCCACATTTGCCCCACAGCATCCGGCCTGCTGGGGGGCAGATCAGCCTGTCACTGAGAATGAAGCACCCAAGTTTGGGGCCAGGACCTCTTTTTTGCCATCCATCAATTAGAGTGGTTCAGGTTGTCACTCTAAGACTTTCACCCTCACTTGCACTCCACTTGCCTCCAGGAGTGACAGGAAAGGGCAGCACTGGCACCTCTGTGTGCCTGCACCGTTGCAAGCACATTCCTCATGTTAACCCATTTGATCCTCTTCTCTTGCACCTTGGAGGGCACCGTGTTTCTTGCCAGGACCCTGATTGATACGTGGGTTCTATTATTCTCATTCTACACGTGAGAAAAGTTCAGGGAAGGGACTAGCCCAAGGTCACACCACTCATAAGTGGTGGAGCTGAGCTCAAACCCAAGCAATTCAGCTTCAGAGTGGATTTTAACCAGGGGTCCACAACCCCTGGGCCACAGACCAGTACCGGTCCATGGCCTGTTAGGAAGTGGTCCACACAGTGGGAGGTGAGCAGTGGGCCAGTGAGCAAAGCTTCATCTGCATTTACAGCCACTCCCCATTGCTCACATTACTGCCTGAGCTCCGCCTCCTGTCAGATAAGCAGGCATTAGAGTCTCAGGAGCGTGAACCCTATTGTGAACTGTGCATGCAAGGGATCTAGGTTGTGTTCTCTTTATGAGAATCTAATGCCTGATGATCTGTCACTGTCTCCCATCACCCCCAGATGGGACTGTCTAGTTGCAGGAAAACAAACTCAGAGCTCCCACTGATTCTATGTCATGGTGAGTTGTATAATTATTTCATTATATATTACAATGTAATAGTAATAGAAATAAAGTGCACAATAAATGTAATGGGCTTGAATCATCCCCAAACCATCCCCCATTCCCAGTCTGGAAAAATTGTCTTCCATGAAACTGGTCCCTGGTGCCAAAAAGGTTGGGGACCGCTGCTTTTAACCCACCCAACGGGGATGCACGCCCACATCATCCACCTCGACTTTCCAACCAGGAAAATCACTGGGAGCCACAGCCTTGGACCAGGCACTGAGCCTAGCACATAGTTGATAACCAGTGAGTACTGAGAAACCAGGAAGAGGGCAGCCTCAGCCAGCCATCAGAGTGACTCTGGCGTCAGCTGTGCCTACAGCTGGCCAGCCACGCCATGGTCACGTCCTGCTGGCAGTCGGGGCTGAGGTGCCTCTGAGCAATGGAGGCCTCCTCTGCTCCAGTTGAGGCTGATTTTACTACCTTGGCTGGCTCATGGGGTCTCGCCAGTCACCAGGATAGGAGGATGAAAAGACTGCTCCCAAGTGTCCGCATATGGGGCACGCCAGGAAGTAAGACCAGAGCACATACTTGGGCTCCTGGCTGTAGAAGTTCCCAAGCTATATAAGGAGAGGAGAATCAGGCCTGGCCTCTAAAAGGAGGCTGCTTCCTCCTGGGGAAAAGTCAGGGGAGGTGGGAAAATGCAGCCTTCACAGCCCTGTGTCATAAGCCACTCAGCTCTGATAGCAAGAGTGGCCGGCGTGGGGGCCGGTCTTCCCTTTGCGTGACTTTCTGGCCTCTGGAGAGTCAGGAGCTCAGGTAGCCTGGGGTCCCCTGGAACTCAGCAGCAGGGGTGGAGGGGGGTAGGGTCTTTGTCATGAACCGGAAGCATACCAGGCCTTCACTTAGAACACTGACCCCTCACAGAAAGACCAGCCCCGAGGCCCTGCCTCGGCTGGCAGGGTGACCTCAGGCCCATCCCTTACCCTACAGGGTCTCCATTTTTTCATCCATTAGATCTGAGGAACGACATCGAAGATCACCCCTCCCCCACCCTACCTCCTTTTTAGTTCTATAAATTCCCCTGGCAGAACTTAATTGCTAAGTTTAGGTGATTGCCAAGCACAAGGTTCTTCCTTTGTATCCAGAAAAGAGAGAGGGGGGGAAAAGAAGAGAAAAAAACACAGAGTTTCAAAGTTAGGGCACCTGTGTTCAATTGAAGATTGACTTTCTCTTAAGGAGGGAGTTGATGTTCCCACAGCCGCTGGGCTGTTAGCAGCAAAAGCAGCCCAGCAGAAGGGGCAGCCTTGGCAAGCCCCCAGTGCAGGCCACTTGGACCACTTGCCCCACGGTATCCAGCGCACTGGGGTGCAGATCAGCCTGTCACTGAGAATGATGCACTCAAGTTTGGGGCTGGGACCTCTTTTTTGCCATCCATCAAGGAGAGTGGTTCAGGGTTGTCACTCTAAGACGGGAGTATAGCCCGGGGCTGGGGACTGTAGAAATGGGCATGGTCCCCACCCGGTGGGGATGGGGACACTAGTGTGGACTGGCACACATGGGCCATGGAGCCATCGGAGGGAAGCCACTAAATCAGGCAGAAAAACACTGTCAAGTGTTAGCACCGCAGCATCTGTGTCAAGGGTAACCATGTCTCAGGGACGCAGGAGATGAGCAGCCCCGTGCAAAGCTGTCAGTTTTAGTCTGATCAGTCCAGAAGGCTCCCGGTGTGGGGAGAGGAAGGATGGATTTCAGTAGCAGCTTGCTAGATGAGGATGAGATGGCAGAGCATACGGCGCAGGCTTGAGGAGGGGGTATGGAGGCCAGGGAGGCCTTTGGGCAGCTGGCTGACAGCACTGTTACAAACATTTTGCACGCATTTTATTGATTGGCCCACTCCTCAAACCCAGAGCACATAGGCAAGTGTCCCATGGTACCATTGGGGTACCTGGAACCCAGAGCAGTGGGGAATGTCCCTGCCCCAGTCCCCCAAACAATTGCACCAGCCTCTCCAGCTTCCCACTGCCTCTCCTGCCTCCCACCCCATAATCTGTGCTCCACACAACAGCCAAAGTGAGCTTTTAAAAATGCATATCTAATCCCCTGCCTAAAAGTGCTCAGTGGCATCTTTGCTCTCAGGATAAAGCCAGCCTTATCTCCTGTAGCTCCTGCCACAGGCTCTGCTGCTGACTCTTTAAATGCCACGACCTCCTGGCCTCAGGGCTTTTTAGTGAGTTGTCTCCTCCATAGGGGACTTCTCCACCACTGCTTCCCTCCCCCAGGCCTGGGTTCCACCATCACCTCCCCTCCCTTGGAAGCCTTTCCTGACTCTCCATATAGGCTGGGCCTCTTGTCCTGACTCTCAGACCCCTGGTGTGTGTGCTCACCTGAGTATTTGATCAATGTTTGTGCCCCCTGACCCAACAAGGCTGTAAGGGACAGGGGCAGGGCCTATATGACTTCAGTTGGAGTCAGTCTCCAGTACCCAGCACAGTGCCTGGCCCAGAATTGGTGGGTGTTCTATTAAAGTCTGCAGCTAGTCCGTAGTAGAGCTGTTCTTGATCCCAGATGTTTGAGCACCTGGCCCATTGCTTTCTGTTATGGCCCCCTGTAAAATCAGAGCAGACAGTTAAAATCAGATCCTGGAGACCCAGAATGAGTTTGGAACCTGAGTTCTAGAACCCACTTGTTCATGGGCCCTCTTGCAGGCCTCAGTTTTTTCACCTGCTGAATTGAAACCACACCTGCCTACGCACTGTGCAGGAAGCAAGGAGTAGGGGTCACACACGTGAGGCATGTGAGAGGGGGTGCCTCCTGAAAGCTGGCTCTGTGCATCCACTCCTGGAACCTGGCCCCTCTCCAGGCAAGGCACAGAGGCAAGCACCTCCAAAAGAAACCCTATACCCATTAGCATTCCCTCCCTACCACTCTGCCTGCAGCCCCTGGCAACCACTAATCTGCTCTCTGTCTCTATGGATTTGTCTATTCTGGACATTTTATATAAATGGAATCATACACTATGTACTCTTTTGCATCTTGCTTCTTTCACTTGGCATAATGTTTTCAAGGTTTTTCCGTGTTGTAGCTGAATCACATCTCATTGTATGGATATACCAAATTTCATTCATCCATTCATCATTTGATGGACATTGAGGTTGTTTCCACCTTTTGGCTACTATGAATAATGCTGCTATGAACATTCATGTACAAGTTTTGTACAGACTCATGTTTTCATTTCTCTTGGGTACATAACTAGGGGCGAAACTGATGGTTCATAAGGTAGTTCCGTGTTTGACTTTCTGAGGAACTGTCAAACTGTTTTCCAAAGTGGCTACACCGTCTTACATTCCCATCTTCCGCATATGGAGGTTCCAGTGTCTCCCCATTCTCACTAATACATGTTATTGTTCATCGTTTTTATTATAGCCATCCTCGTGGCTATAACTCATTCTGGTTTTCATTTGCATTTCCCCAGTGATTAATGATATTGAGCATCTTTTCATGTGCTTTCGGCCATTTGTGTATTTTCTTCAGAGAAATGTCTATTCAGAATTAGCCCATCTCTAAATGGGGTTATTTGTCTTATGGTTAAGTTGTAAGAGTTCTTTATTCTGGATATGAGTCCTTTATTAGATATGCGATTTGCAAATATTTTCTCCCCTTCTGTGCATTATCTTTCGAATTTTGTGATGGTGCCCTTTGAAGTCTCACCTCATTCTGCCCTTGCCTCTGCCCCCTTGCCAGAGTCCCTCACTCCTCCAGACCTACTCATCTGTCTCTGTTCCTTTATGCTGCTGCAACAAAATACCTTAGAATGGGTAATTTAGAAACAACAGAAATGAATTGCCCACATTTCTGGAGGATGAGAAGTCCAACATCAAGATACCAGCAGATTTGCTGTCTGGTGAGGGTTTCTTCTCTGCTCCATAGATGGTACCCTATCACTGCATCCTAAGGTGGCAGAAGGGACAAAAGGCTCCCTCAAACCTGTTTATAAGGGCACTGATCTCATTTGAGATGGCAACGCTCTTATGATCTAATTGCCTCCCAAAGGCCCCACCTCTTAATATCTTTGCCTTGGGGATTAGGTTTTGAGCATGCGAATTGTGGATGGACACAGATATTCTGACCATAGCACCATTGCCTGCCCTGCCTTCAGGACTTGCACTCTTTTGGAGCTGAAGGAACTGGCTCTTTCTTGCTCCACATTGCTCCGCATTCCCCACCAGCATTCCCCAGCAGGCTCTTGCCCAGCAGACAATCTGAACTGCACCCAGGCTGCAGTCATCCCTGAGTTTGGGGGCTTCTAAGGCTGTGTGCTGAGTTGTGCCTGCAGCAGGAGGAGCCTACGATTCACTGAGCATCCCCCTGTGCCCACGTGCTGGATGCCTTGCAGGCATGGATATATCCCACTGCATGCCCAGAACAATCTCAAAAGATACTGGTATTTTTCTACCCTGTGGATAAAATGGAGTCAGAATTTAAATTTGGATTTTTTTTTTAAGACAAGGTCTAGCTTTATCACCCAGGCTGGAGTATGATGGCATGATCTTGGCTCACTGCAATCTCTGCCTCCCAGGCTCAAACCATCCTCCCACCTCAGTCTCCTAAGTAGCTGGGACTACAGGCACACATCACCATACCCAGCTAATTTTTGTATTTTTTGTAGAGATAGGGTTACATTATGTTGCCCAGGCTGGTCTTGAACTCGTGAGCTCAAGTGACCCACCCACCTCAGCCTCCCAAAGTGCTGGGATTACAGGCATGAGCCACTATGCCTGGCCAAATTTAGAATTTAAAATGGAGTTGTTCACTGTCTTCCTACACAGCATGTTCATGGCTTATGAGCTGCACGTTCAGCTCTGCTGTCCTGTTTGATAATTGCCTACTCTGAAAAGGACCCAGTATTTAAAAATACTGGAGAAAGTATTAATACCTCCCTAGGTATAAGCCCTAGTATGGTAGCAACAGAAGTTTCTTGACACTCTGGAAAATGCCCAACTCCACCGCTGTAACCAGCAGCCCTGAAATCTCAAGGCCTCAACATAGTGAACGTTAGTTCCTTGCTCCCACCACAGTCTAATGTGGAAGTGCTGGGGGTTGCCCTGTCCCACGTAGGCCCGAGCCAACTCCCCTGTGGTCAGTGGTTCAGCCTCAGCTGAGGGTCTTCTGCTGGACTCCTGGTATCAGGCCAGTGGACTGGGGAAGGTCACAAGGGAAGTTTTTGGGCCCGGGCCAGAACTTGGTCCCTGGTCACACCTAACTGTGGGGAAGTCTGTGAAATGGCTAGCTGTGACCTCAGGAAGAAGAGATGAAGTACTTTTGTCAATAGGGAGCCAGTCTCTGGCATAGTGCTCAGGTGTGGAATTTTAGCCAAACTGCTGCCAACTGGAAGCAGCACCTCTGCTGGGGTGACAGGTCCATTTTCTTGGCTCTGTTGGCTGTTTTCTGCTCCTCACTTGGGCCCAGCTGAGCAGTTCAACAGCTTTGCTTCTCTGTGACATGACAGAGCCCACCTGAAAATTCATTTCTTGGTGGCTATGGTGGTGGCTTCTCACCCTGTCTCCTGTCCCAGCTCTAAAAATGGATTGCCCTTCTGATATGAACATGCATGACATCTCTGGAATACGAGTCCCATGTTCTGTGTGCAGACAGTGTGCCAGCAGCTTCTCCTGTGTGATGTCAGTGTTTCCCTGGCATGGAACACATACTTTGGTGGAATATGAGATTAAATGGTATGTGGATAAACCTTTTATTCCTACTTTTGTAGTTGCATATCGGTTTTAATATGTACTTGAAAAAAGATCACATAACATATCAAACTCATAATTTCATATCTATGACTGAACATGAGGCTAATTTCAGAGCTGTCCTGATATCGGATGGGGGAAAGTGATGAATGAATGACTGGGTTTGGGAACATTGCATGGGGTGAAGAGGCTCAGATGCCCAACCGCCTCCCCGGACTTGCTAGTGTGTGACCTCTCTGCACCTTTCCTCCTCTGTAGCATGTTCCCACATGAACATAGGGTATAGGAAGGTTGGTGTGTCAAGTGATTAACAGCAGTACCTGGCACATATTTCATGCTTAGTAGGTGATAGGTTCTAATGTTGTTAGGAAACACCAAGTCATATCACTTAACTGTGCCAACAGTGTTGAGACAGGCTTATTACTATATAGATGAGCTAAGAAAGGTTAAGTCGCTTGCCTAACTGGCAGCAGAGCCATGCGCTGACCCCCAGTGTGCCTGACTCCTGCCTAGGCCAGGCTCTGCAAGGGGAGTTTACTTGCAATCCTGGCTGTGGCACTAACTTAGGGGGACACTGCAGGCAGGCCCCGTCGCTCTCTGGGCTTCAAGCTTCCCATAGGTGGGATGGGGGACCAGCATAACTCTTTGTGCAGGATAAGTCTCGCAAAATGTGGGGGCTGCTCTCTTTGCTCCAACCACAGCAGAAGCTTTTGCTTTAAAAAAAAAAAAAAAAAAAAAAGTGGACTGGGTGTGAGCTAGGTGTCTGCATGCAATGCCCCTCCCAGATCCTCTGCCTGTCTCTGGATTCTTTCTGCTGCCTCTCTTGTCACACTTCTTTATGACCAAGCTTCCAACCTACCCCAAGCGTAAACCATCATTGGTTTGTCTGTCATCTGGTGATGGACATTTCACTTGTTTCCATTCTGGGACTCTTATGAATAATGCTGCCAGAACATTGATGTACAAGTTTTTGTGTGGACATATGTTTTCATTTCTGGTGGTAACTACCCAGGAATAGAATTGCTGGGTCACGTTGGGAGGGTATGTTAACTGCATAAGAAACTTCCAAACTACTTCCCCAAGTGGTGATACTGTTGAAAATTCTACCAGCAACGTATAAGGGTTCCTGTTGTCCTGCACACTCACTGACATTTGGATTGCCAGCCCTTTTCATTAGCTGCTCAAGTTTGTGCACAGTGGTATTTCACTGTGGTTTTAATCTGCCTTTCCGTGGTGACTAATTATATTTGGCACCTTTTAACATACCTTTGGGCCATTCGTATATCTTCTCTTGTAAAGTAACTGTTCAGGTCTTTTATTCTTCCCTTTTATTGGGTTGTTTGTCTTCTTATTAATGAGTTTTAAGATTTTTTTAATATCCCTGATACAAGTTCCTTGTCAGTTATATGTATTGTTTCATATTTTCTGCCAGTCTGTGGCTTGCCTTTACAATTAGCATTTTTAAATGGATTGTTTAATGAGTGTTGATTTGTCCACCCTCCAGCTTCCATGTCTAGTCCATACCTCCCTTTCCAGCATTGGGAGCCCTTTGCTAGTTATTTCTCTTTGGCTGTGAGAGGTCTTCGTCTGCAGATAAAGAAGTGGTAATGGCATCAGAGGTTGAACTTGTGGACTCTGGGGTCAGACAGTCCTGGGTCCAAGTCCCAGCTCTGTGGCTCACAGATGGGCAAGTCCTTCTTGTCTGCTCTCTGGGCCTTGCTTTTCTGGTGTGTAATATGATGATAATAAGTCACCTACCTCCTTGTGCTGCTGGGAAGATTAAATGAGATGATGATCTCAGGGGCCTAGCACCTATCAAGGGCACACAAAGGCTGGGCTGTACCTATTAGCACTCCTGTTGCTAAGGCGCGCTAGCACCCCAGGCCCAGCCCATGTGAAACCACTCCACACAAAGCAGGCTTCTTCTGCCTTCCATCTTTAAATCGAAAGCACCACCTTTCTCCCAGTTATCGAAGCAGAGACCCTGGACTCCTCCTTCCCCTCCATGTGTCGCTTCCTGTTCCAGAATGGCTCTTGAATCAGCCCTTCCTCTCGCTGCCCAGGCCACTGCCCCAGTGAGGCAGCCTTCCCTCTTCCCGGTGTTCATACGGTGCTCCTCACCGAGGTGGTCTCCCTGCCTCTGCCTCCCAATATTCCACCCTGCTTGCCGCTGACACTGTTGTCAAAGGCATCCTTTCTGAATCAGAAACCCGGGGCTCCTGGGTGGGTGTTTGGGGGAGACCACCTTGCACAGGCAAGGCTCAGCTGTCACTGGCGTCTTCCTTGGTTATAAATAACAGGCTCTATTCTTAGCCAACCAGCAGTTAATTCTCTTCCCGTACCTTCCAGAGCCTCTATTAGGGACCTTGGCCGTCCTTACTGGAGACAGGCCATTCCTTGGCCTTTGGCAGGACCCATTCCTTTGATACGTGATCAGAAAATTCAATTATAAAGCCAATTACTGATTTCCTGAGCTTTACAAGGGAGACTGGAAAGTTTGATTAAGTTTGAATTTGTGTTTGGCCGATTGCCAGCCAAAACCGAATGGGCCTGTGGGAGATTTCTGTTGTTGCTGATTCTGTTCCTGTTTTGCGGCAGCACTCTTGGGGTAGGGACAGGCACACTGGTGTTGTGTTGTGGGTTTTTTAGCCCCCCTTACTTGCTGAATGGCTGTTCCTCTGTTGTGATGCATGAGATGTAAATCCCCCAAAGACCGGTTGCCAGAGCGATGGGCTGGAATTGAGCTCAGCTAAACAAAGTCCTTCAGCTTTGAAGGGAGAAGCGCTTGTTTCCCATGTGGAGTTGAGTTATAGTGGCCCTCAACAAGGCTGCATTCAAGGATGCCTGCATGAACAGGCATGCAGAGGGGGTCGCTGAGCCTGCTGGAGGATCTTAAGCAGCGTGTCTGGGCTCTAACTGCCTCTAGGACCTACCCAGGGGGACACACAGATGCTGAGGCTGAGGATCAAGGCTATTCAGGGTGCCTCTGCCCAGCTGGTCGCTCTCACCCTACAACCTGCAGGACTGGCCTTCAACCAGTAACAGCCTGCTGGGCTCCAACTAGAGCCCAGCACAGGTGGGGATTGAAAAGCAACCCTTTGTCTCTAGCCAAAGCACTTGCTTTTTTAGATACTTCTGGGAAACCAAACAGAACCCGTGATGGGACCAGGTTGGAGTTCCAGGTCAGAATCTGAGTTAGTTCTGGAGACCCAAGTTCCTTCCCTAGCAATGAAATGAGGGAATCCCAGTTCTCTGGAAGCTGTAGCCATCCCACAACTCTTCCTACAAGGTATACATTATTCAGGGGAGATGGTGGGGCCCCACTTCAAAGCGTCTCCCTCATGCCTAAAATCTCCCAGTTAGAGCCCTTTGGGTGTTAAAGGTTTTTAGGTCTTTAAGAATCCTGGTTAAAGTACTAATACTCCTGGAAGGAGAAGCATCTACCAGTAAGGATTAGCCATCAGCTAACTGAGAAAACTGCCCTTTGGGAGTAGGACATGGGATTCCCTGTACCCAGGGTGGGGTCAGATGAACTCCACCTGCCTCCCAGCTTGCTTGAGGCCAGATCCAAATGTGTCCTCTTGCACCAGAAACATTCATATCTCTAACATTCATATCTGGTGTGATGTACCAGAGCTCACAGAGCACTCACGCCCTGCCCTGTACCCTCATCCACACAGCAAGCTCATGAGCCGGCACCACCTTGACCCCCGGTTGCAGAGAAGGAAGCCAAGGCTCAGAGAGGCCAACCACCTTGCCCAGCATCACACAGCTGGGGAGTACAGATTTTGGACTCAGACCTGGGATTTCTAAATCCAAACCCAAGCCTGTTTCCTGTGCGCACAGCCACCCACCCGGTGGATGCCATGGACACTGCACACCTGTTTTGTCTAACTGATGTGTGTGTGTGTGTGTGTGTGTGTGTGTGTGTGTGTGTATGCATGTGTTTAAAAGGTGGGAATTTTTTTGTTAAGTTTGAATTTCAGTTCTTTTCTTTTTTAAATGAAAGTGTTATAGCATCCTGGTGGAGTTGTGATTAGGAAATTCTGGGTTAGTCAGCTAGGCAGAATTGAAAAATAACCCAGCAGTGCTGGATGGAGTACTTTTTCCCCTCCTTAGAAATTCAGGTTTTGTCAAACTGGGGAGGAGGGAGTTGTGAAGATGGAAAAATGTGTGCAGCTGGGCTGGGTCAGGGAGTGTGTATTCTCTTCTTTATGTAGAACTAGACAATTAAAAAAATAGTTATCGAGTGGGAGTGCTGGCTCACGCCCATAATCCCAGCACTCTGGGAGGCAAAGGTGGGCGGATCACTTGAGCCCAGGAGTTTGAGACCAGCCTGGGAAACATAGCAAGACCCTGTCTCTACAAAATAAAAATAAAAAATTAGCCAGCCGTGGTGGTGCATGCCTGTGGTCCCAGCTACTGGTGAGGCTGCGGTGGGAGGATCACTTGAGCCCAGGAGGTCGAGACTATAGTAAGCCATGTTTATGCCACTGCACTGCAGCCTGGGCAACAGGGCGAGACCCTGTCTCAAAAAATAAAATAAAATAGTTATCTTTGTGTAGGATGATCTTCTGTATGTGCAGACATGAGGCAGCCTGTGAAAGATGGTAAGGAAACAGGTGAAGAGGAACCCTGGCTGGGTCCCAGGCTTTGGCAGGAAGAGGATACGAGCCCCAGATGCGGGTTAAGGGCTCTCAAACCAGGTGCACGCAGAGACTCCATTGTCACCTCCCTTCCAGCTTGCACTTACTGATCAGCGACAGTGATGATGACGAGGGCAGTAATAACTACCCCCACACGTGGGGCATATATGCCAGGCTCTGAGACACTCTATCATTTCTGTGTTACCCTGACAGTCTTCATTTTAATAGTGATATGCTTATTTTAACAAGAATCCAAAACATAGCCCATCTAGTTCATGACTGCCCAGATATTAGAATGGGGCCAAAGTATGGGTTTAACTTTTTTTAAAAAATGAGTTAATTAGGCCGGGCACGGTGGCTCACACCTGTAATCCCAGCACTTTGGGAGGCCGAAGCGGGCAGATCACGAGATCAGGAGATCAAGACCATCCTGGCTAACACGGTGAAACCCCATCTCTACTAAAAAATACAAAAAAATTAACCGGGCATGGTGGCGGGCGCCTGTAGTCCCAGCTACTTGAGAGGCTGAGGCAGGAGAATGGTGTGAACCCGGGAGGCGGAGCTTGCAGTGAGCTGAGATCACGCCACTGCTCTCCAGCCTGGGCAAGAGAGTGAGACTCTGTCTCAAAAAAAAAAAAAAAAAAAAAGGGTTAATTAAATAAAACATATGAATATAAGGACAGGGTGTCATGTGGATTGGGCAGAAATTGTGAAAACAAGACAGAAAGATCTGAAGTTTGGGAAGGCTTGCCTCATCCATATGAGCAGGTAAAATGATTAACCTCATTTTACAGATCAGGAAACCGAGGCTCAGAAAGGTTGAGTAACTTGCCTACAGTCACACAGCTGACAGATGGCAGAGCCAGCAACAAGACCCAGGCTTGCCTAACTCCAAAGGCAAGGCTTGGGGCTGCCGTCCAGGTGAACATTCCTACCTTCACTCTCCAGATGAAGCCCTCAGCGCTGGGTTAGCTAGCCTTCCTGGGGCTGTCCAACCCTGGAGAGAGAAGGCCTTTCTCACTGCTTTCTGAAGCATGAACAGAGGCGGATCCCACTCTAGGGAGGTAGGGCCCTGGGGCCTGCTTCCTCCGATCTGCTGCGTCTAACTCTCTCAAATAAAAGCCTTTTCAGAAAGGGCCTGGCATGAGGCTGCATGTGACTGGCAGGGCTGTGACTGCAAGGCTTCACTGTGCTTCCTTGCCCTTGCCCCAGCCCCACCCAGCCCGAGGCAGCCCCCACCTTCCTTTCTTCCCTGGTCTCTCTTAGCTCTTCCTTTCTTTCTTTTTTGTCTCTGAATCATTTTTTCCAATAAGCTGTTGATTGTCTGTGAAATAATTCTGAATGATTTCTAAAAGCCTCCTGATCACTGAAACCTCAGAGTTGGAAACACATTTATATTTATGTGGAACTGAGCTTTTAGAACATTATTAAATTTGCATGGGGAACTAGCAGAGTAGCCACTTCCACACAATCCAGATGATGAGGAAGCAGCATCTTCAGGAGGATGGAAATAGTTCCACAAGCCACTCTGCCTGGCTTATTACTTTACTGGGAGAAATCAGCACAGTCTACCTGGGGGTCCAGAGGCAGCACTGACCCAGACAATCTGAGCAAATGCTATGGCTTAGAAACCACTCAGATGCCTGTGTTTTATAATTGGCCAGCTTCCTAACCTGGGATTCTGGAGCTGCCACCTCAGAAATGAAAGGCAGATTGGGGTGTGTGTGTGTGTTTGTGTGCACATGTGCATGCGAGTGTGTGTGTGTCTGTGTCAAAGTGTAGGGATGTGTAGTTCCTGTGGGTGATTTAGTGTGTGCATGACTACATGCCTTCCCTCTCTAAGGAGAGAGGCTATAGCTTTTGTCCCATCTCAAAAGGGCCACTTGCACTAATGACCTACTATGTACCAGGTATGTAAGCTGCTAGCTGAGGCCTCTGAGCAGGATAATTCTCATAGAATTTACAGTTGAGAAAAGAGAAACAAACAGGAGAGGCTGTAGATAGTGGTCAGGTGGTACAGAGAATTTAAATAAATGGGTGGCTTCTCTCAGTCAAAGTGGTACCAGCTGGCCCCTGGCTGCAGCTCACCACGGCCAACTGTGTGACATAGTAACAGTTAACCTCCACTGACTGGTCACCATGCTCCAGGTACTGTCTTAAGTGGCTTGTATTCATTCCTTTAATCCTCATAACACCCTGAGAAGTTGGGACTATTTAAACAGATTAGAATGCTAAGGTTTTGTGAGGTCACACAGAGAGCGAGTGACAGAGTCCAGACTGAATCTGGGGTTACTCACCTCCAAATGCTTCCCTGGGTAAAATACTGGCCTCTCCAGACTTTATTTTTCTCAACTTTAAAATGGGTTGATTCTTATTTGGCATATCCCTGACAAAAAAAAAATAATATTTTTAAAAATATAAACTTTCACACAAATCGATCTGAAAATCAGTGTCCTGCTCCCACTTTGCTCTGGTGCCCTTGATGGAGCTGAAGTCTGGGTGGTTCCTGAGTTTTCTTAGATTCCTTCAGGGCTGCCAGTTGAACCACCAATGTGTGGAGTTTTACTTAAGCCTCATTTTATAAATCAGACCATTTGACTTGTCTCCCACTAACTTGTCAAAGTTCCAGCGAACAAGTTTTAGTTCCAGAAGCCAGATGCTTGCCACTGCCGGCTCCCTGAGGTGGGCGTTCTCACCAGCCCATTCCCTGCTGAGTAGCCACAGGCCCATCTCCCAACCCAGGGCAAGGCCACATTTTCTCAGACCTCTGAGAGCTCTGAAGTCAGCCTATGTGGCCGGGGTGGATACAGGCAAGCTGATGTGGACAGACGATACCGGTGAACAATACAAATAACAGATAGCCATGGCAGTCAGGTAAACAGAGTTTGGGCTTACGCTAATACAATTGATGGGGTGGGTTTGACCTTTTTTTTGTTTCAAGCCCTACCAAGAATACTAGTGGACCGTGTAACATACCTCAGTCAAAACAAAAGTGACTTGGATTTGCTTTTGAGGGTCAAAGAAAGGCCTTACAGAAGGGCTGTGGGGGAGCCGGAAGCACAGACTTGGGGGTCAGAAAGATCTAGACTCAAACCCCCCCAGCTCTTGCTTTCAGCTCTGTGCCCCGGGCCCCCTTTTTCCTCTGACTTGCTGTCAGTGATTTCTTCAGGGCATGAAGAGGCTGCAGGAAGGGCTTTCTCTGTTCGCCCTCTAAGCGCTTACCACAGAAGCTTGGCATTTTTCCATTATTTTTATGTATGTGCATGTGTGTGGAGAGAGATTGGGTTTTTTTAATTTTTTGGTTGCATTTTTTTGTTTTGTTTGGTGAGTTCTTCTTCACCAAAACCCTGACGTGTGCTTGTTTTATTGTGCTTCTCTTCCCAGTGGAACACAGCTAAACCATTCTGCCTGGTGGAGTGGCTCAGTCAGAGTGCCAGATGTGGGTGATTAATAAGCCGTAGTGGCCATCATGTTGAATTGTTACTATTGTCACTGAGTGTGCTGAGCACCTGACTGCACTAACTCGTTTAGAACTCAGCCGTCTGTGAGGTGCACGCTGTCACCATCCCCAATTTACAGACGAAGATACTGAGACCCTAATAGGCCTGCTCCCAAATGACTGCTCACAGCGTTACTCCCTTGATGTGGAGGTGTGGGCAGAAAGTCCTGGGCTCTGAACGCCCCCGCCCGGGGGTCCTGCCTGTGGGTCATCCAGCAGCAGCACCTCTGTCCAGTCTCACACTGATGTGAACCGTCTTCTCTGATCTGCAGCTCACAATCTACTTCCAGCCCCACTGTCACCCTCTCCCCATTTGTGTGCCGTGTTCAGTTCTCAGGGAACCTAGAACCAGCCCAAGCAGACTAAGGTTCCCTGGGTTCTAGAATCTTGATAGCTCAAACCACTGGCCTCTCCCTGAAGGGTTTCGACACGACCCCCACCACCCACCTCCTCCCTAGCCTCTGCTTCCCAGCCAGCCCTACCTCCTTCCCAGGATCCACCAGCTAAGTCACTGGTGACCGTGGAACAGTGAGCTAGCCCCGCCTCTCTGTGCCTCAGTTTCCCAACTTGTATGATGAGGGAGCATAGACAGCAGCAGTTCTATGGGCCCCTCCAGCTCAGACATTCTCCAAACCCCCATCATCTCTCATTTGACAACTGCAGTGGCCTCCTTGGAGTGCTCCCCAGAGCCACTCTTCCAGGCCTCCCAGCCCCATCTGGCTATACACAGCAGCCAGCATGAGTTTTTGAAACAATATTATTTTGTTTCCGCCTTTAAAACCCTCTGTGACTTCCTAACATACATAGAATAAAAGCCAAACTCCTTCCCATGGCCAACAGTGCCCTACATGACTGGGGGTCACGCCCAGGCTGCCCCTCCTCAGAAGGTGCTTTGAACACAGCCAGCCCGCCAGCCCCTGGTTGCTAGGAGCTCCTGCCGTGTTGCCGATACCATCACTGTGTGTATTGATTTCTCACCCAACTGGTGTCCTTAACTTCATATTTATGGCTTGCCCTGACATTTCCCTTTTCTTACCTGTTCCAAATTATTAAAAACAGCTGCTTTATAATTAATTGAGCGAATCACAGAAAAACACTTTTTTTCTGTCTATAAATAATTCCACCTTAACTCTTCTGGGAGGATAAAATCCTGTGACAAGGAACCAGCACACATCTGGCATCTGCTTTCTCCTCCCCAGCCTGGACTTGAATTTATGTGAACCATCTCTGGTTCTCTTCCCAGCCTGAAACAGGACCTCCACGCTCAGCCGACGTGGGGTCGGTGGAGAAGGGTCTCAGGAGTCCTGAGCAGCTTTTGACTGCTCGTTCTGCCTGCCTGTGGACTGCTTCCCATGATTTCACCACTGCCTTTTGTATGCTGAGCTCTGTGCCCTGTCCCATGCTGGGGTGGGGTGTGCCAGGGGAAGATATCACTCCTGCCCCAGAGGAATCACAGTCTTGTTTTCCAGATGGACACTTGGAGACCCAAGCAACCAAGTGGTGTGATGCCGAGCTCAGGGTGGGGTCAGAGGAGAGCCCCATGTGGAGGCTGGCAGGCAGCCTTCCCACAGCAAGACCCCCACCAGCGAGGCCTGCCACACAAAACGGGTGACCGGCTGCCGCAAGAGTCAGCTCTCTGTGTTCCCTGCAAGGGGCTCTGCTGAGGCCAGCATTTTCTGTGTGGACAGACCCTGAAATGGGAGATGCTGGGAAGCACCAGAGCATGAGCTGGCATCTTGGGTGGGCAGCGACTTCACCGTCTGGAGCAGTAGAGCCCCTCGTGACTGTCAGACAGTTTGTGGACTTGCACGCTTGACAAAGCATCACAAAGCGTGATGGCTGACAGCGACCTCAGAGATGATCACATCTAAAGGTTGACAGGGATGTGTCTTGTGTGCTTGCTATCATTGACCCCCAGCTCTTGTCCCCGGCAGTCACTGTATTTCATTCATGGCACTGAATCTGCCC
The DNA here is from genome assembly GCF_028885655.2 of Pongo abelii. Lineage (NCBI taxonomy): Eukaryota > Metazoa > Chordata > Mammalia > Primates > Hominidae > Pongo > Pongo abelii. Next base: position 55,559,103 of record NC_072003.2, read on the forward strand.
TCAGAGTTCTCTCAGGGTAGCCATTGCCCCAGGCAGCCACTACCGGTTGGTTGCAGTCAGCCCTCAAGTTGAAGCCAGTTTCCCACCTCTAATCTACCCAGTGCGACACCTTCATTTTATAGACGCTGGCAAGGGAAAGGGCACTGAAAAGCCACAGCAGAACACCTATCTTGCACCCCGAGTTTTCTAACCCCCTACTTCATTGCTTTTTAGATCTTTCCCTACCAATCCCTACCAAGTTCATTCACTTGGCAAATGTTTACTGAGCACCTACTGTTTGCCCAGTTTGTTGGTACATCCTGGATACAAGAGGGCGCCTGGTATAGGAGCCCAGCATCCAGTGGAGAAACTTGTAAACACAGAACACAGAGGCTGGTGGGAGCCACACTCACTGCCACCCTCACCAGGGAGAGCAGAGACCCTGCTGCCCCAGACTTCAGGGAGCCCCCTGCGTCTGCTTTTCTTGATCCTCAGGGCTTTGCCCATGGTACTGAGGGCCTGTGTTCTCTTTAATCCTTCCTGCCATCCCAAGCAGGCAGATTGCAGGTCCTTCTTCAAGCTGGTGCTCTTAAAATATTGTTCGTCATTTATTCAGCAGGTCCAGGAAGATGCCATTAATGAAACTTGTTTCTTTATTGTTCAAAATGAGGGATATATTAGATGTCCTGGACTTAACATAACACTTTAACATTGTTGGGAGCTGGTTTTCATGTCCATTATTCCTGACAAGAGAAGACTGGTGCCTCACAGCCCCTGAAAGGACAAGGGCCCATAATTACACAATTAGGATCAAACATCAGTTTACAACTTTTTTTTTTAATGTGGGCAGACTTCACTTTTCTGCCTAGTTCATGTTTTTTCTTCAGTTTTCATTCACAACATTCCAAACCAGATAACTTCTTAGGAGGAATATTAGCGGGTTTGAAATTTACATAATAAACAAATGCCTCCACTCCAGAAGACAGCCCTGTACCATCCATGACTCAGTTTCAGAGTTTCACCGACCACCCACTTCGGCTGGCTGAGAGCTGGTGGCCTGGCCCATGCCTACACGTGCAGTCTGCACAGGTGGGGTTGTGTTGATACTCAGCTGAATAGGTGGGTGACAAGGAAGGACACTGTCCACCTCCACTGGAGCGCATCAGCACTCGTTTCTCCAGTTGCTCTGGAAGCATCCAGGACAGGTAGGGTTAGCCGGCCCTTATTCTGCTCCCCCTGTGACATTGCAGCTACCCTCATGGCTGGTATGCCCCACAGCCTGGCTCTCTTGGATCTCCTGTTGAGGTAAGCAGAGACCTTGAGAACAGGCTCTGGGCCATTTCTCCTCTGCTTCCTGACCCCACTTTCAGCTCCCCCCGCCACACCTTGCAAGGATGAGGAGATGGTACCTAGTGCCCATCTCAACGTATAGCCTGGAGTCCATTTATTCCACGAGCAGCATCTTGTAACTGAACACAATAGTCAATGAAGCAGATGTGGGCCCTGCCCTCACAGAGCTTACAATTCCCCTAGGAAGAGAAACAGTCATCAAGGAAACAAACCTGTCTAATTACACATTGCAATAAGTGCTGTTAAAGAAAAGAAAATCACGTTAGGATGAGAAAAACAACTTTTACTTTAGATTGGGAGGTGGGGGTGGTTAGGGAAAGCCTTATCTTGGGAGTTAAAGTGAGACTGGAAAAATAAGAAGGAGCCAATCTGGCAAAGACTCAAGTCCAGGAGGAGCCAGTGCAGAGGCCCTCTAGTGGAAATGAGGCTGGTGTGTGTGCAAAGCCTAGAAAGGGATGGGCGGAGGGCAAGGGGTGAGGCTCGGGAGGAACGACCTTGACCCCACATGGCCTTATAGATACAGTTTGGAATGATGGAGGGAGAACCCCAACTCCCAACCCCAGGGAGAGCTCCACCTTGGGGACTGTATTCGTTTCCCAGGGCCGTCATAACAAAGCATAATCACAGTTCTGAAGGCTGGGAGTCTGAGATCAGGGTGCTGGCAGGGTTGGTTTCTTCTGAGGCCTCTGCTCCTTGGCTTGTAGACAGCTGTTTCCTCCCCCGTCTTCACTTGGCGTTCCCTCCGTGTGAGTCTGTGTCGTAATCTCTATAAGGACGCCAGTCCTATTGGATTAGAGCTCATCAAATCATTTTAACAGAATTGCCTTTTTTAAGACCCTGTCTCTAAATACGGTCACATTCTGAGGTCCTGGGGGTTAGAACTTCAACCTGTGAGTTTTGGGGGAACACAGTTCAGCTCCTAACAGGGAGCTTCCCTGCCGTCCTCTGCGATGAAGCTCGTGGATCAGCATATTTTGAATGCTGCAGAAGGCTGAGGAGCCCAGTTCCACTAGTTGCTCCCGCTCCCTCTTTGTTGAAAGGAATGATTCACAGGTGTTGATGGGTGTCAAAGACAAAAGGGCACCAAGCAGCCTTTCTTACCGAAGGTTAGTCAGAAGCCTTCGTAGCGTGAGTTAGTGGTGTTAATGCAGGGTCCCAGAACAACCTGGAATCTTCAGCGGCCCACATGCTGGGAAATCCCCTCCGTCGTCATGGCGGAATCTGCAGAGTTGAGGCCCTTCGTCGTCATGGCGGAATCTGCAGAGTTGAGGCCCTTCGTCGTCATGGCGGAATCTGCAGAGTTGAGGCAGGGAAGTGAGTTGACTGGCCAGGGCGCAGGAGAGCTGGCCAAGCTGCCCCCGCTCCTTCAGGGTTTCCTCCCAACCCCTAGCAGAACCCTTTGCCGGACAGAGGCCCAGAAAGGGTAGTGCTGAATTCAGTGAGGTGGACTTATGACCAGCTGTTCCCGAGACCCCTGAGATCAGTGTTTCTTCAGCCTCCAGGGCTAACCTGCTGAGGGCCGAGGTGCCTGCAGACACACCGACCAGCCTGCAGTCACTGCCTCCACCTTATGTTAAAGATAAAAATAACTACAAGGCGGGAAATGTCCTAGAGAAACTACCTTGAAATTCAGAAAACATGAAGCCAGGCTTCATCTAATTAAGATGACATTTTAAAAAGGGGGGAGTGGGGGGAGGCTTGGGTGGCATTTTAAATTGCAAGCTGATTGTGCAGCCTAATTTTGGTTCTGAGCAAAGATTCCAATTGGACCAAAAAACAGGACTTCAAAGGCACTGCCTACTGCTGGCCAGGCAAAGGGAATGAAAAGGGCAGCGTGGGGCCTCGGGCACAATGTGGCCGGGAACTCTGGGCAAAGGCTGGGGGCCACGGGGGGCTGCAGCCCTTGGGAGCCTGCTGTGCCTCTGAGGAGATCAGTGGAGCCGCTCCTGGGAGGAGAGCTAATTGAGGTAGCGAATTCTCCTTGGAGAGTGAGCTTTGGTCCACCCCGGCCCATCTTGGGGGCAGTCACTGGACAGAACTCTGGCCTGGTGGTCCCAGGCATGCCCCCACCCAAGTCTCCCCCAGGAGCTACAGAAACAGGCCTGGTTCTTATGCAAAGCGCCCAGTGCCCTCTCCAGGAGGGGGCTGCTCCCTTCTAGGGACTTCTCCTGCCAACCTCTAAGATTCACCAGGTGAAGAAGGCCAGCTCCCTCCTTCCCAGAATCCTGGGAGGGGCAGCCCCAGTCCCTTTCAGATTGGAGGGCAGCGGCTGGGCCTCTGCGTTAGTAGGGAGATATGGCGGCCAGCTAGCCTGGGAGATGGAGCATCTGCCCCCAGAGGCTCCTGCATGTATCTCCTTTTTGTGCACCATAGTTTGTCTCACAAAGCCAGCTTCACTCAGCAGATTCTGTAGTTATTGTTATTATTACTCATTCTACTGACATAGATCTGGGCACGTGCACACACCCCACGATTTAAGTGCTCCACAGTCAGAAAGCCCATTCCCCAGACTCTGGGTTCTCACAGGAGCCCTGGGAGGAGAGCATGGCATGAAGAACACCATTTACGGTTGAGGAAACTGAGTCACAAGGAGTCACATGACTAACCCAGATCCTCTGAGGCCACACCATGGCACTTCCCACAAGTGTTGTGACCTTGCTGGAGTCACTGCTTCCCACTTGACATTTCCTGGTGGAGCCACCATGGTGTCTGTCTTCCATTCCCTCTGGCCACTGTCTCACTCTCTCTCAGCAGAGGTCTTTCCCCAGCTCCTCCATAGGAAGGATGGTGAGATGAGCATGAGCTAACAGATGGGAGGAGTCGAAGGAGCTGGCGGGCAAGGGACCTTGGTTCTTCCATGGCGGCCAGTGGGGAGCACGGAGGGTTCCACTGTGGCGCCATTGAAAGACTCAGCGGTGGATGAGAGGGAGATTAGGAGGCCAGTCCGGAGTCGCTGCCCTCATCCATGCAGGGAGGCTGGGGTGTCCTTGGAGGGTAAGAAGAAGGGACAGATTCACACCTTCCTGAGGGTAAATGACCTTGGGAATCAGCCAGCTGCAGGAAAGGAGGAAGAGAAGAGTGGAGCCAACTTTGGGGTCCCCAGCCTGTGTCATGGGAAGCACAGAAATGCCTCTGGAAAGAGGTTGTGTGTCCCCAAAGAGTGGTGTGCGCTTTCCTGGGGTACACAAATGACCTGGCAGTTTTTACAGACCAACAGCTTTGGTTTTAGTAGTTTTATTATTTTAGTATATATTAGAAAAATTAGCACACAAACCTCTGGTTTTGTGGATATTGTGGCCTAGGGTAAGCTGGCTTTTTTTTTAAAAAATGAGTCCGATTTAATAACATTTTTAAAAATATTGAGTCAGCAGTGGCGATGACGTGCTGATAGGGCAGAAAGCTGGAGAATGAGGCAGGAAGGAATGCGATGCTGGAGCCTTGAATGGGAAACCGGGAGGGGCGTCTAACTGGTTTCAACTCAATGGACACATTGAGTTGAGTCTGAATGGCCAGTGACCCAGAGGTTAGGTAGGGGTAATCCAGTTGTCCCCGCACAGAGGAAAATCAGGCAGGATCTGGCTCAGGGAGAAGGTGGCTCGGGAAAGCAAGAAGGGGTTTGAGGACTGAGCCTTTGGGAACATTGGCATCTAAATGTTGGGTGGAGAAACAGGACCACAGTGGAGACAGAGGAGGGATCACAGCGGACTGAGGTGAACCGGCACCCACGGGGCTGGGCGCCCAAAGAAGAGGAGAAGTGGGCGTGATGGAGAGGGCACTGCGAGCCCTCATGGAGTGGAGAGGGAGGCAGCAAGACAGAAGGAGGAGGAGGGGGAGGACAGTGGCTTGAGGGGGAGGCCGGCTCAGAAGACGAGTTAGGATGGAGGGGCCAGAGACCCCCACCCCCACCTTTTTATCAGGTCAGGTCTAACTTGGGGTGAAGGGTACAGACTTTCCTTTTGGGGGTTTCCCTGAAGTTCATGTGGCTGGATGGGGCTTTAGAGGCTTGGGAGGAAGCAGTGCTGGACTTGGTTTCTATGGCTCCCCGCAGGCCCTCTCCCAGGCACAGGAGACAGCCCCCTTCCCACCTGCCTCACTCAAGTTCAAGTGCTTTCCTAGCTGCTGTGGGGACAGGCAGGCAGGGCGGGCTCCCTCTTGCTCCTTCCCAGCTCCCTTCTACGAGGACAGTGGCCACTAGGAGACCAGAAGTTGCCATGACAACAAAGCTCCTTCACAGAACAGAGCCACTGGGCTCCCTGCAACTGTGTCTGGGATATTTGAGGTGATCATCTTCTCTCAAAAAGGATGAGGCCCCAAGTTGGCTTTTAGAAGTGGGGAGAGATGATAGGAGGAGGTAGGGACAGATTCACGTTGCCAGCTCTCCCACCCAGCCAAGGAACGTGTGGATGCCCCTTCCCTTCCCATAGGATGCCACACACTCCTTGGGGAGCCCACCAGTGAGCTCATTCCACCTTGAAACCAAGACCAAGGAACCAAGGGTGGGGACAAGGACAGAGAAGGGAGCAGGAGGTCTGCGGGCTTGGAAGCCTGGACTCAGTGGCATGACCAGATCACTGCTGCCTGCCTGCAAGCACTGTACATTCCCAGCCAATCAGGGTTGTTCTCAGGCCTCACAGGACCAGAAGCCAAGGCCCTTCTGCTAGAAGAGGGAGGTGAAGTGAGCTGTTTCCAGTTCCACCGCCCAGGGGCCAGACCCGGACCCACTGCTCCTGTGCATGCTGCTCTGCTCCCTGAGAGCTGAGGAATGTGCAGCAGTGCCTGCTGTGCTGGGTGCTGGGGCAGTGCTCCCTGGAGTGGGGAAAGGACGTCAGTTTTAGGGGGCATGATGGATTAACGTGTTGATTTTTATCTCAATATTTATGAATTCATTTTCATGGATATTAGAAAAAGATAAAAGCTAGCATATTAAATACATCCTTTCCCAGACATTGTTGGTACTAAATTTCCTTTTGCTTGAAATAAATTTAAGTAGAAAAAGTCTGAAGGAAAATATTAGGTCAGATGCAGTGGCTCATACCTATAATCTGAGTGCTTTGGGAGGCCAAGGCAGGAGGATCACTTGAGGCCAAGAAGACCAGCGTGGGCAACATAGTGAGACCCCATTTCTAAAAAAAAAAAAAAAAAAAAAGAAAGAAAGAAAAAAAAAAAGAAAATCAGCAGGACATTGTGGTGTGCCCCCGTAGTCCTAGGTACTCGCAGGAGGCTGAGGCAGGAGGATTGCTTGAGCCTGGGGGATTCAAGGTTGCAGTGAGCTATGATCTTGCCACTGCACTGCAGCTTTAGTAACAGAGCAAGACCCCATCTAAGAAAAATATTAAGTAAATTAAAGTACAAGTTTTATACAAACACAGCAGAAATTTAATGATCATTTATTGAGCACCTATTATGTGCTGCAGTGTTCTGTGGATACAGTGGTGAACAAAAATTATTTGAGTAACTGAGGCTTGGGAGATGCTGCTGTGGAGCATGACTTTTACCCTTTTTTAGGGGGAGTATTGGCACAGCACAGATCTCTGAGACTCCAGAAAACTCACCTGTGCTCTTTCACCAGCTTACAGTCTTATTGAGAGGGCACTCTATTGCTCACTGAAGCATTAGAAGAGGGACCGTACTCAGTAATCCACAATGCAGGATAAACGGAAGTCAGATGTCAAATAGGGAACAAAAGCCTGGAGAAGAAGGACAATGGCAGAATGTGTTAGTAAGGGTGCCCCTAGCTGCTATAACAAATACACCCAAAATGTTTCGTGGTTCAGATGCAATAGGTTATTTCTTGCTCATCTACTAGTCTGGGGCAGGTGTTCTTGGTGGGTGGGTGGCTCTCCTCCACACAGTGACTCATGGACCAACACCTTCCATCTTATGGCACCACCACCCCCTAGGATTTTGTCATCATCTGCATACAGGAGACACATTCACATCTTAAGAGCCTTGACCCAGAAGTGGTATGCTTCATTTTTACATTTCATTGGTTTCAACTTAGTTACATGGCAGGTTGTGGCCTACAGAAAAGTTCCCAACTAGGAGACCATGAGAGGACTGAAATCCACTGCACCTTCCCTTTTCTAAGCCTTACAACCTGCAGAAAGGAACTCCTTTTTTCTAATTGTACCGGCTGGCTTCTACCTACCCTGGCCAGGGTGCAGGGCTTGGGGGTGGAGATGGGGGAGAGAGGCATGGAAGGGGGTAAGAGGAGTGACAGGGATGAAGGAAAGCAAGAAATGCTTTGGAGGGGAGTGGAACCTGAGCCCAGGTGGCACTTGGTGGCCCTGTAGTCTCAGAGAGTGAGTGCCAACCTGAGCCGGTTCCCCCGCCCCCACTGGTTTAGGAGCTGCAGTGCCAACCTCTCACCCAGTGAGCCGTGTGCAGCTCTTCCCCAGCAGAGGGCAGGGTTGACACCCTTCCCCACCTGGGCCTGACCCCATACCCAGAGTCACCCAGTGTCTGTCAGGGAAGATGAGGTTGGTAGGGGCTAAGTAGAGGCCATGCACCCTGATCCCAGACCTTAGAGAAAACTGTCGGGGTGATGGCACCTTGGCTAGAGCAGGCCACCCACCTGGCCCTGCGCTGAACTGAGAACCTGAGGGGCGCATCCCCTCCCTCCTCCCTCCCTGCTGACATAGCCTGATAGATGAGTCCCCAGAGGCTTGGCTCAGCCCCTGACCCCCTGTACACCAGGGGCCAGGCTCTGGGAGTCAGAGGAGCTGGCATCCAGCCCTGGCTCCAGTGTGCTGTCCACCTCCTGCCCCACCCAGCACAACCCGCTGGGACCTCCTTGCCTGGCCCAGCTGCTGCACGGCCATGGGCCCCACTCTGCCTCACCTGTGTTTTAGTTGACAGGGGTATTTGTCACCCTTGTTTTTACACCTGTCGCCATCCCACCTGCCGCATGTAAACACTACCAGCATCAACACGGTAATGCCGGTTTCCGTGGGTGGGCACCAGCCAAGCCCTCTGGGAGCTGAGAAGAGCAGGTGATAGCAGCTGGAGAGGTCCCAGGGGCCAGCCTTCCCTGACCCTGCCCTCGGGGAGACAGGGCTGCCGGGCTCTGGGCCAGCTCTGCCCCTGGCTTGCTGATGGCCCCACCTCCTACTCCCGGGCCTCCATTTCCTCTCGGAAGACGAGGCCACTAAATCACAGGGAAGCAGGGCTGCACGGGGCTGGCGATGTGGGCTCTGGACTTGCAAGTCTCATAACCCATCTGATCTTCAGTTTGTCTGTGTATAAAATGGGGGAAATGATAATACTTGTGAACATCAAATGGAGTAAGGCTCCTGGTAAGTGCTCGCCAGATACTGGCTGCTGTCATCATCTCTTGGGGCCTCTCCTTGACACCAGGCCCCTGAGTGCATGTGTGGGTGTGTGTCTGTCTATCTGAGCCCCAAGGCTCACAGCAAACACTGAGGCGGCCACAGCCTGGGCTTGCTGTATCCTTCTGGACTGGTTGGCTCAGCCAGCTCTGACCCCTGAACCCAGAGGTCCCTCCTCAACCCCAACCCTGACAACCTTCCTGCCACCACTGACTTTTTGCAAAGACTCATAATTCTGGATTTCCTACCTGAGATGGTGGCTGTAGCTGAAAGCCCCATTCTCACCCATGAGAAGGTCTGAGAATGAGCCACACCTCTGCAGGTGGAGGCCTTGCCATCCAGCCTGGGATGTGCTGCATGGGACGGTCTGCCCAGGGCCTTCCAAGTGGGGCACGTGCCGCTGCTCTGTGAGATGAGATGGCTCAGTGGGACAAGGCTCACACATTTAATAACATGGGCTCACCAAGTCAGAAAGTGGTTCCTTCTCTCTCAGCTTGTCTGAGAGCCTCAAAAAGAAAGTCTCAGGCTGGTGCTTGGACCTTCGTAACACCTCTGAACCTATCTCCTAGGTCAACAAAGAGAGCAAGGCCTCAAGCCCAGAGCCTTCTGTTGAAGGCAGGGGATCCAGAGAATTTAGAATCCTATTCTGCTTTCATTGTAGTTATTCTTATGGGTGTTTTCTATTTAAAATACTTTATACAAGTTCTTCACTTATCATAGGGATATGTTTATAAGGTAAAAAAATGTGTCTAGGAAAAATAAGTATTACTCATTCGCTGATGCAGGACTTTGGCAGAACTTATGAAGATATTAGGGTATGATGCTTAGGAAAGAATGCTGTTGTCCAGCAGCTCTTAAACATTTTGGTTTATACTCCTAAAAATTATCAAGGACCCCAGTAAGCATTTTGTTTATGTAGGTTATATCTATCAATTTTTATTATATTAGAAATTTAAATTAAGGAAAATTTAAAATATATATTTATTTGAAAATAACTATAAGTCCATTACACATTAATATAAATAAAATTTTTATGGAAAAGTACTGTATTTTTCAAAAATATTTTAGTAAGGAGAATCATTTTTGCAAATGTCTTTCATGTCCAGCCTGATAGAAAATGGCTCGGTTCTCACACGTCTCTGCTTTCTCTCTGTTGTGATGTGTTGTTTGGTTGAAGAAAAATTTGGCCCCACACGAACAGGGAAGGAGTATTTTACTAGCCTTTTCAGATAATTATTCTTTGAAACCCCGGAGCTTGGCAAATGGTAGTTTATTAAAGGAGAGTTGCAATGTAGAATCTGAAAGTATATCAATGACCCTTCTTTTTTTACTTTTTTTGAGACAGGATCTGTCTTGCCCAGGCTGGAGTGCAGTGGCACGATGACAACTCACTCTAGCCTCAACCTCTGGGCTCAAGCAATCCTCCCACCTCAGCCTTCCCAGTAGTTGGGACTACAAGTACACACCACTCCCAGGTGGCCACCATGCCTGGCTAATTTTTTTTAATTTTTATAGAGACGGGGGTCTCACTGTGTTGCCTGTGCTGGTCAATGACCCTTTCCTGTTCTGTTACATTAAAATTCACTGGCCTACCTTCCACTTTGAATGGATCTCTTACTATGAATGATTTTTAACACCATTTTGGTCATTTGGAAAATATTGGTTCATGAGTTACACAGATCTGAATGTTGACACATTTCAGCATATTATATCAAAAACTCACATTTGTTAATATCAACACTGATCTTTGAGAAAAGCTTTAGGTATTGGGAAGTTACCAAGTTTACAGTGGTAAACACAAGCCTTCCACAATTCTGCATTTTCACTTGAAAGCCAGAATTTTATAATTTTGGTAACAAATATGTCAGTGGTTTTCTTTGAAATCGTGGCTCACTGGTTCATTTTTGGGAGAACTTCTGCCAGAGACCCCAGTCTGAAATCCCACTGCTTGCCGCTTAGGCTTTTCAAGGAAAAGCAGTGTCCCATGAAGGAAGGGGCGAGTCCGGCTTGCAACTCAGCCTTTCCCCAATACAGCCGCCACCCTTACATTTGCAGCACGTGTTTTGTGCCTACTTCCCATGTCATCGTCACACAGAATTCTCAGACGTGTACTCAAGTGGAGTTTTTTTTAAGTCGTAATTTTTACTCCTTCACCAACGACGTTCTTCAGTCCAGCCAGCCTTTGCCTTCTTGGCATGCGTGGTGGTAAGGAGTGCAATGGCAGCTCTGCAGCCCGGCGCCAAGTCCAGCGCCGGCGCCTAGCTTCTGGCTAAGGAGACCACGATTGTATCTGCTGCTGCTACTTTTGCACCATCCATGCAAATGTTAACACTGTTAGGAAGGCAAGTGACATCTTAATTTTGTTATGAAAATAGTTTTGATTTCATGGACACCCTTGAAAGGATCTCAGAGACCCCTCGGGGTCCACTGACCACCCTTTGAGAACCGCTGATCTAGCCAATCTCTTCCTTATGCACTGGGGACACTAAGACCCCACGAGGAGAAGAGACTTGCCCAGGGTCCCAAAGCCAGTCAGAGGCAGAGTGACCTGAAGCCCAAAGCTCTGAGATCCTGGAAGCAACATGATCTGCACCTTTTCTAACAAAACAGTATCTGGCCACTCTGATGAATGGCACAGGAGCCAGTGTCCCCGGGGAAAGGATGAAGAGGCAAGAGGGATGAACCAGCCTGGGGAGAGGCAACAGTTGGCCAACCCTGTCAACTTCAGGACTTGCCCATCCCCACCCTACACCTTATGTGTAGCACTGCATCCTCCATCTTTTCTCTTCCGTAGCTGTGTTGCTAATGTCTCCCAGCTAAGGCGGCTGTAATTAAACTATTCACCATCGTCACTTCGTGTTCTGAAGAGATGAGGTTGGCCATTATCATTTTTCCTTCCCTTTGACTGAGCTCTGTGTGGGTAATTTCATTCTGCCTTGTTCATTTCTTAGAAATTTTGTCTATCCAATTTTGGTTCTTTTTTCCTCTTAGAACATTGGGCTCAGGGGAAAGGAGGTGGAGGGTGAGGGCATCATGGATTTGGAAATTTCTGTCCCATTCACCTTAAAGCTTTTTTGGGACAGGATAGGGCCTGCTTGGTGGTGCGGCTATCCAGAGAGCCCCCATCCAGGAGAGATACCCAGGAGGTGTAGAACAGGGGTCTGGACCCGCCGAGGGGAGAAGGGCACCAAGACAAAGAGGCACCACATAAGGCTGTCCCAGAGGGGCAGTGGTTGGAGCTTTGGACAGACAGCGTCCCCACCCCTTTCCTGGTGGTCAGAAGCCTTGCTGACATAAAAACACCCCTGCCTCTGGGGGCCCAGGACAGGCTTCTGTTGCTAATGAAAGTGAGCAGGGGCCAGGCTCGGTGGCTCATACCTGTAATCCCAGCACTTTGAGAGGCCAAGGCGGGCAGATCACAAGGTCAGGAGTTCGAGACCAGCCTGGCCAACATGGAGAAACCCCATCTCTCCTAAAAATACAAAAATTAGCCGGGCATGGTGGCGGGCACTCATAATCCCAGCTACTCGGGAGGCTCAGGCAGGAGAATTGCTTGAACCCAGGAGGCGGAGGTTGCAGTAGGCCAAAGATGGTGCCACTGCACTCCAGCCTGGGCAACAAAGTGAGACTCTGACTCAAAAAAAAAAAGTGAGCAGGGCCTCCATCCTGCGTTTCCTCTCCCCAGCGTGCCCTGCCAGGCCTCCACTAGCTCCTCTAGGGCCCCCATGCCCACTCTACACAGATGCTGGCAGGACTGACAGCTCCCCTGCTCCTGCAGGAAGAGGCCAGGAGCCCAAGCCACACAGAAAACGTGAATGTCCCAGGCCCCAACACATGGAAGGCCTGGCATTTCCTCTGCCAGGCTCTATGGGGAAGCGTTTTCTCCCCATCAGGGCTGCCCCAGGATGGACACTGGCCTGCCCACCAGGGGTAGGGCACCCCCTCACAGGCATGACCAGCAACCTGGCTGAGAGGCTGTCTGTGCTCGAGCCCCTGAGCTGTGTGCCCACAGGTGGCTGTCCTAATTTTAACGTTCTAGGGCTGCATGACCCCCCTGCTGTCCTCAGGCCCTGCTGATGGCTGCCAGGGCATCTGGTGCCTCCAGGACCCACTGTTGCCCATCAAGGCCCTCAGTGTTGCCTGGGTCTCGCCTCACCTCTCTTTAATTCCCTCCTCACCTCCCGAGAAGCCCTGTGTCTCCCAGACATAGCCTGTCATGCCACCATCCACAAACCTGTTCCTCCTGAGGCCCAGACCCTGCCTCCTTGGGGTGGCCTCCCCACTCCCCAGCTGGTGCTGATGGATGTGATGCCCCTAGTGGACTGCAGGCATGGGCAGGGCAGGGTCCAGGCCCTGCTGGCAGTTCTGTCCCCAGCACTCAGCCCTGGGCTTCACACAGAGACATCCTCCAATCTGTGGGGAAGGAAGATTCCTAGGTCTAGCCCTGGCTCCTGCATAACTGGGGCCAGGGCCAGGAGTGGGAAACTGCACCAGCCGCTGACAGGTGGTTTCTGGGTGAAAACTTTCAGGTGTGCGGGAACCAGTGACAGGCCTCAGAGGACTTGGGCCACAGTCACCTTCCCACCCGCTGGCCCCTGGTTCTGGAAGGAACATAGTAAACAGCTTCTGTCTAGGAAAAACCTGCTTCTCAGTCATTGGAAGATCCTTGAGTTCTGAGGCTGAAAAGGAAAGAAAGTTAGGATAAAAAAACCCAAGCCTTCTTTACTCCACAGGGGGCAGTCTGGGTCCAGGCAAGGAAGGTTCTCAGAAGGGCTTAGGACAAATCCTGGGGCATCCAGAAGGTTTGAACTGCTTTCTGAACCCAGGTGGAGACTTCAGGAAAGCCTTCCTTAACATAGTCACAGACCCCTGACACAGAAGGGACCATGGGACAGAGGCAGGGAAAGCCACAGGGACTGCTGTCCCTCCACCTCGATGTGTTCAAGGTACCAACTACTGGGCTGGGAAGATTCCCTTTGTCAAATGTTAAAGTCCGTAAGGCCCAGACCCCACTCAGTGTCTGCCACCTAGCAGGTGTAAATGGATACATAGTAGATGGGTGAATGGATGAGTGGATCAAGGAGAGAATGAATGGGTGGGAGGTGAGTTGGATCAAACAGGAGTGGATGAGTAACTAAGGGATAGATAGATGCCAGGGAAGAGTGGAGGGGATGGTAGTGGGTTGGGAGGGATGTGAGTGGATGGATGAACTGGGGTGGCTGATGGGTAGATGATGTATAGATGGGTAGGTGTACAAGGTTTGATAGGTTAGGTATCCTGGGTAGGTGGTGCAGGATGTGTGGCTGGCTGGCTGGAGAAGGGATGATGGGTGGATCTGAAAGAAGAGAGTGGGAGGATCATCATCCTAACTGGAGAAGGAAAGCAAGATTAGAGATGGCACTGAATCCTTGGTTCTGCTGCAGGATCTTTTTGGGGAACCAGGAAGGTTCCCTTCCCTAAAGCAATGGTGAGCCCATGAGGTCCCCCACCTCCTCGAGAGACCCTATGAGCTGAGGACGTTCTGTAGGCGCAGGCCTTGCACAGAATCCTAAGCCCAAGGGAGGAAAGAGCCCCAGCTGCCAAATGCCTGCAGCACCTCAGTTGTTGCCACTACCAAAGACTCGTCACAAATGTCTAACGTGCCTCCGGGGTGGCAATTTGGTACCACTTCCACTGAGAGTCACAGGCAGAGAGCCATCTGCCAGCCCAGGGCCAGGAAAGTAGACCCCCGCCCCGGAAGGGAGTGCTCCCCACTGTTCTGAGGCCCAGCTACAGAGAGGGAGGGGAGGGGCTCTCTCCTGTGCCGGAGAGAACGTGACGGTATTTCCTCAGATGTGCAGGCCTGGGTGGGAGCGCTAGTTACTAAGTACCCAGAATTCTTTGCCAGCTGCAATTGTAGTGGGCAGGCTGGGCCCCCAGCGGCTAGGGTCTCTCTGCCCCTTCCCGTTGAAGAGCAAGTCGGCAGCCCAAGGAAGGCAGCGATGGCCGCCAGGCCCGGCCCTGCAATGCCTGGTCTCCGGCTCGGCGGGTCCAGCTCGCGCTCCCTCTCCCATTGGCCTGTGCACTCCTGCCCCCTGGTGGGTACAGGGACAACTGCAGTACATGGGGCAGGGTGGGGCCAGATGGAGGCTTTTCCTTGCAACTGGAGGACTGGGTTTGTGTGTGTGTGTGCGTGCGCGTGCATGTCTGCAGATTCACACTTCCCTTGGCCTAAAAGATTAGAGATGGAGGAAAGCTCTGAATGATCCGAAGCAGCTCCTCAAATGGAAGGGGTTATTATTATAATTACTATGATTATTGTTATCAAGATTATCATGCTTGCCTGGAAAGTCTTGTACAAAGCAGGCTTATTTTGTGTCAGCTTGTTGTTTGTGTCTAAGGCATTTCATCTTTGCTTCTAATAACTAACATTTGCAGGCTTCTTTCATGTTGCAAAGCTGTGTCACATCCTCAGCCCGTTTTATCTGCACAAACAGCCCTGTGCAGTGGGAAGTAGTGAGAGAACAGAGGCTCAGAGGTTAAGTTGTCTGTCCAAGGTCACATGGCTAAAAAGATGCAGAAGCCAGGATTTGAACTTGGGTCACACAATGAAAATCCCTGTTCATTTCCCCATCATATCCTTGGCACCTCATCCCTTGAGAGGGAAGAGGCCTTTTATTAAGCTTTAGTTCCAAGCTTCTTTGCCACTGATATTTGCTGAAAAGCTTACATTGCCATGAAGAGAAGGGAAGGGTTTTGAAGACTCAAGTGTTAAAAGTGCAGTTTGCCATCCTAGTTTCACACAAAGAATATACCTGGGCTTTTCCAAGTCCCTGCAATACCTGGCGTGTGAGTGGAGAATGTGGTCTTCTATCCTTGTCGCTCAGGTTCTCTTGGTCACCACCACCACCCCTGGGGTGTGGCACAGGACAGACAGGCATCTGCTACATCTCTGAGAAGCGGGGAAGGAGGTGCTATGACAGGAGAAGCTGGTGCAGGGGGACTGTCTGTGTCTTGGTGGGTAGGAGCTGGGTACACAGGGGGCAGGGCCCTGACTGGGCTCTGGGAGCCTACGCCCGTCTTTGGAGCATGGGTTCTATGTCCGGGGACCAGCTGGCTGCCTGGAGAGAGCTTCTGGAAGCAGCACCCCTCCCTGCTGGGCACCATGGGCTGTTATACTGATTGTCACCGGGGTGCTGCTTCCCCAGCACACTCGTGACCAGCTGCCAGCAGCACATGTCCTCGTGGCAGGACACAGGGCCTGTGTGCCAGGATAAGGGACCCCCTGTGTACTGCCAGTTCCGGAGCATCACTACCCCACCACCTCCCAGGCATCCTGCTCCCCAGCAACAGCCCAAAGCAACCCACTTCTGGGGGGTACCTTTACCAAGCTCCCCACCCCTCTCAATGCTGGAATGTCCCCTGGGCCCTTTCTCCACAGGCCTCTTCCTCTCCTTGCCCACCCCTTTCTCCAGCTGCTGACAGGTGCAGTGCAAAAGTTTACATAGGGGGTTCTCCGGAGCCTTGAGGTTCCCCAAAAGTGCCTCACCTCCACCATGGCAGCTTCGAGCCATTTATTTGTCAACATTAAGAGTGAGTTATCATTTAACCAGAAAGATTGTACTGGTTACTATGGTAAAAATATGTTCATGCTGTCTTTAAATCATTGATGTGGAAAAGAGTCCTGTAGGTGGCCTTGAGAAATGACAACCTCTCCTGGCCTCCTGATCCTAAACCCATAAGAATGGCATCTCGCTTACTGTTAACATTCAGAAATACACAGTCCCAGCCATGCCCCATAGAAGAGTGCCATCCTCCTCCCGTGCGCCCGATCATCATGAGGGTGGGCGGGTTGCTCTTATCTGTATGTGACAGCCCTGGGCAGCCTATGAGGCGGAGCCATGTATATTCATCCACTGGGTGGGCACCAGTGCAGCCCACCCCTCAGGGCCATCCCTGTGCTAAGTGCCCTCCGTTTGCTCACACAGCAGCCTTGCAGAAAAAATGATGGTGCTGTCATCCCCATTTTGCAGGTGAAAACACTGAGCCTCAGAAAGATGATACCCTTTGCTCAAGCTGGAAGCTAAAGCTGGAGCTCAGGTCTGGGTAGCTCCTGAATTTACAGTCTGAAGCCCCCAGAAGGCTGCATGGAGCAGGACTAAAAGTCCAAGGAGGGAGTGAGCAAAGGAGGCTGGCAGAGGAGGCTCCTTGAAGGGTGTGGGGTGGCAGCAGAATCAGATGTTGGAGTCCATGGTAGATTCCAGCAGGTGCGGAATGATGAGGTGGGGGCATTCTGGGCCCTTAATGACTACAAAACCCATCCCACCCGCACCTATACATCTGAGGAAATGCAGTCAGGTTTTCCCTCACACACACAACAGAGAGCCCCCTCCCTTCCTCTCCGTAGCTGGGCCTCAGAACCATGGGGACAGTGGCGGGAAGAGGGACCCAGTCCTTCATGCCTCAGGCAGACACGCATGTCCATGAACTCCTTACAGGACTGCCTGCGACTGAATCCCCCAGACTGCCTTTAGTGTGCAGCATGTGGCCAGTGCTCACAACACAGCTAGTGCCATGCCAGTCCCATGGGAGAGAGAGGGGCCACCCACACAGGAAACACCACACGGCGTGTGGGCACTGTGCACGGGGTGTGGTCAGATAGTAAGAGAGGAGCGGACTCAGATGCCGGGAAAGCCAGGGGCGCTGCAGGAATGGGAGGGGTCTTCCTGCAGGAGGTAGGCCCCACATTAGCCTTGGCCGACTGGGGGCATAATAGGACTATTGGGGGTACAAGTGCAAAAATAAGCCAAACAAACAACATATGCTCCAGTGGATTTTTAAAAGCAGGAGATTGATTGACTCAAGTAACTAGAAAGCCCAGAGGTCTCTGTGGCTGCAGGCGCAGCTGGATCCAGGCATTGACATGTTATCATGACTCAGGTTCCTCCCTCTCAGCTCTGCTTTCCTCAGTGATGGCTGCACACTCAGAGGGGCCCTCCCTTTGAGAGCCTCTCTTTCCTAATAGCTGCTACAAGTGTCCTGGGGCTGGCTGGGACTAGAGACTGATTGTTAGTCTAATTTGACCAATAGGGATTCTTTGTCCACCCCAGACTGTTCACAGGCCAGTGAGATGGGTTGGTCAAGCCCAGAGCATGTGTCCACCCCTAGAATCAGGGGAGATTTAGCTCAACGCAAACCACTCAGACTGGGTTGGAGAAGGGTGCTTCACTTCTGGGAACTGGGGCTCTGCTGCCGGAAAACGAGAGAAAAAAGCCACAGAGGCAGAGGGGGCAGCTGCCCAGGAGAACAGGACTGGGCAGAGAGGAGGGGGCAGGCCTTCACTGCCCCCTGGTAGCGGTCACTGCCATCTCTCCTGCAGAATTGCCTGGGCGGGAGCACACAGTGAATTTTCTAAAGAAGTCAGCTCTAGCAGTCTGCCCCGCGTAAAATGCTCCAGGCCAGACCTGGTATCTTCATCCACTCAGGCTACTATAGCAGAATACCATATGCTGGGTGGCTTATACACAACAGAAATTTATTTCTCACAGTTCTGGAAGCTGGGAAGTTCAAGATGAAGGTGCTGGCAGATCACTGTCAGGTGGGGGCTACTTTCTCTTAGATGGCCCCTTCTTGCTGCGTCCTCACTTGGTGGAAGGGGTGTGGGTCTCTGGGGCCTCTCTTATAAGGGCACTAACCCCCTTCGTGAGAGCTCCACCTTTAAGACCTAATCACTTCCCAAAGGCCCCATCTCCGAATGCCAGCATCTTGGGGGTTAGGATTTCAGCATAGGAATCTTAGGGGGACATAAACAATCAGACTACAGCACCTGGTGAGTCTGCCCAGAGGACATGCATGTGTTTTGTCACATCTCATATGGCCTAGGCACCCAGGCACGCTCTGACCAGCAAGAAACAGCAGTGTGATGGGGCCGTAGCAGAAAGAATGGTGCTAGAAAATACCCACCACACACAACCCATAGGCCCAGGAGGAGCCTTGGATGGGAAATACAGGCTCAGCGTGAGCCCCGTCCCCTAGACCCCTAAAAGCAAGCAGACAAAGGAGCAGGGTCTCCCCT
Source organism: Pongo abelii (assembly GCF_028885655.2). Taxonomy (NCBI): domain Eukaryota; kingdom Metazoa; phylum Chordata; class Mammalia; order Primates; family Hominidae; genus Pongo; species Pongo abelii. The sequence continues at coordinate 55,577,814 of NC_072003.2, forward strand.
GGCTCTAGTAGTTGCTTGTGAAGCCCGCCACCCTTTTTTGTGTTGGCAAAGCCCTTCCTTCCCCTCAGGCCTGGCCCTTCTGTCTTACACATCTCCCTTCCCTCTGCTTGGGGGCTGGGCTGGGTACCAGTTAGTTCTCAGCTCGGGCCTCAGGTGGCCAGGCCTTGTCTGAGATGTGAAGTCCAGAGCTGCTGGCTGTGGCACATAGAGGAGGTTGACTTCGAGTCCAGGCTCTCCTTACTGGAGATGTGATCTTTAGCAAGCTCCCTCACCTAAGCAGGATACCCACCTGCCATAATCATTAAATGAGATACAAACTGACAAGAGCTGGAGGATAGATAGGATTGAGTGAGAAACTGGGGCCAAGCCTCATATTAAAATGCCAAGGATCCATACATCCTGCAGATGTGGCTGAGCACCAACTCTCTACCAAGCACAGTGCGAGGCCCAGGTACCATGAGAAATCAGGAAACGATCCCTGCCCGGAGGACCAGGCTCATACAGCACCAGCTGTACCATGGTGTGTGCTGTGCACTGTGGGAGCAGGGAGGTGGGCTTCCCTGAGGAGGTGACATTTGAGATAGGGTGGGACTGAGACCAGAGTGATCTGGACAGATGGAGCACCCAGCTTATTTGGGGAACAGGAGTAAGGCTGTATGGCTGGAGCCCCGTGAGAGGGGAAAGTTGGAGGATGTCAGGACAGAGAGGCAGGCAGGGGCTTTGTAGGCCCCAAGGAGTCTGGAATGTGAGAATGATGGGCAGCTGTTGAAAGGAAGAGCTGTACCCATTAGGATTAAGTTTAACTGAATACCAGAAACTCTGGAAATTATGCCTTAAATAGGATAGAAATTGAATTTAAGTATTAAGAAAACACACACTGAAGATAGTGTGAGGATGACTTCAGATAGTGTGGAGTCTGGTCCTTGACCTAGGCTGTTTTTGGATCACTATTCCACTATCCCTAGGGTGCTGACCTTGTCTTCATGATCCCATTTAGTTGCTAGAGCTCCAGCCATCACATCCAAGTTCTAGGCATTAGGAAAGAGGGAATGAGAGAAAAAAGGTGCTCCTTACCTTTAAAACAACCTTTCCTGAGGCCTTACTTCACTTCAGCTTACCTTTCATTGTGCAGAATTTGTCACATGGTCACAACTAGCTGTAAGCAAAAAAAAAAAAAAAAAATCCAGCCTTTTAGTTGGATATCAGTGTGCCCAACTAAAAATTTCTGGATTCTTTTTGTAAAGGAGAAGGGGAGAATTGATGTTA